>NW_026645834.1:665000-965000 GCF_949987535.1 Balaenoptera acutorostrata
GTTAGGGTTAGGGTACGCGTTAGGGTGAGGGTTGTTATTAAACCTATCCCACTCTCTAGATACCCCTTAGCACGTAAAGGAATATTATTTGGGGGTCCAGCCATGGAGAAGAGTTTAGACACTAGGAGAAGATAAGGAACACACCCATTATCACGAAAACACATTAGGATTCTCTTTTTAACCTGTTCCTTAAAACACTAGTGCTTAGGAAATCTATTGGAGGCAGAAGCAGTCAAGGGTAGCTTAGGGTTAGGGATAGGGTTAGGGTGAGGGCTAGGGTATGGCTTACGGTACGGGTTCGGGGAGGGGTGCGGTTAGGGCGTAGGGTATGGGTTATGGTTAGTGTTATGGTTAGGGCTCGGTTTAGGGTACGGGTTAGGATTAGGGTACGCGTTAGGGTTAGAGTAGGGGTTAGGGTTAGGGTACGTGTTAGGGTGAGGGTAGTTATTAAACCTATCACACTCTCTAGATACCCCTTAGCACATAAAAGAATATTATTTGGGGGTCCAGCCATGGAGAAGAGTTTAGACACGAGGAGAAGATAAGGAACACACCCATTATCAAGAAATCACATTAGGATTCTCTTTTTAACATGTTCCTTAAAACACTAGTGCTTAGGAAATCTATTGGAGGCAGAAGCCGTCAAGGGTAGCTTAGGGTTAGGGTTAGGGTTAGGTTTAGGGTGAGGGTTAGGGTACGGCTTAGGGCACGGGTTCGGGGAGGGGTTCGGGTAGGGCGTAGGGTATGGGTTAGGGTTAGGGTTAGGGTTAGTGTTAGGGTTAGGGCTCGGTTTAGGGTACGGGTTAGGATTAGGGTACGCGTTAGGGTTAGTGTACGCGTTAGGGTGAGGGTAGTTATTAAACCTATCCCACTCTCTAGATACCCCTTAGCACGTACAGGAATATTATTGGGGGTCCAGCCATGGAGAAGAGTTTAGACACTAGGAGAAGATAAGGAACACACCCATTATCACGAAATCACATTAGGATTCTCTTTTTAACCTGTTCCTTAAAACACTAGTGCTTAGGAAATCTATTGGAGGCAGAAGCAGTCAAGGGTAGCTTAGGGTTAGGGTTAGGGATAGGGTGAGGGTTAGGGTATGGCTTAGGGTACGGGTTCGGGGAGGGGTTCGGGTAGGGCGTAGGGTATGGGTTAGGGTTAGGGTTAGAGTTAGTGTTAGGGTTAGGGCTCGGTTTAGGGTACGGGTTAGGATTAGGGTACGCGTTAGTGTTAGGGTAGTGGTTAGGGTTAGGGTACGCTTTAGGGTGAGGGTAGTTATTAAACCTATCCCACTCTCTAGATACCCCTTAGCACGTAAAGGAATATTATTTGGAGGTCCAGCCATGGAGAAGAGTTTAGACACTAGGAGAAGATAAGGAACACACCCATTAGCAAGAAATCATAATATGATTCTCTTTTTAAACTGTTCCTTAAAACACTAGTGCTTAGGAAATCTATTGGAGGCAGAAGCCGTCAAGAGTAGCTTAGGATTCGGGTTAGGGTTAGGGTGAGGGTTAGGGTAAGGCTTAGGGTACGGGTTCGGGGAGGGGTTCGGGTAGGGCGTAGGCTATGGGTTAGGGTTAGGGTTAGGGTTAGTGTTAGGGTTAGGGCTCGGTTTAGGGTACGGGTTAGGATTAGGGTACGCGTTAGGGTTAGGGTAGGGGTTAGGGTTAGGGTACGCGTTAGGGTGAGGTTAGTTATTAAACCTATCCCACTCTCTAGATACCCCTTAGCACGTAAAGGAATATTATTTGGGGGTCCAGCCATGGAGAAGAGTTTAGACACGAGGAGAAGATAAGGAATACACCCATTATCAAGAAATCACATTAGGATTCTCTTTTTAACCTGTTCCTTAAAACACTAGTGCTTAGGAAATCTATTGGAGGCAGAAGCAGTCAAGGGTAGCTTAGGGTTAGGGTTAGGGTTAGGGTGAGGTTTAGGGTACGGCTTAGGGTACGGGTTCGGGGAGGGGTTCGGGTAGGGCGTAGGGTATGGGTTAGGGTTAGGGTTAGAGTTAGTGTTAGGGTTAGGGCTCGGTTTAGGGTATGGGTTAGTATTAGGGTATGCGTTAGGGTTAGGGAAGGGGTTAGGGTTAGGGTACGCGTTAGGGTGAGGGTAGTTATTAAACCTATCCCACTCTCTAGATACCCCTTAGCACGTAAAGGAATATTATTTGGGGGTCCAGCCATGGAGAAGAGTTTAGACATGAGGAGAAGATAAGGAACACACCAATTATCAAGAAATCACATTAGGATTCTCTTTTTAACATGTTCCTTAAAACACTAGTGCTTAGGAAATCTATTGGAGGCAGAAGCCGTCAAGGGTAGCTTAGGGTTAGGGTTAGGGTTAGGTTTAGGGTTAGGGTACGGTTTAGGGTACGGGTTCAGGGAGGGGTTCGGGTAGGGCGTAGGGTATGGGTTAGGGTTAGGGTTAGAGTTAGTGTTAGGGTTAGGGCTCGGTTTAGGGTATGGGTTAGGATTAGGGTACGCGTTAGGGTTAGGGTAGGGGTTAGGGTTAGGGTACGCGTTAGGGTGAGGGTAGTTATTAAACCTATCCCACTCTCTAGATACCCCTTAGCACGTAAAGGAATATTATTTGGGGGTCCAGCCATGGAGAAGAGTTTAGACACTAGGAGAAGATAAGGAACACACCCATTATCACGAAAACACATTAGGATTCTCTTTTTAACCTGTTCCTTAAAACACTAGTGCTTAGGAAATCTATTGGAGGCAGAAGCAGTCAAGGGTAGCTTAGGGTTAGGGATAGGGTTAGGGTGAGGGCTAGGGTATGGCTTACGGTACGGGTTCGGGGAGGGGTGCGGTTAGGGCGTAGGGTATGGGTTAGGGTTAGTGTTATGGTTAGGGCTCGGTTTAGGGTACGGGTTAGGATTAGGGTACGCGTTAGGGTTAGAGTAGGGGTTAGGGTTAGGGTACGTGTTAGGGTGAGGGTAGTTATTAAACCTATCACACTCTCTAGATACCCCTTAGCACATAAAAGAATATTATTTGGGGGTCCAGCCATGGAGAAGAGTTTAGACACGAGGAGAAGATAAGGAACACACCCATTATCAAGAAATCACATTAGGATTCTCTTTTTAACATGTTCCTTAAAACACTAGTGCTTAGGAAATCTATTGGAGGCAGAAGCCGTCAAGGGTAGCTTAGGGTTAGGGTTAGGGTTAGGTTTAGGGTGAGGGTTAGGGTACGGCTTAGGGCACGGGTTCGGGGAGGGGTTCGGGTAGGGCGTAGGGTATGGGTTAGGGTTAGGGTTAGGGTTAGTGTTAGGGTTAGGGCTCGGTTTAGGGTACGGGTTAGGATTAGGGTACGCGTTAGGGTTAGTGTACGCGTTAGGGTGAGGGTAGTTATTAAACCTATCCCACTCTCTAGATACCCCTTAGCACGTACAGGAATATTATTGGGGGTCCAGCCATGGAGAAGAGTTTAGACACGAGGAGAAGATAAGGAACACACCCATTATCACGAAATCACATTAGGATTCTCTTTTTAACCTGTTCCTTAAAACACTAGTGCTTAGGAAATCTATTGGAGGCAGAAGCCGTCAAGGGTAGCTTAGGGTTAGGGTTAGGGTTAGGGTGAGGGTTAGGGTACGGCTTAGGGTACGGGTTCGGGGAGGGGTTCAGGTACGGCGTAGGGTATGGGTTAGAGTTAGGGTTAGGGTTAGTGTTAGGGTTAGGGCTCGGTTTAGGGTACGGGTTAGGATTAGGGTACGCGTTAGGGTTAGGGTAGGGGTTAGGGTTAGGGTACGCGTTAGGGTGGGGGTAGTTATTAAACCGATCACACTCTCTAGATAGCCCTTAGCACGTAAAGGAATATTATTTGGGGGTCCAGCCATGGAGAAGATTTTAGACACGAGGAGAAGATAAGGAACACACCCATTATCAAGAAATCACATTAGGATTCTCTTTTTAACCTGTTCCTTAAAACACTAGTTCTTAGGAAATCTATTGGAGGCAGAAGCAGTCAAGGGTAGCTTAGGGTTAGGGTTAGGGTTAGGGTGAGGGTTAGGGTACAGCTTAGGGTACGGGTTCGGGGAGGGTTTCGGGTAGGGCGTAGGGTATGGGTTAGGGTTAGGGTTAGGGCTAGTGTTAGGGTTAGGGCTCGGTTTAGGGTACGGGTTAGGATTAGGGTACGCGTTAGGGTTAGGGTAGGGGTTAGGGTTAGGGTACGCGTTAGGGTGAGGGTAGTTATTAAACCTATCCCACTCTCTAGATACCCCTTAGCACGTAAAGGAATATTATTTGGGGGTCCAGCCATGGAGAAGAGTTTAGACACTAGGAGAAGATAAGGAATACACCCATTATCAAGAAATCACATTAGGATTCTCTTTTTAACCTGTTCCTTAAAACACTAGTGCTTAGGAAATCTATTGGAGGCAGAAGCAGTCAAGGGTAGCTTAGGGTGAGGGTTAGGGTTAGGGTGAGGTTTAGGGTACGGCTTAGGGTACGGGTTCGGGGAGGTGTTCGGGTAGGGCGTAGGCTATGGGTTAGGGTTAGGGTTAGGGCTAGTGTTAGGGTTAGGGCTCGGTTTGGGGTACGGGTTAGGATTAGGGTACGCATTAGGGTTAGGGTAGGGGTTAGGGTTAGGGTACACGTTAGGGTGAGGGTAGTTATTAAACCTATCACACTCTCTAGATACCCCTTAGCACGTAAAGGAATATTATTTGGGGGTCCAGCCATGGAAAAGAGTTTAGACAAGAGGAGAAGATAAGGAACACACCCATTATCAAGAAATCACATTAGGATTCTCTTTTTAACCTGTTCCTTAAATCACTAGTGCTTAGGAAATGTATTGGAGGCAGAAGCCGTCAAGGGTAGCTTAGGGTTAGGGTTAGGGTTAGGGTGAGGGTTAGGGTACGGCTTAGGGTACGGGTTCGGGGAGGGATTCGGGTAGGGCGTAGGGTATGGGTTAGAGTTAGGGTTAGGGTTAGTGTTAGGGTTAGGGCTCGGTTAAGGGTTCGGGTTAGGATTAGGGTACGCGTTAGTGTTAGGGTAGGGGTTAGGGTTAGGGTACGCTTTAGGGTGAGGGTAGTTATTAAACCTATCCCACTCTCTAGATACCCCTTAGCACGTAAAGGAATATTATTTGGGGGTCCAGCCATGGAGAAGGGTTTAGACACTAGGAGAAGATAAGGAACACACCCATTATCACGAAATCACATTAGGATTCTCTTTTTAACCTGTTCCTTAAAACACTAGTGCTTAGGAAATCTATTGGAGGCAGAAGCCGTCAAGGGTAGCTTAGGGTTAGGGTTAGGGTTAGGGTGAGGGTTAGGGTACGGTTTAGGGTACGGGTTAAGGGAGGGGTTCGGGTAGGGCGTAGGGTATGGGTTAGGGTTAGGGTTAGAGTTAGTTTTAGGGTTAGGGCTCGGTTTAGGTTACGGGTTAGGATTAGGGTATGTGCTAGGGTTAGTGTAGCGGTTAGGGTTAGGGTACGCGTTAAGGTGAGGGTAGTTAATAAACCTATCCCACTCTCTAGATACCCCTTAGCACGTATAGGAATATTATTTGGGGGTCCAGGCATGGAGAAGAGTTTAGACACTAGGAGAAGATAAGGAACACACCCATTATCACGGAATCTCATTAGGATTCTCTTTTTAACCTGTTCCTTAAAACACTAGTGCTTAGGAAATCTATTGGAGGCAGAAGCAGTCAAGGGTAGCTTAGGGTTAGGGTTAGGGTTAGGGTGAGGGCTAGGGTATGGCTTAGGGTACGGGTTCGGGGAGGGGTTCGGGTAGGGCGTAGGGTATGGGTTAGGGTTAGGGTTAGGGTTAGTGTTAGGGTTACGGCTCGGTTTAGGATATGGGTTAGGATTAGGGAACACGTTAGGGTTAGGGTAGGGGTTAGGGTTAGGGTACGTGTTAGGGTGAGGGTAGTTATTAAACCTATCACACTCTCTAGATACCCATTAGCACGTAAAGGAATATTATTTGGGGGTCCAGCCATGGAGAAGAGTTTAGACACGAGGAGAAGATAAGGAACACACCCATTATCAAGAAATCACATTAGGATTCTCTTTTTAACCTGTTCCTTAAAACACTAGTGCTTAGGAAATCTATTGGAGGCAGAAGCAGTCAAGGGTAGCTTAGGGTTAGGGTTAGGGTTAGTGTGAGGGTTAGGGTACGGCTTACGATACGGGTTCGGGGAGGGGTTCGGGTAGGGCGTAGGGTATGGGTTAGGGTTAGGGTTAGGGCTAGTGTTAGGGTTAGGGCTCGGTTTAGGGTACGGGTTAGGATTAGGGTATGCGTTAGGGTTAGGGTAGGGGTTAGGGTTAGGGTACGCGTTAGGGTGAGGGTAGTTATTAAACCTATCCCAGTCTCTAGATACCCCTTAGCACGTAAAGGAATATTATTTGGGGGTCCAGCCATGGAGAAGAGTTTAGACACGAGGAGCAGATAAGGAACACACCCATTATCAAGAAATCACATTAGGATTCTCTTTTTAACCTGTTCCTTAAATCACTAGTGCTTAGGAAATCTATTGGAGGCAGAAGCCGTCAAGGGTAGCTTAGGGTTAGGGATAGGGTTAGGGTGAGGGCTAGGGTATGGCTTACGGTACGGGTTCGGGGAGGGGTTCGGGTAGGGCGTAGGGTATGGGTTAGGGTTAGTGTTATGGTTAGGGCTCGGTTTAGGGTACGGGTTAGGATTAGGGTACGCGTTAGGGTTAGGGTAGGTGTTAGGGTTAGGGTACGTGTTAGGGTGAGGGTAGTTATTAAACCTATCACACTCTCTAGATACCCCTTAGCACATAAAGGAATATTATTTGGGGGTCCAGCCATGGAGAAGAGTTTAGACACGAGGAGAAGATAAAGAACACACCCATTATCAAGAAATCACATTAGGATTCTCTCTTTAACATGTTCCTTAAAACACTAGTGCTTAGGAAATCTATTGGAGGCAGAAGCCGTCAAGGGTAGCTTAGGGTTAGGGTTAGGGTTAGGTTTAGGGTGAGGGTTAGGGTACGGCTTAGGGCACGGTTTCGGGGAGGGGTTCAGGTATGGCGTAGGGTATGGGTTAGGGTTAGGGTTAGGGTTAGTGTTAGGGTTAGGGCTCGGTTTAGGGTACGGGTTAGGATTAGGGTACGCGTTAGGGTTAGTGTACGCGTTAGGGTGAGGGTAGTTATTAAACCTATCCCACTCTCTAGATACCCCTTAGCACGTACAGGAATATTATTGGGGGTCCAGCCATGGAGAAGAGTTTAGACACTAGGAGAATATAAGGAACACACCCATTATCACGAAATCACATTAGGATTCTCTTTTTAACCTGTTCCTTAAAACACTAGTGCTTAGGAAATCTATTGGAGGCAGAAGCAGTCAAGGGTAGCTTGGGGTTAGGGTTAGGGTTAGGGTGAGGGTTAGGGTATGGCTTAGGGTACGGGTTCGGGGAGGGGTTCGGGTAGGGTGTAGGGTATGGGTTAGGGTTAGGGTTAGGGTTAGTGTTAGGGTTAGGGCTCGGTTTAGGTTACGGGTTAGGATTAGGGTACGCGTTAGTGTTAGGGTAGGGGTTAGGGTTAGGGTACGCGTTAGGGTGGGGGTAGTTATTAAATCTATCACACTCTCTAGATACCCCTTAGCACGTAAAGGAATATTATTTGGGGGTCCAGCCTTGGAGAAGAGTTTAGACACGAGGAGAATATAAGGAACACACCCATTATCAAGAAATCACATTAGGATTCTCTTTTTAACCTGTTCCTTAAAACACTAGTGCTTAGGAAATCTATTGGAGGCAGAAGCAGTCAAGGGTAGCTTAGGGTTAGGGTTAGGGTTAGGCTGAGGGTTAGGGTACGGCTTAGGGTACGGGTTCGGGGAGGGGTTCGGGTAGGTCGTAGGGTATGGGTTAGGGTTAGGGTTAGGGCTAGTGTTAGGGTTAGGGCTCGGTTTAGGTTACGGGTTAGGATTAGGGTATGCGTTAGGGTTAGGGTAGGGGTTAGGGTTAGGATACGCGTTAGGGTGAGGGTAGTTATTAAACCTATCCCACTCTCTAGATAGCCCTTAGCACGTAAAGGAATATTATTTGGGGGTCCAGCCATGGAGAAGAGTTTAGACACGAGGAGAAGATAAGGAACACACCCATTATCAAGAAATCACATTAGGATTCTCTTTTTAACCTGTTCCTTAAATCACTAGTGCTTAGGAAATCTATTGGAGGCAGAAGCCGTCAAGGGTAGCTTAGGGTTAGGGTTAGGGTTAGGGTGAGGGTTAGGGTACGGCTTAGGGTACGGGTTCGGGGAGGGGTTCAGGTAGGGCGTAGGGTATGTGTTAGAGTTAGGGTTAGGGTTAGTGTTAGGGTTAGGGCTCGGTTTAGGGTACGGGTTAGGATTAGGGTACGCGTTAGTGTTAGGGTAGGGGTTAGGGTTAGGGTACACTTTAGGGTGAGGGTAGTTATTAAACCTATCCCACTTTCTAGATACCCCTTAGCACGTAAAGGAATATTATTTGGGCGTCCAGCCATGGAGAAGGGTTTAGACACTAGGAGAAGATAAGGAACACACCCATTATCAAGAAATCACAATATGATTCTCTTTTTAAACTGTTCCTTAAAACACTAGCGGTTAGGAAAACTATTGGAGGCAGAAGCAGTCAAGGGTAGCTTAGGGTTAGGGTTAGGGTTAGGGTGAGGGTTAGGGTTCGGCTTAGGGTACGGGTTCGGGGAGGGGTTCGGGTAGGGCGTAGGGTATGGGTTAGGGTTAGAGTTAGGGTTAGTGTTAGGGTTAGGGCTCGGTTTAGGGTACGGGTTAGGATTAGGGTACTCGTTAGGTTTAGGGTAGTGGTTAGGGTTAGGGTACACGTTAGGGTGAGGGTAGTTATTAAACCTATCACACTCTCTAGATACCCCTTAGCACGTAAAGGAATATTATTTGGGGGTCCAGCCATGGAGAAGAGTTTAGACACGAGGAGAAGATAAGGAACACACCCATTATCACGAAATCACATTAGGATTCTCTTTTTAACCTGTTCCTTAAAACAGTAGTTCTTAGGAAATCTATTGGAGGCAGAAGCAGTCAAGGGTAGCTTAGGGTTAGGGTTAGGGTGAGGGTTAGGGTATGGCTTAGGGTACGGGTTCGGGGATGGGTTCGGGTAGGGCGTAGGGTATGGGTAAGGGTTAGGGTTAGTGTTAGTGTTAGGGTTAGGGTTCGGTTTAGGGTACGGGTTAGGATTAGGGTACGCGTTAGTGTTAGGGTAGTGGTTAGGGTTAGGGTACGCGTTAGGGTGGGGGTAGTTATTAAACCTATCACACTCTCTAGATACCCCTTAGCACGTAAAGGAATAATATTTGGGGGTCCAGCCTTGGAGAAGAGTTTAGACACGAGGAGAATATAAGGAACACACCCATTATCAAGAAATCACATTAGGATTCTCTTTTTAACCTGTTCCTTAAAACAGTAGTGCTTAGGAAATCTATTGGAGGCAGAAGCAGTCAAGGGTAGCTTAGGGTTAGGGTTAGGGTTAGGGTGAGGGTTAGGGTACGGCTTAGGTTACGGGTTCGGGGAGGGGTTCGGGTAGGGCGTAGGGTATGGGTTAGGGTTAGGGTTAGGGCTAGTGTTAGGGTTAGGGCTCGGTTTAGGGTACGGGTTAGGATTAGGGTATGCGTTAGGGTTAGGGTAGGGGTTAGGGTTAGGATACGCGTTAGAGTGAGGGTAGTTATTAAACCTATCCCACTCTCTAGATAGCCCTTAGCACGTAAAGGAATATTATTTGGGGGTCCAGCCATGGAGAAGAGTTTATACACGAGGAGAAGATAAGGAACACACCCATTATCAAGAAATCACATTAGGATTCTCTTTTTAACCTGTTCCTTAAATCACTAGTGCTTAGGAAATCTATTGGAGGCAGAAGCCGTCAAGGGTAGCTTAGGGTTAGGGTTAGGGTTAGGGTGAGGGTTAGGGTACGGCTTAGGGTACGGGTTCGGGGAGGGGTTCAGGTAGGGCGTAGGGTATGGGTTAGAGTTAGGGTTAGGGTTAGTGTTAGGGTTAGGGCTCGGTTTAGGGTACGGGTTAGGATTAGGGTACGCGTTAGTGTTAGGGTAGGGGTTAGGGTTAGGGTACGCTTTAGGGTGAGGGTAGTTATTAAACCTATCCCACTCTCTAGATACCCCTTAGCACGTAAAGGAATATTATTTGGGCGTCCAGCCATGGAGAAGGGTTTAGACACTAGGAGAAGATAAGGAACACACCCATTATCAAGAAATCACAATATGATTCTCTTTTTAAACTGTTCCTTAAAACACTAGTGGTTAGGAAATCTATTGGAGGCAGAAGCAGTCAAGGGTAGCTTAGGGTTAGGGTTAGGGTTAGGGTGAGGGTTAGGGTACGGCTTAGGGTACGGGTTCGGGTAGGGCGTAGGGTATGTGTTAGGGTTAGAGTTAGGGTTAGTGTTAGGGTTAGGGCTCGGTTTAGGGTACGGGTTAGGATTAGGGTACTCGTTAGGTTTAGGGTAGCGGTTAGGGTTAGGGTACGCGTTAGGGTGAGGGTAGTTATTAAACCTATCACACTCTCTAGATACCCCTTAGCACGTAAAGGAATATTATTTGGGGGTCCAGCCATGGAGAAGAGTTTAGACACTAGGAGAAGATAAGGAACACACCCATTATCACGAAATCACATTAGGATTCTCTTTTTAACCTGTTCCTTAAAACACTAGTGCTTAGGAAATCTATTGGAGGCAGAAGCCGTCAAGGGTAGCTTAGGTTTAGGTTAGGGTTAGGGTGAGGGTTAGGGTACGGCTTAGGGTACGGGTTCGGGGAGGGGTTCGGGTAGGGCGTAGGGTATGGGTTAGGGTTAGGGTTAGGTCTAGGGTTAGGGTTAGGGCTCGGTTTAGGATACGGGTTAGGATTAGGGTACGCGTTAGGGTTAGGGTACGGGTTAGGGTTAGGGTACGCGTTAGGGTGAGGGTAGTTATTAAACCTATCCCACTCTCTAGATAACCCTTAGCACTTAAAGGAATATTATTTGGGGGTCCAGCCATGGAGAAGAGTTTAGACACGAGGAGAATATTAGGAACACACCCATTATCAAGAAATCACATTAGGATTCTCTTTTTAACCTGTTCCTTAAAACACTAGTGCTTAGGAAATCTATTGGAGGCAGAAGCAGTCAAGGGTAGCTTAGGGTTAGGGTTAGGGTTAGGGTGAGGGTTAGGGTATGGCTTAGGGTACGGGTTCGGGGAGGGGTTCGGGTAGGGCGTAGGGTATGGGTTAGGGTTAGGGTTAGGGTTAGTGTTAGGGTTAGGGCTCGGTTTAGGGTACGGGTTAGGATTAGGGTACGCGTTAGTGTTAGGGTAGGTGTTAGGGTTAGGGTACGCGATAGGGTCAGGTTAGTTATTAAACCTATCCCACTCTCTAGATACCCGTTAGCACGTAAAGGAATATTATTTGGGGGTCCAGCCATGGAGAAGAATTTAGACAATAGGAGAAGATAAGGAACACACCGATTATCAAGAAATCACATTAGGATTCTCTTTTTAACCTGTTCCTTAAAACACTACTGCTTAGGAAATCTATTGGAGGCAGAAGCAGTCAAGGGTAGCTTAGGGTTAGGGTTAGGGTTAGGGTGAGGTTTAGGGTATGGCTTAGGGTACGGGTTCAGGGAGGGGTTCGGGTAGGGCGTAGGGTATGGGTTAGGGTTAGGGTTAGGGCTAGTGTTAGGGTTAGGGCTCGGTTTGGGGTACGGGTTAGGATTAGGGTACGCGTTAGGGTTAGGGTACGCGTTAGGGTGAGGGTAGTTATTAAACCTATCCCACTCTCTAGATACCCCTTAGCACGTAAAGGAATATTATTTGGGGGTCCAGCTATGGAGAAGAGTTTAGACACGAGGAGAAGATAAGGAACACACCCATTATCAAGAAATCACATTAGGATTCTCTTTTTAACCTGTTCCTTAAAACACTAGTGCTTAGGAAATCTATTGGAGGCAGAAGCCGTCAAGGGTAGCTTAGGGTTAGGGTTAGGGTTAGGGTGAGGGTTAGGGTACGGCTTACGATAAGGGTTCGAGGAGGGGTTCGGGTAGGGCGTAGGGTATGGGTTAGGGTTAGGTCTAGGGTTAGTGTTAGGGTTAGGGGTCGGTTTAGGGTACGGGTTAGGAGTAGGGTACGCGTTAGTGTTATGGTAGTGGTTAGGGTTAGGGTACGCGTTAGGGTGAGGGTAGTTATTAAACCTATCACACTCTCTAGATACCCCTTAGCACATAAAGGAATATTATTTGGGTGTCCAGCCATGGAGAAGAGATTAGACACGAGGAGAAGATAAGGAACACACCCATTATCAAGAAATCACATTAGGATTCTCTTTTTAACATGTTCCTTAAAACACTAGTGCTTAGGAAATCTATTGGAGGCAGAAGCCGTCAAGGGTAGCTTAGGGTTAGGGTTAGGGTTAGGTTTAGGGTGAGGGTTAGGGTACGGCTTAGGGCACGGGTTCGGGGAGGGGTTCGGGTAGGGCGTAGGGTACGGGTTAGGGTTAGGGTTAGGGTTACTGTTAGGGTTAGGGCTCGGTTTAGGGTACGGGTTAGGATTAGGGTACGCGTTAGGGTTAGTGTACGCGTTAGGGTGAGGGTAGTTATTAAACCTATCCCACTCTCTAGATACCCCTTAGCACGTACAGGAATATTATTGGGGGTCCAGCCATGGAGAAGAGTTTAGACACTAGGAGAAGATAAGGAACACACCCATTATCACGAAATCACATTAGGATTCTCTTTTTAACCTGTTCCTTAAACACTAGTGCTTAGGAAATCTATTGGAGGCAGAAGCAGTCAAGGGTAGCTTAGGGTTAGGGTTAGGGTTAGGGTGAGGGTTAGGGTATGGCTTAGGGTACGGGTTCGGGGAGGGTTTCGGGTAGGGCGTAGGGTATGGGTTAGGATTAGGGTTAGAGTTAGTGTTAGGGTTAGGGCTCGGTTTAGGGTACGGGTTAGGATTAGGGTACGCGTTAGTGTTAGGGTAGTGGTTAGGGTTAGGGTACGCTTTAGGGTGAGGGTAGTTATTAAACCTATCCCACTCTCTAGATACCCCTTAGCACGTAAAGGAATATTATTTGGGGGTCCAGCCATGGAGAAGAGTTTAGACAATAGGAGAAGATAAGGAACACACCCATTATCACGAAATCACATTAGGATTCTCTTTTTAACCTGTTCCTTAAAACACTAGTGCTTAGGAAATCTATTGGAGGCAGAAGCAGTCAAGGGTAGCTTAGGGTTAGGGTTAGGGTTAGGGTGAGGGTTAGGGTACGGCTTAGGGTACGGGTTCGGGGAGGGGTTCGGGTAGGGCGTAGGGTATGGGTTAGGGTTAGGGTTAGGGTTACTGTTAGGGTTAGGGCTCGGTTTAGGGTACGGGTTAGGATTAGGGTACGCGTTAGGGTTAGTGTACGCGTTAGGGTGAGGGTAGTTATTAAACCTATCCCACTCTCTAGATACCCCTTAGCACGTACAGGAATATTATTGGGGGTCCAGCCATGGAGAAGAGTTTAGACACTAGGAGAAGATAAGGAACACACCCATTATCACGAAATCACATTAGGATTCTCTTTTTAACCTGTTCCTTAAAACACTAGTGCTTAGGAAATCTATTGGAGGCAGAAGCAGTCAAGGGTAGCTTAGGGTTAGGGTTAGGGATAGGGTGAGGTTTAGGGTATGACTTAGGGTACGGGTTCGGGGAGGGGTTCGGGTAGGGCGTAGGGTATGGGTTAGGGTTAGGGTTAGAGTTAGTGTTAGGGTTAGGGCTCGGTTTAGGGTACGGGTTAGGATTAGGGTACGCGTTAGTGTTAGGGTAGTGGTTAGGGTTAGGGTACGCTTTAGGGTGAGGGTAGTTATTAAACCTATCCCACTCTCTAGATACCCCTTAGCACGTAAAGGAATATTATTTGGGGGTCCAGCCATGGAGAAGAGTTTAGACACTAGGAGAAGATAAGGAACACACCCATTATCAAGAAATCACAATATGATTCTCTTTTTAAACTGTTCCTTAAAACACTAGTGCTTAGGAAATCTATTGGAGGCAGAAGGCGTCAAGGGTAGCTTAGGGTTAGGGTTAGGGTTAGGGTGAGGGTTAGGGTACGGCTTAGGGTACGGGTTCGGGGAGGGGTTCGGGTAGGGCGTAGGCTATGGGTTAGGGTTAGGGTTAGGGTTAGTGTTAGGGTTAGGGCTCGGTTTAGGGTACGGGTTAGGATTAGGGTACGCGTTAGGGTTAGGGTAGGGGTTAGGGTTAGGGTACGCGTTAGGGTGAGGTTAGTTATTAAACCTATCCCACTCTCTAGATACCCCTTAGCACGTAAAGGAATATTATTTGGGGGTCCAGCCATGGAGAAGAGTTTAGACACGAGGAGAAGATAAGGAACACACCCATTATCAAGAAATCACATTAGGATTCTCTTTTTAACCTGTTCCTTAAAACACTAGTGCTTAGGAAATCTATTGGAGGAAGAAGCAGTCAAGGGTAGCTTAGGGTTAGGGTTAGGGTTAGGGTGAGGGTTAGGGTACGGCTTAGGGTACGGTTTCGGGGAGGGGTTTGGGTAGGGCGTAGGGTATGGGTTAGGGATAGGGTTACGGCTAGGATTAGGATTAGGGCTCGGTTTAGGGTACGGGTTAGGATTAGGGTACGCGTTAGGGTTAGGGTAGGGGTTAGGGTTAGGGTACGCGTTAGGGTGAGGGTAGTTATTAAACCTATCCCACTCTCTAGATACCCCTTAGCACGTAAAGGAATATTATTTGGGGGTCCAGCCATGGAGAAGAGTTTAGACACGAGGAGAAGATAAGGAACACACCCATTATCAAGAAATCACATTAGGATTCTCTTTTTAACCTGTTCCTTAAAACACTAGTGCTTAGGAAATCTATTGGAGGCAGAAGCCGTCAAGGGTAGCTTAGGGTTAGGGTTAGGGTTAGGGTGAGGGTTAGGGTACGGCTTAGGGTACGGGTTCGGGGAGGGTTTCGGGTAGGGCGTAGGGTATGGGTTAGGGTTAGGTCTAGGGTTAGTGTTAGGGTTAGGGGTCGGTTTAGGGTATGGGTTAGGATTAGGGTACGCGTTAGTGTTATGGTAGTGGTTAGGGTTAGGGTACGCGTTAGGGTGAGGGTAGTTATTAAACCTATCACACTCTCTAGATACCCCTTAGCACATAAAGGAATATTATTTGGGGGTTCAGCCATGGAGAAGAGTTTAGACACGAGGAGAAGATAAGGAACACACCCATTATCAAGAAATCACATTAGGATTCTCTTTTTAACATGTTCCTTAAAACACTAGTGCTTAGGAAATCTATTGGAGGCAGAAGCCGTCAAGGGTAGCTTAGGGTTAGGGTTAGGGTTAGGTTTAGGGTGAGGGTTAGGGTACGGCTTAGGGCACGGGTTCGGGGAGGGGTTCGGGTAGGGCGTAGGGTATGGGTTAGGGTTAGGGTTAGGGTTACTGTTAGGGTTAGGGCTCGGTTTAGGGTACGGGTTAGGATTAGGGTACGCGTTAGGGTTAGTGTACGCGTTAGGGTGAGGGTAGTTATTAAACCTATCCCACTCTCTAGATACCCCTTAGCACGTACAGGAATATTATTGGGGGTCCAGCCATGGAGAAGAGTTTAGACACTAGGAGAAGATAAGGAACACACCCATTATCACGAAATCACATTAGGATTCTCTTTTTAACCTGTTCCTTAAACACTAGTGCTTAGGAAATCTATTGGAGGCAGAAGCAGTCAAGGGTAGCTTAGGGTTAGGGTGAGGGTTAGGGTATGGCTTAGGGTACGGGTTCGGGGAGGGTTTCGGGTAGGGCGTAGGCTATGGTTTAGGGTTAGGGTTAGGGTTAGTGTTAGGGTTAGGGCTCGGTTTAGGGTACGGGTTAGGATTAGGGTACGCGTTAGGGTTAGGGTAGGGGTTAGGGTTAGGGTATGCGATAGGGTGAGGTTAGTTTTTAAACCTATCCCACTCTCTAGATACCCCTTAGCACGTACTGGAATATTATTGGGGGTCCAGCCATGGAGAAGAGTTTAGACCCTAGGAGAAGATAAGGAACACACCCATTATCACGAAATCACATTAGGATTCTCTTTTTAACCTGTTCCTTAAAACACTAGTGCTTAGGAAATCTATTGGAGGAAGAAGCAGTCAAGGGTAGCTTAGGGTTAGGGTTAGGGTTAGGGTGAGGTTTAGGGTACGGCTTAGGGTACGGTTTCGGGGAGGGGTTTGGGTAGGGCGTAGGGTATGGTTTAGGGTTAGGGTTAGGGCTAGGGTTAGGGTTAGGGCTCGGTTTAGGGTACGGGTTAGGATTAGGGTACGCATTAGGGTTAGGGTAGGGGTTAGGGTTAGGGTACGCGTTAGGGTGAGGGTAGTTATTAAACCTATCCCACTCTCTAGATACCCCTTAGCACGTAAAGGTATATTATTTGGGGTCCAGCCATGGAGAAGAGTTTAGACACGAGGAGAAGATAAGGAACACACCCATTATCAAGAAATCACATTAGGATTCTCTTTTTAACCTGTTCCTTAAAACACTAGTGCTTAGGAAATCTATTGGAGGCAGAAGCAGTCAAGGGTAGCTTAGGGTTAGGGTTAGGGTTAGGGTGAGGGTTAGGGTACGGCTTAGGGTACGGGTTCGGGGAGGGGTTCGGGTAGGGCGTAGGGTATGGGTTAGGGTTAGTGTTATGGTTAGGGCTCGGTTTAGGGTACGGGTTAGGATTAGGGTACGCGTTAGGGTTAGGGTAGGGGTTAGGGTTAGGGTACGTGTTAGGGTGAGGGTAGTTATTAAACCTATCACACTCTCTAGATACCCCTTAGCACATAAAGGAATATTATTTGGGGGTCCAGCCATGGAGAAGAGTTTAGACACGAGGAGAAGATAAGGAACACACCCATTATCAAGAAATCACATTAGGATTCTCTTTTTAACATGTTCCTTAAAACACTAGTGCTTAGGAAATCTATTGGAGGCAGAAGCCGTCAAGGGTAGCTTAGGGTTAGGGTTAGGGTTAGGTTTAGGGTGAGGGTTAGGGTACGGCTTAGGGCACGGTTTCGGGGAGGGGTTCAGGTAGGGCGTAGGGTATGGGTTAGGGTTAGGGTTAGGGTTAGTGTTAGGGTTAGGGCTCGGTTTAGGGTACGGGTTAGGATTAGGGTACGCGTTAGGGTTAGTGTACGCGTTAGGGTGAGGGTAGTTATTAAACCTATCCCACTCTCTAGGTACCCCTTAGCACGTACAGGAATATTTTGGGGGTCCAGCCATGGAGAAGAGTTTAGACACGAGGAGAAGATAAGGAACACACCCATTATCACGAAATCACATTAGGATTCTCTTTTTAACCTGTTCCTTAAAACACTAGTGCTTAGGAAATCTATTGGAGGCAGAAGCCGTCAAGGGTAGCTTAGGGTTAGGGTTAGGGTTAGGGTGAGGGTTAGGGTACGGCTTAGGGTACGGGTTCGGGGAGGGGTTCAGGTAGGGCGTAGGGTATGGGTTAGAGTTAGGGTTAGGGTTAGTGTTAGGGTTAGGGCTCGGTTTAGGGTACGGGTTAGGATTAGGGTACGCGTTAGGGTTAGGGTAGGGGTTAGGGTTAGGGTACGCGTTAGGGTGGGGGTAGTTATTAAACCTATCACACTCTCTAGATACCCCTTAGCACGTAAAGGAATATTATTTGGGGGTCCAGCCATGGAGAAGAGTTTAGACACTAGGAGAAGATAAGGAATACACCCATTATCAAGAAATCAAATTAGGATTCTCTTTTTAACCTGTTCCTTAAAACACTAGTGCTTAGGAAATCTATTGGAGGTAGAAGCAGTCAAGGGTAGCTTAGGGTGAGGGTTAGGGTTAGGGTGAGGTTTAGGGTACGGCTTAGGGTACGGGTTCGGGGAGGTGTTCGGGTAGGGCGTAGGCTATGGGTTAGGGTTAGGGTTAGGGCTAGTGTTAGGGTTAGGGCTCGGTTTGGGGTACGGGTTAGGATTAGGGTACGCATTAGGGTTAGGGTAGGGGTTAGGGTTAGGGTACACGTTAGGGTGAGGGTAGTTATTAAACCTATCACACTCTCTAGATACCCCTTAGCACGTAAAGGAATATTATTTGGGGGTCCAGCCATGGAAAAGAGTTTAGACAAGAGGAGAAGATAAGGAACACACCCATTATCAAGAAATCACATTAGGATTCTCTTTTTAACCTTTTCCTTAAATCAGTAGTGCTTAGGAAATGTATTGGAGGCAGAAGCCGTCAAGGGTAGCTTAGGGTTAGGGTTAGGGTTAGGGTGAGGGTTAGGGTACGGCTTAGGGTACGGGTTCGGGGAGGGATTCGGGTAGGGCGTAGGGTATGGGTTAGAGTTAGGGTTAGGGTTAGTGTTAGGGTTAGGGCTCGGTTAAGGTTTCGGGTTAGGATTAGGGTACGCGTTAGTGTTAGGGTAGGGGTTAGGGTTAGGGTACGCTTTAGGGTGAGGGTAGTTATTAAACCTATCCCACTCTCTAGATACCCCTTAGCACGTAAAGGAATATTATTTGGGGGTCCAGCCATGGAGAAGGGTTTAGACACTAGGAGAAGATAAGGAATACACCCATTATCACGAAATCACATTAGGATTCTCTTTTTAACCTGTTCCTTAAAACACTAGTGCTTAGGAAATCTATTGGAGGCAGAAGCCGTCAAGGGTAGCTTAGGGTTAGGGTTAGGGTTAGGGTGAGGGTTAGGGTACGGTTTAGGGTACGGGTTCAGGGAGGGGTTCGGGTAGGGCCTAGGGTATGGGTTAGGGTTAGGGTTAGAGTTAGTGTTAGGGTTAGGGCTCGGTTTAGGTTACGGGTTAGGATTAGGGTACGCGCTAGGGTTAGTGTAGCGGTTAGGGTTAGGGTATGCGTTAAGGTGAGGGTAGTTAATAAACCTATCCCACTCTCTAGATACCCCTTAGCACGTATAGGAATATTATTTGGGGGTCCAGGCATGGAGAAGAGTTTAGACACTAGGAGAAGATAAGGAACACACCCATTATCACGGAATCTCATTAGGATTCTCTTTTTAACCTGTTCCTTAAAACACTAGTGCTTAGGAAATCTATTGGAGGCAGAAGCAGTCAAGGGTAGCTTAGGGTTAGGGTTAGGGTTAGGGTGAGGGCTAGGGTATGGCTTAGGGTACGGGTTCGGGGAGGGGTTCGGGTAGGGCGTAGGGTATGGGTTAGGGTTAGGGTTAGGGTTAGTGTTAGGGTTACGGCTCGGTTTAGGGTATGGGTTAGGATTAGGGAACGCGTTAGGGTTAGGGTAGGGGTTAGGGTTAGGGTACGTGTTAGGGTGAGGGTAGTTATTAAACCTATCCCACTCTCTAGATACCCCTTAGTACGTAAAGGAATATTATTTGGGGGTCCAGCCATGGAGAAGAGTTTAGACACGAGGAGAAGATAAGGAACACACCCATTATCAAGAAATCACATTAGGATTCTCTTTTTAACCTGTTCCTTAAAACACTAGTGCTTAGGAAATCTATTGGAGGCAGAAGCAGTCAAGGGTAGCTTAGGGTTAGGGTTAGGGTTAGGGTGAGGGTTAGGGTACGGCTTACGATAAGGGTTCGAGGAGGGGTTCGGGTAGGGCGTAGGGTATGGGTTAGGGTTAGGGTTAGGGCTAGTGTTAGGGTTAGGGCTCGGTTTAGGGTACGGGTTAGGATTAGGGTATGCGTTAGGGTTAGGGTAGGGGTTAGGGTTAGGGTACGCGTTAGGGTGAGGGTAGTTATTAAACCTATCCCACACTCTAGATACTCCTTAGCACGTAAAGGAATATTATTTGGGGGTCCAGCCATGGAGAAGAGTTTAGACACGAGGAGAAGATAAGGAACACACCCATTATCAAGAAATCACATTAGGATTCTCTTTTTAACCTGTTCCTTAAATCACTAGTGCTTAGGAAATCTATTGGAGGCAGAAGCCGTCAAGGGTAGCTTAGGGTTAGGGTTAGGGTTAGGGTGACGGCTAGGGTATGGCTTACGGTACGGGTTCGGGGAGGGGTTCGGGTAGGGCGTAGGGTATGGGTTAGGGTTAGTGTTATGGTTAGGGCTCGGTTTAGGGTACGGGTTAGGATTAGGGTACGCGTTAGGGTTAGGGTAGGTGTTAGGGTTAGGGTACGTGTTAGGGTGAGGGTAGTTATTAAACCTATCACACTCTCTAGATACCCCTTAGCACATAAAGGAATATTATTTGGGGGTCCAGCCATGGAGAAGAGTTTAGACACGAGGAGAAGATAAGGAACACACCCATTATCAAGAAATCACATTAGGATTCTCTCTTTAACATGTTCCTTAAAACACTAGTGCTTAGGAAATCGATTGGAGGCAGAAGCCGTCAAGGGTAGCTTAGGGTTAGGGTTAGGGTTAGGTTTAGGGTGAGGGTTAGGGTACGGCTTAGGGCACGGTTTCGGGGAGGGGTTCAGGTATGGCGTAGGGTATGGGTTAGGGTTAGGGTTAGGGTTAGTGTTAGGGTTAGGGCTCGGTTTAGGGTACGGGTTAGGATTAGGGTACGCGTTAGGGTTAGTGTACGCGTTAGGGTGAGGGTAGTTATTAAACCTATCCCAATCTCTAGATACCCCTTAGCACGTACAGGAATATTATTGGGGGTCCAGCCATGGAGAAGAGTTTAGACACTAGGAGAAGATAAGGAACACACCCATTATCACGAAATCACATTAGGATTCTCTTTTTAACCTGTTCCTTAAAACACTAGTGCTTAGGAAATCTATTGGAGGCAGAAGCAGTCAAGGGTAGCTTAGGGTTAGGGTTAGGGTTATGGTGAGGGTTAGGGTATGGCTTAGGGTACCGGTTCGGGGAGGGGTTCGGGTAGGGTGTAGGGTATGGGTTAGGGTTAGGGTTAGGGTTAGTGTTAGGGTTAGGGCTCGGTTTAGGTTACGGGTTAGGATTAGGGTACGCGTTAGTGTTAGGGTAGGGGTTAGGGTTAGGGTACGCGTTAGGGTGGGGGTAGTTATTAAACCTATCACACTCTCTAGATACCCCTTAGCACGTAAAGGAATATTATTTGGGGGTCCAGCCTTGGAGAAGAGTTTAGACACGAGGAGAATATAAGGAACACACCCATTATCAAGAAATCACATTAGGATTCTCTTTTTAACCTGTTCCTTAAAACACTAGTGCTTAGGAAATCTATTGGAGGCATAAGCAGTCAAGGGTAGCTTAGGGTTAGGGTTAGGGTTAGGGTGAGGGTTAGGGTACGGCTTAGGGTACGGGTTCGGGGAGGGGTTCGGGTAGGGCGTAGGGTATGGGTTAGGGTTAGGGTTAGGGTTAGTGTTAGGGTTAGGGCTCGGTTTAGGGTACGGGTTAGGATTAGGGTATGCGTTAGGGTTAGGGTAGGGGTTAGGGTTAGGATACGCGTTAGAGTGAGGGTAGTTATTAAACCTATCCCACTCTCTAGATAGCCCTTAGCACGTAAAGGAATATTATTTGGGGGTCCAGCCATGGAGAAGAGTTTAGACACGAGGAGAAGATAAGGAACACACCCATTATCAAGAAATCACATTAGGATTCTCTTTTTAACCTGTTCCTTAAATCACTAGTGCTTAGGAAATCTATTGGAGGCAGAAGCCGTCAAGGGTAGCTTAGGGTTAGGGTTAGGGTTAGGGTGAGGGTTAGGGTACGGCTTAGGGTACGGGTTCGGGGAGGGGTTCAGGTAGGGCGTAGGGTATGGGTTAGAGTTAGGGTTAGGGTTAGTGTTAGGGTTAGGGCTCGGTTTAGGGTACGGGTTAGGATTAGGGTACGCGTTAGTGTTAGGGTAGGGGTTAGGGTTAGGGTACACTTTAGGGTGAGGGTAGTTATTAAACCTATCCCACTTTCTAGATACCCCTTAGCACGTAAAGGAATATTATTTGGGCGTCCAGCCATGGAGAAGGGTTTAGACACTAGGAGAAGATAAGGAACACACCCATTATCAAGAAATCACAATATGATTCTCTTTTTAAACTGTTCCTTAAAACACTAGTGGTTAGGAAATCTATTGGAGGCAGAAGCAGTCAAGGGTAGCTTAGGGTTAGGGTTAGGGTTAGGGTGAGGGTTAGGGTTCGGCTTAGGGTATGGGTTCGGGGAGGGGTTCGGGTAGGGCGTAGGGTATGGGTTAGGGTTAGAGTTAGGGTTAGTGTTAGGGTTAGGGCTCGGTTTAGGGTACGGGTTAGGATTAGGGTACTCGTTAGATTTAGGGTAGCGGTTAGGGTTAGGGTACGCGTTAGGGTGAGGGTAGTTATTAAACCTATCACACTCTCTAGATACCCCTTAGCACGTAAAGGAATATTATTTGGGGGTCCAGCCATGGAGAAGAGTTTAGACACTAGGAGAAGATAAGGAACACACCCATTATCACGAAATCACATTAGGATTCTCTTTTTAACCTGTTCCTTAAAACACTAGTGCTTAGGAAATCTATTGGAGGCAGAAGCCGTCAAGGGTAGCTTAGGTTTAGGTTAGGGTTAGGGTGAGGGTTAGGGTACGGCTTAGGGTACGGGTTCGGGGAGGGGTTCGGGTAGGGCGTAGGGTATGGGTTAGGGTTAGGGTTAGGGCTAGGGTTAGGGTTAGGGCTCGGTTTAGTGTACGGGTTAGGATTAGGGTACGCGTTAGGGTTAGGGTACGGGTTAGGGTTAGGGTACGCGTTAGGGTGAGGGTAGTTATTAAACCTATCCCACTCTCTAGATAACCCTTAGCACTTAAAGGAATATTATTTGGGGGTCCAGCCATGGAGAAGAGTTTAGACACGAGGAGAATATAAGGAACACACCCATTATCAAGAAATCACATTAGGATTCTCTTTTTAACCTGTTCCTTAAAACACTACTGCTTAGGAAATCTATTGGAGGCAGAAGCAGTCAAGGGTAGCTTAGGGTTAGGGTTAGGGTTAGGGTGAGGGTTAGGGTATGGCTTAGGGTACGGGTTCGGGGAGGGGTTCGGGTAGGGCGTAGGGTATGGGTTAGGGTTAGGGTTAGGGTTAGTGTTAGGGTTAGGGCTCGGTTTAGGGTACGGGTTAGGATTAGGGTACGCGTTAGTGTTAGGGTAGGTGTTAGGGTTAGGGTACGCGATAGGGTCAGGTTAGTTATTAAACCTATCCCACTCTCTAGATACCCGTTAGCACGTAAAGGAATATTATTTGGGGGTCCAGCCATGGAGAAGAGTTTAGACAATAGGAGAAGATAAGGAACACACCCATTATCAAGAAATCACATTAGGATACTCTTTTTAACCTGTTCCTTAAAACACTAGTGCTTAGGAAATCTATTGGAGGCAGAAGCAGTCAAGGGTAGCTTAGGGTTAGGGTTAGGGTTAGGGTGAGGGTTAGGGTATGGCTTAGGGTACTGTTTCGGGGATGGGTTCGGGTAGGGCGTAGGGTATGGGGTAGGATTAGCTTTAGGGTTAGTGTTAGGGTTAGGGCTCGGTTTAGGGTACGGGTTAGGATTAGGGTACGCATTAGGGTTAGGGTAGGGGTTAGGGTTAGGGTACGCGTTAGGGTGGGGGTAGTTATTAAAACTATCCCACTCTCTAGATACCCCTTAGCACGTAAAGGAATATTATTTGGGGGTCCAGCCTTGGAGAAGAGTTTAGACACGAGGAGAATATAAGGAACACATCCATTATCAAGAAATCACATTAGGATTCTCTTTTTAACCTGTTCCTTAAAACACTACTGCTTAGGAAATCTATTGGAGGCAGAAGCAGTCAAGGGTAGCTTAGGGTTAGGGTTAGGGTTAGGGTGAGGTTTAGGGTATGGCTTAGGGTACGGGTTCGGGGAGGGGTTCGGGTAGGGCGTAGGGTATGGGTTAGGGTTAGGGTTAGGGCTAGTGTTAGGGTTAGGGCTCGGTTTGGGGTACGGGTTAGGATTAGGGCACGCGTTAGGGTTAGTGTAGGGGTTAGGGTTAGGGTACAGGTTAGGGTGAGGGTAGTTATTAAACCTATCACACTCTCTAGATACCCCTTAGCACGTAAAGGAATATTATTTGGGGGTCCAGCCATGGAAAAGAATTTAGACAAGAGGAGAAGATAAGGAACACACCCATTATCAAGAAATCACATTAGGATTCTCTTTTTAACCTGTTCCTTAAATCACTAGTGCTTAGGAAATCTATTGGAGGCAGAAGCCGTCAAGGGTAGCTTAGGGTTAGGGTTAGGGTTAGGGTGAGGGTTAGGGTACGGCTTAGGGTACGGGTTCGGGGAGGGATTCGGATAGGGCGTAGGGTATGGGTTAGAGTTAGGGTTAGGGTTAGTGTTAGGGTTAGGGCTCGGTTAAGGGTTCGGGTTAGGATTAGGGTACGCGTTATTGTTAAGGTAGCGGTTAGGGTTAGGGTACGCTTTAGGGTGAGGGTAGTTATTAAACCTATCCCACTCTCTAGATACCCCTTAGCACGTAAAGGAATATTATTTGGGAGTCCAGCCATGGAGAAGGTTTTAGACACTAGGAGAAGATAAGGAACACACCCATTATCAAGAAATCACAATATGATTCTCTTTTTAAACTGTTCCTTAAAACACTAGTGGTTAGGAAATCTATTGGAGGCAGAAGCACTCAAGGGTAGCTTAGGGTTAGGGTTAGGGTGAGGGTGAGGGTTAGGGTACGGCTTACGATAAGGGTTCGGGGAGGGGTTCGGGTAGGGCGTAGGGTATGGGTTAGGGTTAGGGTTAGGGCTAGTGTTAGGGTTAGGGCTCGGTTTAGGGTACGGGTTAGGATTAGGGTATGCGTTAGGGTTAGGGTAGGGGTTAGGGTTAGGCTACGCGATAGGGTGAGGGTAGTTATTAAACCTATCACACTCTCTAGATACCCCTTAGCACATAAAGTAATATTATTTGGGGGTCCATCCATGGAGAAGAGTTTAGACACTAGGAGAAGATAAGGAACACACCCATTATCACGAAATCACATTAGGATTCTCTTTTTAACATGTTCCTTAAAACACTAGTGCTTAGGAAATCTATTGGAGGCAGAAGCCGTCAAGGGTAGCTTAGGGTTAGGGTTAGGGTTAGGGTGAGGGTTAGGGTACGGCTTAGGGCACGGGTTCGGGGAGGGGTTCGGGTAGGGCGTAGGGTATGGGTTAGGGTTAGGGTTAGGGTTAGTGTTAGGTTTAGGGCTCGGTTTAGGGTACGGGTTAGGATTAGGGTACGTGTTAGCGTTAGTGTACGCGTTAGGGTTAGGGTTAGGGTTAGGGTGAGGGTTAGGGTACGGCTTAGGGTACGGGTTAGGTGAGGGGTTCGGGTAGGGCGTAGGGTATGGGTTAGGGTTAGGGTTAGGGTTAGTGTTAGGGTTAGGGCTCGGTTTAGGGTACGGTTTAGGATTAGTGTATGCGTTAGTGTTAGGGTAGGGGTTAGGGTTAGGGTACGCATTAGGGTTAGGGTAGTTATTAAACCTATCCCACTCTGTAGATACCCCTTAGCACGTAAAGGAATATTATTTTGGGGTCCAGCCATGGAGAAGAGTTTCGACACTAGGATAAGATAAAGATCACACCCATTATGAAGAAATCACATTAGGATTCTCTTTTTAACCTATTCCTTAAAACACTAGTGCTGAGGAAATCTATTGGAGGCAGAAGCAGTCAAGGGTAGCTTAGGGTTAGGGTTAGGGTTAGGGTGAGGGTTAGGGTACGGGTTCGGGGACGGGTTCGGGAAGGGCGTAGGGTATGGGTTAGGATTAGGGTACGCGTTAGGGTTAGGGTAGGGGTTAGGGTTAGGGTACGCATTAGGGTGAGGGTAGTTATTAAACCTATCCCACTCTCTAGATACCCCTTAGCACGTAAAGGAATATTATTTGGGGGTCCAGCCAAGGAGAAGAGTTTAGACACGAGGAGAAGATAAGGAACACACCCATTATCACGAAATCACATTAGGATTCTCTTTTTAACCTGTTCCTTAAAACACTAGTGCTTAGGAAATCTATTGGAGGCAGAAGCAGTCAAGGGTAGCTTAGGGTTAGGGTTAGGGTTAGGGTGAGGGTTAGGGTACGGCTTACGATAAGGGTTCGGGGAGGGGTTCGGGTAGGGCGTAGGGTATGTGTTAGGGTTAGGGTTAGGGCTAGTGTTAGGGTTAGGGCTCGGTTTAGGGTAAGGTTTAGGATTAGGGTATGCGTTAGGGTTAGGGTACGTGTTAGGGTTAGGGTACGCGTTAGGGTGAGGGTAGTTATTAAAACTATCCCACTCTCTAGATACCCCTTAGCACGTAAAGGAATATTATTTGGGGGTCCAGCCATGGAGAAGAGTTTAGACACGAGGAGAAGATAAAGAACACAACCATTATCAATAAATCACATTAGGATTCTCTTTTTAACCTGTTCCTTAAAGCACTAGTGCTTAGGAAATCTTTTGGAGGCAGAAGCCGTCAAGGGTAGCTTAGGGTTAGGGTTAGGGTTAGGGTGAGGGTTAGGGTACGGCTTAGGGTACGGGTTCGGGGAGGGGTTCGGGTAGGGCGTAGGGTATGGGTTAGGGTTAGGGTTAGAGTTAGTGTTAGGGTTAGGGCTCGGTTTAGGGTATGGGTTAGGATTAGGGTACGCGTTAAGGTTAGGGTAGGGGTTAGTGTTAGGGTACGCGTTAGGGTGAGGGTAGTTATTAAACCTATCCCACTCTCTAGATACCCCTTAGCACGTAAAGGAATATTATTTGGGGGTCCAGCCATGGAGAAGAGTTTAGACACGAGGAGAAGATAAGGAACACACCCATTATCAAGAAATCACATTAGGATTCTCTTTTTAACATGTTCCTTAAAACACTAGTGCTTAGGAAATCTATTGGAGGCAGAAGCCGTCAAGGGTAGCTTAGGGTTAGGGTTAGGGTTAGGGTGAGGGTTAGGGTACGGCTTAGGGCACTGGTTCGGGGAGGTGTTCGGGTAGGGCGTAGGGTATGGGTTAGGGTTAGGGTTAGGGTTAGTGTTAGGGTTAAGGCTCGGTTTAGGGTACGGGTTAGGATTAGGGTACGTGTTAGGGTTAGTGTACGCGTTAGGGTGAGGGTAGTTATTAAACCTATTCGACTCTCTAGATACCCCTTAGCACGTACAGGAATATTATTGGGGGTCCAGCCATGGAGAAGAGTTTAGACACTAGGAGAAGATAAGGAACACAGCCATTATCACGAAATCACATTAGGATTCTCTTTTTAACCTGTTCCTTAAAACACTAGTGCTTAGGAAATCTTTTGGAGGCAGAAGCAGTCAAGGGTAGCTTAGGGTTAGTGTTAGGGTTAGGGTGAGGGTTAGGGTATGGCTTAGGGTACGGGTTCAGGGAGGGGTTCGGGTAGGGCGTAGGGTATGGGTTAGGGTTAGGGTTAGGGTTAGTGTTAGAGTTAGGGCTCGGTTTAGGGTACGGGTTAGGATTAGGGTACGCGTTACGGTTAGGGTAGGGGTTAGTGTTAGGGTACGCGTTAGGGTGGGGGTAGTTATTAAACCTATCCCACTCTCTAGATACCCCTTAGCACGTAAAGGAATATTATTTGGGGGTCCAGCCTTGGAGAAGAGTTTAGACACGAGGAGAATATAAGGAACACATCCATTATCAAGAAATCACTTTAGGATTCTCTTTTTAACCTGTTCCTTAAAACACTAGTGCTTAGGAAATCTATTGGAGGCAGAAGCAGTCAAGGGTAGCTTAGGGTTAGGGTGAGGGTTAGGGTATGGCTTAGGGTACGGGTTCGGGGAGGGGTTCGGGTAGGGCGTAGGGTATGGGTTAGGGTTAGGGTTAGGGTTATTGTTAGGGTTAGGGCTCGGTTTAGGGTACGGGTTAGGATTAGGGTACGCGTTAGTGTTAGGGTAGGGGTTAGGGTTAGGGTACGCGTTAGGGTGGGGGTAGTTATTAAACCTATCACACTCTCTAGATACCCCTTAGCACGTAAAGGAATATTATTTGGGGGTCCAGCCATGGAGAAGAGTTTAGACACTAGGAGAAGATAAGGAACACACCCATTATCAAGAAATCACATTAGGATTCTCTTTTTAACCTGTTCCTTAAAACACTAGTGCTTAGGAAATCTATTGGAGGCAGAAGCAGTCAAGGGTAGCTTAGGGTTAGGTTAGGGTTAGGGTGAGGGTTAGGGTACGGCTGAGGGTACGGGTTCGGGGAGGGGTTCGGGTAGGGCGTAGGGTATGGGTTAGGGTTAGGGTTAGGGCTAGTGTTAGGGTTAGGGCTCGGTTTAGGGTACGGGTTAGGATTAGGGTACGCGTTAGGGTTAGGGTAGGGGTTAGGGTTAGGGTACGCGTTAGGGTGAGGGTAGTTATTAAACCTATCCCACTCTCTAGATACCCCTTAGCACGTAAAGGAATATTATTTGGGGGTCCAGCCATGGAGAAGAGTTTAGACACTAGGAGAAGATAAGGAACACACCCATTATCAAGAAATCACATTAGGATTCTGTTTTTAACCTGTTCCTTAAAACACTAGTGCTTAGGAAATCTATTGGAGGCAGAAGCAGTCAAGGGTAGCTTAGGGTTAGGGTTAGGGTTAGGGTGAGGGTTAGGGTACGGCTTAGGGTACGGGTTCGGGGAGGGGTTCGGGTAGGGCGTAGGCTATGGGTTAGGGTTAGGGTTAGGGTTAGTGTTAGGGTTAGGGCTCGGTTTAGGGTACGGGTTAGGATTAGGGTACGCGTTAGTGTTAGGGTAGGGGTTAGGGTTAGGGTATGCGATAGGGTGAGGTTAGTTATTAAACCTATCCCACTCTCTAGATACCCCTTAGCACGTAAAGGAATATTATTTGGGGGTCCAGCCATGGAGAAGAGTTTAGACACTAGGAGAAGATAAGGAACACACCCATTATCAAGAAATCACATTAGGATTCTCTTTTTAACCTGTTCCTTAAAACACTAGTGCTTAGGAAATCTATTGGAGGCAGAAGCAGTCAAGGGTAGCTTAGGGTTAGGGTTAGGGTTAGGGTGACGTTTAGGGTATGGCTTAGGGTACGGGTTCGGGGAGGGGTTCGGGTAGGGCGTAGGGTATGGGTTAGGGTTAGGGTTAGGGCTAGTGTTAGGGTTAGGGCTCGGTTTGGGGTACGGGCTAGGATTAGGGTACGCGTTAGGGTTAGTGTAGGGGTTAGGGTTAGGGTACACGTTAGGGTGAGGGTAGTTATTAAACCTATCACACTCTCTAGATACCCCTTAGCACGTAAAGGAATATTATTTGGGGGTCCAGCCATGGAAAAGAATTTAGACAAGAAAAGAAGATAAGGAACACACCCATTATCAAGAAATCACATTAGGATTCTCTTTTTAACCTGTTCCTTAATTCACTAGTGCTTAGGAAATCTATTGGAGGCAGAAGCCGTCAAGGGTAGCTTAGGGTTAGGGTTAGGGTTAGGGTGAGGGTTAGGGTACGGCTTAGGGTACGGGTTCGGGGAGGGATTCGGATAGGGCGTAGGGTATGGGTTAGAGTTAGGGTTAGGGTTAGTGTTAGGGTTAGGGCTCGGTTAAGGGTTCGGGTTAGGATTAGGGTATGCGTTATTGTTAAGGTAGCGGTTAGGGTTAGGGTACGCTTTAGGGTGAGGGTAGTTATTAAACCTATCCCACTCTCTAGATACCCCTTAGCACGTAAAGGAATATTATTTGGGGGTCCAGCCATGGAGAAGGGTTTAGACACTAGGAGAAGATAAGGAACACACCCATTATCAAGAAATCACAATATGATTCTCTTTTTAAACTGTTCCTTAAAACACTAGTGGTTAGGAAATCTATTGGAGGCAGAAGCACTCAAGGGTAGCTTAGGGTTAGGGTTAGGGTTAGGGTGAGGGTTAGGGTACGGCTTACGATAAGGGTTCGGGGAGGGGTTCGGGTAGGGTTAGGGTTAGGGTTAGTGTTAGGATTAGGGCTCGGTTTAGGGTACGGGTTAGGATTAGGGTACGCGTTAGGGTTAGGGTAGGGGTTAGGGTTAGGGTACGCGATAGGGTGAGGGTAGTTATTAAACCTATCACACTCTCTAGATACCCCTTAGCACATAAAGGAATATTATTTGGGGGTCCATCCATGGAGAAGAGTTTAGACACGAGGAGAAGATAAGGAACACACCCATTATCAAGAAATCACATTAGGATTCTCTTTTTAACATGTTCCTTAAAACACTAGTGCTTAGGAAATCTATTGGAGGCAGAAGCAGTCAAGGGTAGCTTAGGGTTAGTGTTAGGGTTAGGGTGAGGGTTAGGGTGAGGGTAGTTATTAAACCTATTCCACTCTCTAGATACCCCTTAGCACGTACAGGAATATTATTGGGGGTCCAGCCATGGAGAAGAGTTTAGACACTAGGAGAAGATAAGGAACACACCCATTATCACGAAATCACATTAGGATTCTCTTTTTAACCTGTTCCTTAAAACACTAGTGCTTAGGAAATCTATTGGAGGCAGAAGCAGTCAAGGGTAGCTTAGGGTTAGTGTTAGGGTTAGGGTGAGGGTTAGGGTATGGCTTAGGGTACGGCTTCAGGGAGGGGTTCGGGTAGGGCGTAGGGTATGGGTTAGGGTTAGGGTTAGGGTTAGTGTTAGGGTTAGGGCTCGGTTTAGGGTACGGGTTAGGATTAGGGTACGCGTTAGGGTTAGGGTAGGGGTTAGGGTTAGGGTACGCGTTAGGGTGGGGGTAGTTATTAAACCTATCACACTCTCTAGATACCCCTTAGCACGTAAAGGAATATTATTTGGGGGTCCAGCCTTGGAGAAGAGTTTAGAGACGAGGAGAATATAAGGAACACACCCATTATCAAGAAATCACATTAGGATTCTCTTTTTAACCTGTTCCTTAAAACACTAGTGCTTAGGAAATCTATTGGAGGCAGAAGCAGTCAAGGGTAGCTTAGGGTTAGGGTTAGGGTTAGGGTGAGGGTTAGGGTACGGCTTAGGGTACGGGTTCGGGGAGGGGTTCGGGTAGGGCGTAGGGTATGGGTTAGGGTTAGGGTTAGTGTTAGTGTTAGGGTTAGGGCTCGGTTTAGGGTACGGGTTAGGATTAGGGTACGCGTTAGGGTTAGCGTAGGGGTTAGGGTTAGGGTACGCGTTAGGGTGGGGGTAGTTATTAAACCTATCACACTCTCTAGATACCCCTTAGCACGTAAAGGAATATTATTTGGGGGTCCAGCCATGGAGAAGAGTTTAGACACTAGGAGAAGATAAGGAACACACCTATTATCAAGAAATCACATTAGGATTCTCTTTTTAACCTGTTCCTTAAAACACTAGTGCTTAGGAAATCTATTGGAGGCAGAAGCAGTCAAGGGTAGCTTAGGGTTAGGGTTAGGGTTAGGGTGAGGGTTAGGGTACGGCTTAGGGTACGGGTTCGGGAAGGGTTCGGGTAGGGCGTAGGGTATGGGTTAGGGTTAGGGTTAGGGCTAGTGTTAGGGTTAGGGCTCGGTTTAGGGTACGGGTTAGGATTAGGGTACGCGTTAGTGTTAGGGTAGGGGTTAGGGTTAGGGTACGCGTTAGGGTGAGGGTAGTTATTAAACCTATCCCACGCTCTAGATACCCCTTAGCACGTAAAGGAATATTATTTGGGGGTCCAGCCATGGAGAAGAGTTTAGACACTAGGAGAAGATAAGGAACACACCCATTATCAAGAAATCACATTAGGATTCTCTTTTTAACCTGTTCCTTAAAACACTAGTGCTTAGGAAATCTATTGGAGGCAGAAGCAGTCAAGGGTAGCTTAGGGTTAGGGTTAGGGTTAGGGTGAGGTTTAGGGTATGGCTTAGAGTACGGGTTTGGGGAGGGGTTCGGGTAGGGCGTAGGGTATGGTTTAGGGTTAGGGTTAGGGCTAGTGTTAGGGTTAGGGCTCGGTTTGGGGTACAGGTTAGGATTAGGGTACGCGTTAGGGTTAGTGTAGGGGTTAGGGTTAGGGTACACGTTAGGGTGAGGGTAGTTATTAAACCTATCACACTCTCTAGATACCCCTTAGCACGTAAAGGAATATTATTTGGGGGTCCAGCCATGGAAAAGAGTTTAGACAAGAGGAGAAGATAAGGAACACACCCATTATCAAGAAATCACATTAGGATTCTCTTTTTAACCTGTTCCTTAAATCACTAGCGCTTAGGAAATCTATTGGAGGCAGAAGCCGTCAAGGGTAGCTTAGGGTTAGGGTTAGGGTTAGGGTGAGGGTTAGGGTACGGCTTAGGGTACGGGTTCGGGGAGGGGTTCGGGTAGGGCGTAGGGTATGGGTTAGGGTTAGGGTTAGGGTTAGTGTTAGGGTTAGGGCTCGGTTAAGGGTTCGGGTTTGGATTAGGGTACGCGTTATTGTTAAGGTAGCGGTTAGGGTTAGGTTACGCTTTAGGGTGAGGGTAGTTATTAAACCTATCCCACTCTCTAGATACCCCTTAGCACGTAAAGGAATATTATTTGGGGGTCCAGCCATGGAGAAGGGTTTAGACACTAGGAGAAGATAAGGAACACACCCATTATCAAGAAATCACAATATGATCCTCTTTTTAAACTGTTCCTTAAAACACTAGTGGTTAGGAAATCTATTGGAGGCAGAAGCACTCAAGGGTAGCTTAGGGTTAGGGTTAGGGTTAGGGTGAGGGTTAGGGTACGGCTTAGGGTACGGGTTCGGGGAGGGATTCGGGTAGGGCGTAGGGTATGGGTTAGGGTTAGGGTTAGGGTTAGTGTTAGGGTTAGGGCTCGGTTTAGGGTATGGGTTAGGATTAGGGTACTCGTTAGGGTTAGGGTAGCGGTTAGGGTTAGGGTACGCGTTAGGGTGAGGGTAGTTATTAAACCTATCCCACTCTCTAGATACCCCTTAGGACGTAAAAGAATATTATTTGGGGGTCCAGCCATGGAGAAGAGTTTAGACACCAGGATAAGATAAGGAACACACCCATTATCAAGAAGTCACATTAGGATTCTCTTTTGAACCTGTTTTTTAAAACACTACTGTTTAGGAAATCTATTGCAGGCAGAAGCAGTCAAGGGTAGCTTAGCATTAGGGTTAGGGTTAGGGTACGGCTTAGGGTACGGGTTAGGTGAGGGGTTCGGGTAGGGCGTAGGGTATGGGTTAGGGTTAGGGTTAGGGTTAGTGTTAGGGTTAGGGCTCGGTTTAGGGTACGGTTTAGGATTAGTGTATGCGTTAGTGTTAGGGTAGGGGTTAGGGTTAGGGTACGCTTTAGGGTGAGGATAGTTATTAAACCTATCCCACTCTCTAGATACCCCTTAGCACGTAAAGGAATATTGTTTGGGGGTCCAGCCATGGAGAAGAGTTTAGACACTAGGAGAAGATAAGGAACACACCCATTATCACGAAATCATATTAGGATTCTCTTTTTAACCTGTTCCTTAAAACACTAGTGCTTAGGAAATCTATTGGAGGCAGAAGCAGTCAAGGGTAGCTTAGGGTTAGTGTTAGGGTTAGGGTGAGGGCTAGGGTATGGCTTAGGGTACGGGTTCGGGGAGGGGTTCGGGTAGGGCGTAGGGTATGGGTTAGGGTTAGGGTTAGGGCTAGTGTTAGGTTTAGGCCTCGGTTTAGGATACGGGTTAGGATTAGGGTACGCGTTAGGGTTAGGGTAGGGGTTAGGGTTAGGGTACGCGTTAGGGTGAGGGTAGTTATTAAACCTATCCTACTCTCTAAATACCCCTTAGCACGTAAAGGAATATTATTTGGGGGTCCAGCCATGGAGAAGAGTTTAGACACGAGGAGAAGATAAGGAACACACCCATTATCAAGAAATCACATTAGGATTCTCTTTTTAACCTGTTCCTTAAAACACTAGTGCTGAGGAAATCTATTGGAGGCAGAAGCAGTCAAGGGTAGCTTAGGGTTAGGGTTAGGTTTAGGGTGAGGGTTAGGGTACGGGTTCGGGGACGGGTTCGAGAAGGGCGTAGGGTATGGGTTAGGATTAGGGTACGCGTTAGGGTTAGGGTAGGGGTTAGGGTTAGGGTACGCATTAGGGTGAGGGTAGTTATTAAACCTATCCCTCTCTCTAGATACCCCTTAGCACGTAAAGGAATATTATTTGGGGGTCCAGCCATGGAGAAGAGTTTAGACACTAGGAGAAGATAAGGAACACACCCATTATCACGAAATCACATTAGGATTCTCTTTTTAACCTGTTCCTTAAAACACTAGTGCTTAGGAAATCTATTGGAGGCAGAAGCAGTCAAGGGTAGCTTAGGGTTAGGGTTTGGGTTAGGGTGAGGGCTAGGGTATGGCTTAGGGTACGGGTTCGGGGAGGGGTTCGGGTAGGGCGTAGGGTATGGGTTAGGGTTAGGGTTAGGGTTAGTGTTAGGGTTAGGGCTCGGTTTAGGTTACGGGTTAGGATTAGGGTACGCGTTAGGGTTAGGGTAGGGGTTAGGGTTAGGGTACGCGTTAGGGTGGGGGTAGTTATTAAACCTATCACACTCTCTAGATACCCCTTAGCACGTAAAGGAATATTATTTGTGGGTCCAGCCATGGAGAAGAGTTTAGACACTAGGAGAAGATAAGGAACACACCCATTATCAAGAAATCACATTAGGATTCTCTTTTTAACCTGTTCCTTAAAACACTAGTGCTTAGGAAATCTATTGGAGGCAGAAGCAGTCAAGGGTAGCTTAGGGTTAGGGGTAGGGTTAGGGTGAGGGTTAGGGTACGGCTTAGGGTACGGGTTCGGGGAGGGGTTCGGGTAGGGCGTAGGCTATGGGTTAGGGTTAGGGTTAGGGTTAGTGTTTGGGTTAGGGCTCGGTTTAGGGTACGGGTTAGGATTAGGGTACGCGTTAGGGTTAGTGTAGGGGTTAGGGTTAGGGTACACGTTAGGGTGAGGGTAGTTATTAAACCTATCACACTCTCTAGATACCCCTTAGCACGTAAAGGAATATTATTTGGGGGTCCAGCCATGGAAAAGAGTTTAGACAAGAGGAGAAGATAAGGAACACACCCATTATCAAGAAATCACATTAGGATTCTCTTTTTAACCTGTTCCTTAAATCACTAGCGCTTAGGAAATCTATTGGAGGCAGAAGCCGTCAAGGGTAGCTTAGGGTTAGGGTTAGGGTTAGGGTGAGGGTGAGGGTTAGGGTACGGCTTAGGGTACGGGTTCGGGGAGGGATTCGGATAGGGCGTAGGGTATGTGTTAGAGTTAGGGTTAGGGTTAGTGTTAGGGTTAGGGCTCGGTTAAGGGTTCGGGTTTGGATTAGGGTACGTGTTATTGTTAAGGTAGCGGTTAGGGTTAGGTTACGCTTTAGGGTGAGGGTAGTTATTAAACCTATCCCACTCTCTAGATACCCCTTAGCACGTAAAGGAATATTATTTGGGGGTCCAGCCATGGAGAAGGGTTTAGACAGTAGGAGAAGATAAGGAACACACCCATTATCAAGAAATCACAATATGATTCTCTTTTTAAACTGTTCCTTAAAACACTAGTGGTTAGGAAATCTATTGGAGGCAGAAGCACTCAAGGGTAGCTTAGGGTTAGGGTTAGGGTTAGGGTGAGGGTTAGGGTACGGCTTAGGGTACGTGTTCGGGGAGGGATTCGGGTAGGGCGTAGGGTATGGTTTAGTGTTAGGGTTAGGGTTAGTGTTAGGGTTAGGGCTCGGTTTAGGGTATGGGTTAGGATTAGGGTACTCGTTAGGGTTAGGGTAGCGGTTAGGGTTAGGGTACGCGTTAGGGTGAGGGTAGTTATTAAACCTATCCCACTCTCTAGATACCCCTTAGGACGTAAAAGAATATTATTTGGGGGTCCAGCCATGGAGAAGAGTTTAGACACCAGGATAAGATAAGGAACACACCCATTATCAAGAAGTCACATTAGGATTCTCTTTTGAACCTGTTCCTTAAAACACTAGTGCTTAGGAAATCTATTGGAGGCAGAAGCAGTCAAGGGTAGCTTAGGGTTAGTGTTAGGGTTAGGGTGAGGGCTAGGGTATGGCTTAGGGTACGGGTTCGGGGAGGGGTTCGGGTAGGGCGTAGGGTATGGGTTAGGGTTAGGGTTAGGGCTAGTGTTAGGTTTAGGCCTCGGTTTAGGATACGGGTTAGGATTAGGGTACGCGTTAGGGTTAGGGTAGGGGTTAGGGTTAGGGTACGCGTTAGGGTGAGGGTAGTTATTAAACCTATCCTACTCTCTAAATACCCCTTAGCACGTAAAGGAATATTATTTGGGGGTCCAGCCATGGAGAAGAGTTTAGACACGAGGAGAAGATAAGGAACACACCCATTATCAAGAAATCACATTAGGATTCTCTTTTTAACCTGTTCCTTAAAACACTAGTGCTGAGGAAATCTATTGGAGGCAGAAGCAGTCAAGGGTAGCTTAGGGTTAGGCTTAGGGTTAGGGTGAGGGTTAGGGTACGGGTTCGGGGACGGGTTCGAGAAGGGCGTAGGGTATGGGTTAGGATTAGGGTACGCGTTAGGGTTAGGGTAGGGGTTAGGGTTAGGGTACGCATTAGGGTGAGGGTAGTTATTAAACCTATCCCACTCTCTAGATACCCCTTAGCACGTAAAGGAATATTATTTGGGGGTCCAGCCATGGAGAAGAGTTTAGACACTAGGAGAAGATAAGGAACACACCCATTATCACGAAATCACATTAGGATTCTCTTTTTAACCTGTTCCTTAAAACACTAGTGCTTAGGAAATCTATTGGAGGCAGAAGCAGTCAAGGGTAGCTTAGGGTTAGGGTTTGGGTTAGGGTGAGGGCTAGGGTATGGCTTAGGGTACGGGTTCGGGGAGGGGTTCGGGTAGGGCGTAGGGTATGGGTTAGGGTTAGGGTTAGGGTTAGTGTTAGGGTTAGGGCTCGGTTTAGGTTACGGGTTAGGATTAGGGTACGCGTTAGGGTTAGGGTAGGGGTTAGGGTTAGGGTACGCGTTAGGGTGGGGGTAGTTATTAAACCTATCACACTCTCTAGATACCCCTTAGCACGTAAAGGAATATTATTTGTGGGTCCAGCTATGGAGAAGAGTTTAGACACTAGGAGAAGATAAGGAACACACCCATTATCAAGAAATCACATTAGGATTCTCTTTTTAACCTGTTCCTTAAAACACTAGTGCTTAGGAAATCTATTGGAGGCAGAAGCAGTCAAGGGTAGCTTAGGGTTAGGGGTAGGGTTAGGGTGAGGGTTAGGGTACGGCTTAGGGTACGGGTTCGGGGAGGGGTTCGTGTAGGGCGTAGGCTATGGGTTAGGGTTAGGGTTAGGGTTAGTGTTTGGGTTAGGGCTCGGTTTAGGGTACGGGTTAGGATTAGGGTACGCGTTAGGGTTAGGGTAGGGGTTAGGGTTAGGGTATGCGATAGGGTGAGGTTAGTTATTAAACCTATCCCACTCTCTAGATACCCCTTAGCACGTAAAGGAATATTATTTGGGGATCCAGCCATGGAGAAGTGTTTAGACACTAGGAGAAGATAAGGAACACACCCATTATCAAGAAATCACTTTAGGATTCTCTTTTTAACCTGTTCCTTAAAACACTAGTGCTTAGGAAATCTATTGGAGGCAGAAGCAGTCAAGGGTAGCTTAGGGTTAGGGTTAGGGTTAGGGTGAGGTTTAGGGTATGGCTTAGGGTACGGGTTCGGGGAGGGGTTCGGGTAGGGCGTAGGGTATGGGTTAGGGTTAGGGTTAGGGCTAGTGTTAGGGTTAGGGCTCGGTTTGGGGTACGGGTTAGGATTAGGGTACGCGTTCGCGTTAGTGTAGGGGTTAAGGTTAGGGTACACGTTAGGGTGAGGGTAGTTATTAAACCTATCACACTCTCTAGATACCCCTTAGCACGTAAAGGAATATTATTTGGGGGTCCAGCCATGGAAAAGAGTTTAGACAAGAGGAGAAGATAAGGAACACACCCATTATCAAGAAATCACATTAGGATTCTCTTTTTAACCTGTTCCTTAAATCACTAGTGCTTAGGAAATCTATTGGAGGCAGAAGCCGTCAAGGGTAGCTTAGGGTTAGGGTTAGGGTTAGGGTGAGGGTTAGGGTACGGCTTAGGGTACGGGATCGGGGAGGGATTCGGATAGGGCGTAGGGTATGGGTTAGAGTTAGGGTTAGGGTTAGTTTTAGGGTTAGGGCTCGGTTAAGGGTTCGGGTTAGGATTAGGGTACGCGTTATTGTTAAGGTAGCGGTTAGGGTTAGGGTACGCTTTAGGGTGAGGGTAGTTATTAAACCTATCCCACACTCTAGATACCCCTTAGCACGTAAAGGAATATTATTTGGGGGTCCAGCCATGGAGAAGGGTTTAGACACTAGGAGAAGATAAGGAACACACCCATTATCAAGAAATCACAATATGATTCTCTTTTTAAACTGTTCCTTAAAACACTAGTGGTTAGGAAATCTATTGGAGGCAGAAGCACTCAAGGGTAGCTTAGGGTTAGGGTTAGGGTTAGGGTGAGGGTTAGGGTACGGCTTAGGGTACGGGTTCGGGGAGGGATTCGGGTAGGGCGTAGGGTATGGGTTAGGGTTAGGGTTAGGGTTAGTGTTAGGGATAGGGCTCGGTTTAGGGTATGGGTTAGGATTAGGGTACTCGTTAGGGTTAGGGTAGCGGTTAGGGTTAGGTTACGCGTTAGGGTGAGGGTAGTTATTAAACCTATCCCACTCTCTAGATACCCCTTAGCACGTAAAGGAATATTATTTGGGGGTCCAGCCATGGAGAAGAGTTTAGACACTAGGAGAAGATAAGGAACACACCCATTATCACGAAATCACATTAGGATTCTCTTTTTAACCTGTTCCTTAAAACACTAGTGCTTAGGAAATCTATTGGAGGCAGAAGCAGTCAAGGGTAGCTTAGGGTTAGGGTTAGGGTTAGGGTGAGGGTTAGGGTACGGCTTAGGGTACGGGTTCGGGAAGGGGTTCGGGTACGGCGTAGGGTATGGGTTAGGGTTAGGGTTATTGTTAGTGTTAGGGTTAGGTCTCGGTTTATGGTATGGGTTAGGATTAGGGTATGCGTTAGGGATAGGGTAGGGGTTAGGGTTAGGGTACGCGTTAGGGTGAGGGTAGTTATTAAACCTATCCCACTCTCTAGATACCCCTTAGGACGTAAAAGAATATTATTTGGGGGTCCAGCCATGGAGAAGAGTTTAGACACCAGGATAAGATAAGGAACACACCCATTATCAAGAAGTCACATTAGGATTCTCTTTTGAACCTGTTTTTTAAAACACTACTGTTTAGGAAATCTATTGCAGGCAGAAGCAGTCAAGGGTAGCTTAGCATTAGGGTTAGGGTTAGGGTACGGCTTAGGGTACGGGTTAGGTGAGGGGTTCGGGTAGGGCGTAGGGTATGGGTTAGGGTTAGGGTTAGGGTTAGTGTTAGGGTTAGGGCTCGGTTTAGGGTACGGTTTAGGATTAGTGTATGCGTTAGTGTTAGGGTAGGGGTTAGGGTTAGGGTACGCATTAGGGTTAGGGTAGTTATTAAACCTATCCCACTCTGTAGATACCCCTTAGCACGTAAAGGAATATTATTTTGTGGTCCAGCCATGGAGAAGAGTTTCGACACTAGGATAAGATAAAGATCACACCCATTATAAAGAAATCACATCAGGATTCTCTTTTTAACCTATTCCTTAAAACACTAGTGCTGAGGAAATCTATTGGAGGCAGAAGCAGTCAAGGGTAGCTTAGGGTTAGGGTTAGGGTTAGGGTGAGGGTTAGGGTACGGGTTCGGGGACGGGTTCGGGAAGGGCGTAGGGTATGGGTTAGGATTAGGGTACGCGTTAGGGTTAGGGTAGGTGCTAGGGTTAGGGTTAGGGTTAGGGTTAGGGTTAGGGTTAGGGTTAGGGTTAGGGTACGCGTTAGGGTGAGGGTAGTTATTAAACCTATCCCACTCTCTAGATACCCCTTAGGACGTAAAAGAATATTATTTGGGGGTCCAGCCATGGAGAAGAGTTTAGACACCAGGATAAGATAAGGAACACACCCATTATCAAGAAGTCACATTAGGATTCTCTTTTGAACCTGTTTTTTAAAACACTACTGTTTAGGAAATCTATTGCAGGCAGAAGCAGTCAAGGGTAGCTTAGCATTAGGGTTAGGGTTAGGGTACGGCTTAGGGTACGGGTTAGGTGAGGGGTTCGGGTAGGGCGTAGGGTATGGGTTAGGGTTAGGGTTAGGGTTACTGTTAGGGTTAGGGCTCGGTTTAGGGTACGGGTTAGGATTAGGGTACGCGATAGGGTTAGGGTAGGGGTTAGGGTTAGGGTACGCGTTAGGGTTGGGGTAGTTATTAAACCTATCACACTCTCTAGATACCCCTTAGCACGTAAAGGAATATTATTTGGGGGTCCAGCCTTGGAGAAGAGTTCAGACACGAGGAGAATATAAGGAACACACCCATTATCAAGAAATCACATTAGGATTCTCTTTTTAACCTGTTACTTAAAACACTAGTGCTTAGGAAATCTGTTGGAGGCAGAAGCTGTCAAGGGTAGCTTAGTGTTAGGGTTAGGGTTAGGGTGAGGGTTAGGGTATGGCTTAGGGTACGGGTTCGGGGAGGGATTCGGGTAGGGCGTAGGGTATGGGTTAGGGTTAGGGTTAGGGTTAGTGTTAGGGTTAGGGCTCAGTTTAGGGTACGGGTTAGGATTAGGGTAGGGGTTAGGGTTAGGGTACGCGATAGGGTGAGGTTAGTTATTAAACCTATCCCACTCTCTAGATACCCCTTAGCACGTAAAGGAATATTATTTGGGGGTCCAGCCATGGAGAAGAGTTTAGACACTAGGAGAAGATAAGGAACACACCCATTATCAAGAAATCACATTAGGATTCTCTTTTTAACCTGTTCCTTAAAACACTAGTGCTTAGGAAATCTATTGGAGGCAGAAGCAGTCAAGGGTAGCTTAGGGTTAGGGTTAGGGTGAGGGTTAGGGTACGGCTTAGGGTACGGGTTCGGGGAGGGGTTCGGGTAGGGCGTAGGGTATGGGTTAGGGTTAGGGTTAGGGCTAGTGTTAGGGTTAGGGCTCGGTTTAGGGTACGGGTTAGGATTAGGGTACGCGTTAGGGTTAGGGTAGGGGTTAGGGTTAGGGTACGCGTTAGGGTGAGGGTAGTTTTTAAACCTATCCCACTCTCTAGATACCCCTTAGCACGTAAAGGAATATTATTTGGGCGTCCAGCCATGGAGAAGAGTTTAGACACGAGGAGAGGATAAGGAACACACCCATTGTCAAGAAATCACATTAGGATTCTCTTTTTAACCTGTTCCTTAAAACACTAGTGCTTAGGAAATCTATTGGAGGCAGAAGCAGTCAAGGGTAGCTTAGGGTTAGGGTTAGGGTGAGGGTGAGGGTTAGGGTACGGCTTAGGGTACGGGTTCGGGGAGGGGTTCGGGTAGGGCGTAGGCTACGGGTTAGGGTTAGGGTTAGGGTTAGTGTTAGGGTTAGGACTCGGGTTAGGTTACGGGTTAGGATTAGGGTACGCGTTAATGTTAGGGTAGGGGTTAGGGTTAGGGTATGCGATAGGGTGAGGTTAGTTATTAAACCTATCCCACTCTATAGATACCCTTTAGCACGTAAAGGAATATTATTTGTGGGTCCAGCCATGGAGAAGAGTTTAGACACTAGGAGAAGATAAGGAACACACCCATTATCAAGAAATCACATTAGGATTCTCTTTTTAACCTGTTCCTTAAAACACTAGTGCTTAGGAAATCTATTGGAGGCAGAAGCAGTCAAGGGTAGCTTAGGGTTAGGGTTAGGGTTAGGGTGAGGGTTAGGGTATGGCTTAGGGTACGGGTTCGGGGAGGGGTTCGGGTAGGGCGTAGGGTATGGGTTAGGGTTAGGGTTAGGGCTAGTGTTAGGGTTAGGGCTCGGTTTGGGGTACAGGTTAGGATTAGGGTATGCGTTAGGGTTAGGGTAGGGGTTAGGGTTAGGGTGCACGTTAGGGTGAGGATAGTTAATAAACCTATCACACTCTCTAGATACCCCTTAGCACGTAAAGGAATATTATTTGGGGGTCCAGCCATGGAAAAGAGTTTAGACAAGAGGAGAAGATAAGGAACACACCCATTATCAAGAAATCACATTAGGATTCTGTTTTTAACCTGTTCCTTAAATCACTAGTGCTTAGGAAATCTATTGGAGGCAGAAGCCGTCAAGGGTAGCTTAGGGTTAGGGTTAGGGTTAGGGTGAGGGTTAGGGTACGGCTTAGGGTACGGGTTCGGGGAGGGGTTCGGGTAGGGCGTAAGGTATGGGTTACAGTTAGGGTTAGGGTTAGTGTTAGGGTTAGGGCTCGGTTTAGGGTATGGGTTAGGATTAGGGTACTCGTTAGGGTTAGGGTAGCGGTTAGGGTTAGGTTACGCGTTAGGCTGAGGGTAGTTATTAAACCTATCCCACTCTCTAGATACCCCTTAGCACGTAAAGGAATATTATTTGGGGGTCCAGCCATGGAGAAGAGTTTAGACACGAGGAGAAGATAAGGAACACACCCATTATCAAGAAATCACATTATGATTCTCTTTTTAACCTGTTCCTTAAAACACTAGTGCTTAGGAAATCTATTGGAGGCAGAAGCAGTCAAGGGTAGCTTAGGGTTAGGGTTAGGGTTAGGGTGAGGGTTAGGGTACGGCTTAGGGTACGGGTTCGGGGAGGGGTTCGGGTAGGGCGTAGGGTATGGGTTAGGGTTAGGGTTAGGGCTAGTGTTAGGGTTAGGGCTCGGTTTAGGGTACGGGTTAGGATTAGGGTACGCGTTAGGGTTAGGGTAAGGGTTAGGGTTAGGGTACGCGTTAGGGTGAGGGTAGTTATTAAACCTATCCCACTCTCTAGATACCCCTTAGCACATAAAGGAATATTATTTGGGGGTCCAGCCATGGAGAAGAGTTTAGACACTAGGAGAAGATAAGGAACACACCCATTATCAAGAAATCACATTAGGATTCTCTTTTTAACCTGTTCCTTAAAACACTAGTGCTTAGGAAATCTATTGGATGCAGAAGCAGTCAAGGGTAGCTTAGGGTTAGGGTTAGGGTTAGGGTGAGGGTTAGGGTATGGCTTAGGGTACGGGTTCGGGGAGGGGTTCGGGTAGGGCGTAGGGTATGGGTTAGGGTTAGGGTTAGGGCTAGTGTTAGGGTTAGGGCTCGGTTTGGGGTACGGGTTAGGATTAGGGTACGCGTTAGGGTTAGGGTAGGGGTTAGGGTTAAGGTGCACGTTAGGGTGAGGATAGTTAATAAACCTATCACACTCTCTAGATACCCCTTAGCACGTAAAGGAATATTATTTGGGGGTCCAGCCATGGAAAAGAGTTTAGACAAGAGGAGAAGATAAGGAACACACCCATTATCAAGAAATCACATTAGGATTCTCTTTTTAACCTGTTCCTTAAATCACTAGTGCTTAGGAAATCTATTGGAGGCAGAAGCCGTCAAGGGTAGCTTAGGGTTAGGGTTAGGGTTAGGGTGAGGCTTAGGGTACGGCTTAGGGTACGGGTTCGGGGAGGGGTTCGGGTAGGGCGTAGGGTATGGGTTAGAGTTAGGGTTAGGGTTAGTGTTAGGGTTAGGGCTCGGTTAAGGGTACGGGTTAGGATTAGGGTACGCGTTAGTGTTAGGTTAGGGGTTAGGGTTAGGGTACGCTTTAGGGTGAGGGTAGTTATTAAACCTATCCCACTCTCTAGATACCCCTTAGCACGTAAAGGAATATTATTTGGGGGTCCAGCTATGGAGAAGGGTTTAGACACTAGGAGAAGATAAGGAACACACCCATTATCAAGAAATCACAATATGATTCTCTTTTTGAACTGTTTCTTAAAACACTAGTGGTTAGGAAATCTATTGGAGGCAGAAGCAGTCAAGGGTAGCTTAGGGTTAGGGTTAGGGTTAGGGTGAGGGTTAGTGTACGGCTTAGGGTACGGGTTCGGTGAGGGGTTCGGGTACGTCGTAGGGTATGGGTTAGGGTTAGGGTTAGGGTTAGTGTTAGGGTTAGGGCTCGGATTAGGGTACGGGTTAGGATTAGGGTACGCGTTAGTGTTTGGGTAGGGGTTAGGGTTAGGGTACGCGTTAGGGTTAGGGTCGTTATTAAACCTATCCCAATCTCTAGATACCCCTTAGCACGTAAAGGAATATTATTTGGGGGTCCAGCTATGGAGAAGAGTTTAGACACTAGGATAAGATAAGGAACACACCCATTATCAAGAAATCACATTAGGATTCTCTTTTTAACCTGTTCCTTAAAACACTAGTGTTTAGGAAATCTATTGGAGGCAGAAGCAGTCAAGGGTAGCTTAGCATTAGGGTTAGGGTTAGGGTACGGCTTAGGGTACGGGTTAGGTGAGGGGTTCGGGTAGGGCGTAGGGTATGGGTTAGGGTTAGTGTTAGGGTTAGTGTTAGGGTTAGGGCTCGGTTTAGGGTACGGTTTAGGATTAGTGTATGCGTTAGTGTTAGGGTAGGGGTTAGGGTTAGGGTACGCATTAGGGTTAGGGTAGTTATTAAACCTATCCCACTCTGTAGATACCCCTTAGCACGTAAAGGAATATTATTTGGGGGTCCAGCCATGGAGAAGAGTTTCGACACTATGATAAGATAAAGCTCACACCCATTATAAAGAAATCACATTAGGATTCTCTTTTTAACCTATTCCTTAAAACACTAGTGCTGAGGAAATCTATTGGAGGCAGAAGCAGTCAAGGGTAGCTTAGGGTTAGGGTTAGGGTTAGGGTGCGGGTTAGGGTACCACTTAGGGTACGGGTTCGGGAACGGGTTCGGGAAGGGCGTAGGGTATGGGTTAGGATTAGTGTTAGGGTTAGTGTTAGGGTTAGGGCTCGGTTTAGGGTATGGTTTAGGATTAGGGTACGAGTTAGGGTTAGGGTAGGGTTTACGGTTAGGGTACACGTTAGGGTTAGGGTCGTTATTATACCTATCCCACTCTCTAGATACCCCTTAGCACGTAAAGGAATATCATTTGGGGGTCTAGCCATGGAGAATAGTTTAGACACTAGGATAAGATTAGGAACACACCCATTATCAAGAAATCACATTAGGATTCTCATTTTAACCTGTTCCTTAAAACACTAGTCCGTAGGAAATCTATTGGAGGCAGAAGCAGTCAAGGGTAGCTTAGGGTTACGGTTAGGGTGAGGGTGAGGGTTAGGGTACGGTTTAGGGTATGGGTTCGGGGAGGGGTTCGGGTAGGGCGTAGAGTATGGTTTAGGGTTAGGTTTAGGGTTAGGGTTAGTGTTAGGGCTCGGTTTAGGGTACGGGTTAGGATTAGAGTACGCGTTAAAGTTAGGGTAGGGGTTAGGGTTAGGGTACGCGTTAGGGTTTGGGTAGTTATTAAACCAATCCCACTCTCTAGATACCCCTTAGCACATAAAGGAATATTATTTTGGGGTCCAGCCATTGAGAAGAGTTTAGACACTAGGATAAGAGAAGGAACACACCCATTATCAAGAAATCACTTTAGGATTCTCTTTTTAACCTGTTCCTTAATACACTAGTGCTTAGGAAATCTATTGGAGGCAGAAGCAGTCAAGGGTAACTTAGGTTTAGGGTTAGGGTTAGTGTGAAGGTTAGGGTACGGCTTAGGGTTCGGGGTCGGGGAGGCGTTATGCTATGGCGTAGGGTATGGGTTAGGGTTAGGGTTAGGGTTAGTGTTAGGGTTAGGGCTCGGTTTTGGGTACGGGTTAGGATTAGGGTACGCGTTAGGGTTAGGGTCGGTGTTAGCGTTACGGTACGCGTTAGGGTGAGGGTAGTTATTAAACCTATCCCACTCTCTAGATACCACTTAGCACGTAAAGGAATATTATTTGGGGGTCCAGCCATGGAGAAGAGTTTAGACACTAGGATAAGATAAGGAACACACCCATTATCAAGAAATCACATTAGGATTCTCTTTTTTACTTGTTCCTTAAAACACTAGTGCTTAGGAACTCTAATGGAGGCACAAGCCGTCAAGGGTAGCTTAGGGTTAGGGTTAGGGTTAAGTTTAGGGTGAGGGTTACGGTACAGCTTCAGGCCCTCTTCTGGTTCCGGGGGGCAGGCTGAGCCTGTGGTTAATTCTTCTTCCTGATGGGAAAATAGAGTGACCTGTGCCTGTCCCAACACATAGAGCTAGTCTCTCATTGGTTCCCCTTCTTCCCATTCATCTTCAGAACAAATTGCAACCTGTACGGAACAGGAGGTTAAAGGTGCTGATGCTCCAAGTAGGGAGGTTGCTAGTAAAGCGGCTGGAATGGCGAACCGGAGCACAAGGAGGTGAGAAATGAGGTGCGTTTTAGAAACCTTTCCCGATCACACGGTGTACCATCTTCTGGGTTTCTCATGCATCTTTTCGATGTAGGAAGATGACCTTGTACCTGGAGATTTGGGACCCATGGGCTGGGTACCACGCAGTATTACTTTAAAGGGTCTGCGTTGGCTCACCCAACCTCACCAAACCTCTCAGCCCCAAGAGTGTCCACCCTTATGTCTCATCCAGCTGTGGGTCCAGATATGGTCAATCCAGGTTGCATCACAGCCCCTGAATGAATTGTGTGAGTATTTCTCTCTCTTTCACTGTCTTTGTTTCATGGGTTTTTAAAAGTAATTTATTTTTATAATGGGGTTTAGCTGCTTTTCACTGCTGTGTTTATGCCGCTTTACACCCACTTGACTCACTTACAGAGAGATATCAATACATAGGTTTGAAGAATCTTGCTAGTCAGAAATATTCTTGTGCGATGAATAGGGGGTGTTGAGTCCAGTTCACTGAGCAAGGAGTAAGTGTTGTCTATTACATATTGGGTTTATGGAACGGTATGTTGGCTAATTTGAAACCCTTGTTTTATGCATCACCCCACCTCACCTTTCCCGTTAAGCAGCCATATTGTGTTTTCTAAATGTGTGATTCTCTTCTGTTTTGTAATTCAGTTCATGTGTAACGGTTTTTACATTCCCTCTATAAGTGATATCTTATGATAAGTGTCTTTTTTTGTGTGACTTATTTCACTTAGAATCGTTGTACCTAAATCCACTCATCATGCTGCTACTAACATTATGACATTGATGTCATGCCTGAGAGATATCCCATTCTACATAAGGACCTCAAATTCTTTATCCATTTTTCGCTTTCCTGGGCTATTCAAGATGTAATGAAGTGGAGGTTCCTGTCAACAGAGCAGCCCTAAACTTTGGGGTGCCTGTGTCTTGCTGATTTTTAGTTTTCCCAATTTATACACCCATAAGTGGAAGTGCCCTATGCTCTCTAAGCTGTGTTTTTTCGATGTTTCAGGACACACCGTACACTTCTCCAGAGTGGCTGTTGGCAATTTACATCCCACCCATCAGCGTAGCAAGGCTCCCATTTCTCCATGGCCTGTGCTGCATTTCTGGTTTTGATACATTTTTCAGCATGGCCCTTTTGACCGATGGGAAGCGAGACTTCTTTGTAGTGCTGATTTGCCTTGCCAGGTTGTTTGGTTGGCCAAAACGGGCGTATGTGTTTTTTCCTGAATATATTCAGGAAAAAACGCATACGCCCTTTTTGGCCAAGGGCATCACTGTCGACGTTTTGCCGCTTTTCATGGGCTTTAAAGGCGATTCGAATCTACCTCCTGAAATCTGTTTCCTGCAATTCTGCCTTGCTTTCAAATCCTCTTCGTTGCCTTCCCTCAATTTATTTGTGGACTAGAGTTATCATTTATAACTGCGCAGGTTTTGTGAATTGCAGTGCCCCTGACCTGAATTTTTCAACTCGCTTTTTTGGGAGCTGGCCGCAAAAGTGCAGGATTGCTTCAGGCCCTCTTCTGGTTCCGGGGGCCAGGCTGAGCCTGTGGTTAATTCTTCTTCCTGATGGGAAAATAGAGTGATGTGTGCCTGTCCCAACATATAGAGCTAGTCTCTCATTGGTTCCCCTTCTTCCCATGCATCCTCAGGACAAATTGCAACCTGTACGGAACAGGAGGTTAAAGGTGCTTATGCTCCAAGTAGGGAGATTGCTAGTCAAGGGGCTGGAATGGCGAACCGGAGCACAAGGAGATGACAAATGAGGTGCGTTTTAGAAACCTTTCCCGATCACACGGTGTACCATCTTCTGGGTTTCTCATGCATGTTTTCGATGTAGGAAGATGCCCTTGTACCGGGAGATTTGGGACCCATGGGATGGGTACCACGCAGTATTACTTTAATAGGTCTGCATTTGCTCACCCAACCTCACCAAACCTCTCAGCCCCAAGAGTGTCCACCCTTATGTCTCATCCAGCTGTGGGTATAGATATGGTCAATACAGGTTGTATCACAGCCCCTGACCGAATTGTGTAAGAATTTCTCTCTCTTTCATTGTCTTTGTTTCATGGGTGTTTTAAAGAAATTTATTTTTATAATGGGGTTTAGCTTCTTTTCACTGCTCTGTTTATGCCGCTTTACACCCACTTGACTCACTTACGGAGAGATATCAATACCTAGGTTTTAAGATTCTTACTTGTCAGATATATTCTTGTGCGGTGAATAGCGGGTGTTGAGTCCAGTTCACTGAGCAAGGAGTAGTTCTTGTCTATTACATATTGGGTTTATGGAACGGTATATGAACTAATTTGAAACCCTTCTTTCATGTATCACACCACCTCACCTTTCCCGTTAAGCAGTCATAGTGTGTCTTCTAAAAGTGTGACTCTGTTCTGTTTTGTAATTCAGTTCAAGTGTGACGGTTTTTACATTCCCTCTATAAGTGATATCTTATGATAAGTGTCTTTTTCTGTGTGACTTATTTCACTTAGAATCGTCGAAACTAAATCCACTCCTCATGCTGCTACTCGCGTTAAGACATTGATTTCATGGCTGAGTGATATTCCATTGTACATAAGAAGCAAAACTTCTTTATCCATTTTTCTGTTTCCTAGGATATTTAAGGTGTAATGAAGTGGAGGTTCTTGTCAACAGAGCAACCCTTAACTTTGGGTTGCCTGTGTCTTGCTGATTTTTAGATTTCCCAATTTATACGCCCATGCGTGGAAGTGCCCCATTTTCTGTAGCTGTGTTTTTTAGATGTTTTTGGAAACACCATACCCTTCTGCAGAGTCGCCATTGGCAATTTACATCCCGCCCATCAGTGTAACAAGGCTCCCTTTCCTCCTTGTCCTCTCCTGCATTTCTTGTTTTTACACTTTTTTAGGAAGTTCCTTTTGACCGATGGGAAGTGAGACTCCTTTGTAGTGCTGATTTGCATTTCCGGCTTGCTTGGTTGGCCAAAAAGGGCCTATGCGTTTTTTTCTGAATTTATTCAGGAAAAAATGCATACGCCCTTTTTGGCCAAGGGCATCCTTGTCGACGTTTGGCCGCTTTTCATGTGCTTTAGTGGCGATTCGATTCTAACTCCTGAAATTTGTTTCCTGCAATTCTGCCTTTCTTTCCAATCCTTTTCGTTGCCTTCCCTCAATATAGTTTTGGACGATAGTTATAATTTAAAACTCTGCAGGTTTATGAATTGCAGTGCCCCTGAGCTCCATTTTTCAACTCGCTTTTTGGGAGCTTCCCGCAGAGCCGCTGGTTTGCTTCTGGCCCTACTCTGGTTCTCAGTGGCAGGCTAAGCCTTTGCTTAATTCTTCTTCCTGATTGGAAATTAGAGTGACATGTGCCTGTCCGAGCATCTAGGGCTTGGCTCTCCTTGTTTCTCCTCCTTCTCCTTCTTCCTTTGGACAAATTCCAAATTCTGTGCAACTGGATGTTGAAGGTGCTGACATCCTCAAGTGGGGAGGTTTTAAGGAAAATGGCTGGAGGGGTGAATCCAACAACCAGGAAATTAGGAGTTTTGGTTCCTTTTCCAAAATCTTCCTGATCCAACCGTGTTCCATCTTCTGTGTGTCACTAGCATGTTTTAGCTGTAGGAAAGGTCCCGTGTATGTAAGGAGAACACCAGGGATTTTTCCAAATCAGTGTCTCCCCGATCTCCAATCTGGGGAATTTTTAAGCTACTGGTACATGTGTGTTCATTAAGGGACTTGGGCCGTAGGCAGAGTCCGAACTTTAGATGATTGAAGTCTTCAGGCTCAGAAACGCTCACCATCGGCCTCCTTTAGTTTCCATTTTATCTGTAGTTGATAGATGATGTTGATATAGATATCTATTGTTTTTCAGATTATTTCCCCTTAGGGGTCATTAAAAAATATTGAGTATAGTTCCCTGTGCTATACAGTAGTTCCTTGTTGATGATATATTTTATACATAGCAGTGTGTATATGTTAATCCGAAACTGTTAATTTATCCCTCCTCCCACCTTTCCCCTTTGGTAATAAAAAAATATAAGATTTTATACTTCTCAGAAATCTAGGAGCTGAAAGAGAGGTATCATTTTCAATGGAAAATCATTCAAAACAAGGTTGAAACTTCAACCAAGATTATTAGATGTACATCCTTGGAAAGAAATCACTGCATTTCACTACTGTTGACCTGACAAATAAGACAAACCCCTCCACTGAACTTGCTTATAATAAAGTGATGGAAATATCAAATGGAAGTGTTAGAAACATCTTATTTTACACGAGCCTTATACACTGCTCTATGTTAATTACAGTTTGGCTCACACATCTGTTCATTGAAGTTACAATGTTCTCAAATTCTGTTACTGATCCTGCAGAGTGGACCCCAACAAGGGTCTCCCTGCCCAGTGTCATTGGAGCCAACAGATCGAGACTGACTTTGGTTCAGAAGCAAAGGAAAACTTTATATTTTAATCAGAGAATGGAGAGGTGAGAGTGTGTGCTCCCCTGCGGGTTGTGGGCCGGGCTGCTGTGTAGGGATCCTGTCAGCATCAGCGGGAGGGAGGGGGCGGAACTCTCGAGGGCCGGGTTGGCTGGAGCTCAGGTTCTATGTCGCAGAGTCTGCACAGGGCCCCACGAGCTGAGGTGTCGGCCCAGCCATTTTGCACTAGGAAATCGGGTCTGAAGTGCCGGGTGTGGGACCTCTGCATGTGGAAACCTAGGAGCAAGTGAAATTAGACAAAGTACAAAGGAAAAAATGGTTAGACTTTATTTTATTGCCCAGATTCTATTTTTATCTCCCAGGAATTTTTAATGGGCTTTGCCAGTGACAAAGCCCTCCTCTGCCTTTTGTCCCATTCCTCATTCGTGGGGCGCTGAGGGTGCAGACACCTCTTCTGTAAATGCTTCGTGCTGAGTTGGGTGTCCTCATACCTGGGGGGAGGGGCAGGACTTCTCTCCAGCAGCCTCCAGGTGAGGTGGATTGTCCCCAGGCCTCCTCCCTCACTGCTCGTCTGCCTGAGCACCAGCATTGGAAGTTTCATAGATTCTAATGACCTTTAAGGGTCCAGGAAAGAGATGTTCAGAGACGTTGCGGGGCGGGTGGGCGGTTTTACCCTGCTCCACATTGGTTCGACCCCCTTAGGCTGACGGTTTCTGCCAGCCTAGATGCTCTGACCAGTAGTCTGCGCTTTCTTCAGTTAGGCCACTGAATTAACGTACAAACAGCACCAGGTGTCAGAGCCCTGCTTGCTCAACTCCCAGACACTCCAGGGCTGGTGGTGATCCAGGACCATGACGGCCACTCAGTCAACGGCCTTTTGAAGTAGGAGGAGTACAGCCGGTCTCATTGGCCTCCGTCACCGCAGTGTCTGTAGGCTTTTCTATGGTGGCAGCGTTATTTACGGTTCCCCTGCCAAGTTTATTAGCTCCGCTCTGGGTGCAGTAAGTCCTGTAAGCAATAGTCTGCTCTTTTGGGGCACACTCTTGTTGTTTTCTGAGAGAAGCTCCAGGTCAAGTGATGGTCACACGAGTCGTCATGGGGGCCCATTGCCCCCAGTTGTCTCTCCGGAGGTTGGTGTTGGAGGGCCTCCTCACTCGAGGTCATTGTGCCCACGGAGCAATCCCTGCAACTTCAGGGCATGGTGGGTGGTTAGGATCACCAAGTGGCGTCCTTTACCCTTAGGAGGGAGCTGGCCTTGCGGGCTGCTGATTTCCAGGTTTTTAGATACCCCCAGTATCCTGGTCGGATGGGGTGGCTGGTCAATGCCTGGAGGGCATTCTTGCATTGTTCCATTTCAAGTGGTCCCAGTTTTTGCACTAATACTCCAAGGGCGATTTGCCTTGGACCAGGAATGTAAAGGTCAAAGGGTTTAGCTAACTTAGGGAGGTCCAGGGCAAGGGTCTGAATTGACTGCACTTTCCCTTCTTGAAGGGCCGCTTCTGGATTCTATTCAAAAGGATCATCATCTTTTCCTTTCAGTGTTTCATATAGAGGCCCAGCTATTAGACTGTAGTTAGGGATCCAGATGCAGCAAACCCCGGTCTCCCCAGGATCCCCTAAGCTGTCTTCTAGATTCAGGAAGGGTGAGGCAGCAAATGGCTTCTTCCCTTTCCTGGGGTGGGCTTCTCCGACCTTCTGTATGAATGAAACCCAGGAAGGTCACCTTAGTTTGTGATATTTGAGCCTTTTTCTTGGACACCTTCTATCTTTTATTGGCTAGGTAGTTCAGAGGCCTCCTTAGTCGGGCTGGTGATCAGAATGTCATCTGCATATTGAAGGAGGGTTCCCTTCTCCAGAGGTAGATCTTTTAGGTCTTTAGCTAACGTTTCCCAAAAGATGGTGTGGGAATTTTTGAACCCCTGGGGCAGGACGGCCCAGCAGCATTGCTTTTGTTGTATGTTGAGTCCTGCCACTCACAGCCAAAATTTCTTGTGACTCTGGGACTAATGGAATACAGAAGAAGGCATCATTGAAGTCTAATACAGAATACCATGTCCTGCTGGATGGTAGAATGACCAGCAGGGTGTAGGAATTTGGAACTACTAGATGTATATCCTCTGTGGCTTCACTGACTGTCCTGGCGTCCTCTACCAGGTACCCAGCAGCCCACGGGGCTCTTGTGGTCGGGCCCCTCACAGGATATGGAGCTCACCTGGGCAGGTACCCAGCTGCCCATGGGGCTCTCGGTGTTAGGCCACTCCCAGGATATGGAGCTCACCTGGGCAGGTACCCAGCAGCCCATGGGGCCCTCATGGTCAGGCCCCTCCCAGGTTATGGAGCTCACCTGGGCAGGTACGCAGCAGCCCACAGGGCTCTCGTGGGCAGGCCCCTCCCTGGATATGGAGCTCCCCTGGACAGGTACCCTGGCAGGGCTGGGCACACAGGAACCGTGCACATAGCCCTCATTGCAGAGCACCCCCACCACAACTGTAGCTCAGAGCTGACACAGAGCACCTCAGAGCAGAGCTTGAACTAACAAACAGCAGCTCCAACAGGTCTGTGACCCTAGGCTTCACTCTGTGCAGCCTCCCTCTGCCTGGTCTTCCAGGGGCTTCCACTGCATCCGGGGCACCAGGCCTCTGTCTGCACCCACCACCCCTCCTCTCCCTGACTCCTGGGTTCCTCTCATTAGCAGAGGGTCTTCTTGAAGTTGTCTCCCACTCATGGACCAGATGAAATGATTAGAAAACAAGCCAGGGCTGCCGCCCCTTATCTATCCTGACTCTCGGGACCCTACACCTGTTCCTTGGATCTGGCCGGTGCAGCAAGGCCCATTTTCTGCAACTCTGAGCCCCTGAGGGGCGAGGATTGGCTGACCTTGGCAGCCTGACCTGGCCGGCCAGCCCTTCCCAGGTGTGCCTGGGTTGAGGTCAATATAAACACCCCTCCAGGCAGCAAAAGCCTCTGCAGCTGTGCCTGACGCCATATTCTCTGCCCCGTCAGCAGTCTCGGGGTTGGGATGGTGGGAGGGAGTAGGGCCCGTGGCTCTATGAGTGGCCCGGTGTGACTGGGGCTCTGCTGGACTTCCTGAAGGAGTTGCCCTGCTGCCACCTGCTAAAGAAGAGGATGTGTCACCCATACTTGCTGCTGGAATTTCTCCCCGGGCAGAGGTGAGGAAGGAAAAAAGCAGTGGGGGCCGGGACAGGAGGGGTACCTCAGGCAGGGAAATGGAAAGCTTCCAGACGAGTGCCCAGGGCCAGGACCATCCTGGCTGGCCTGCAGGCACCAAGTCGGCCTGCGTGTCCAAGCCCCTTCCTCTAGCTTTTAAAGTCTTTGCACACATTCAGGTGTTTTACCTGGGAAGGGTGGGAAAAGTTCAGCAGCAACTGGCCTGGGGCTCAGCTCACATTTACTCAGAGACGCCTCCTCACGGTCCCCCAGCTTTGCAATGAGGACGCTCCTTGTGTTGGGGCTGCTGGCTGCATGGGAAATGATTCCCCACCTGTGACCAACTTCAGAATTGTTTACCACTGGAGCAAGTGCCCTGATAGGGTTTTCCTCTGTATGACCAGTGGGTTCTGTTTTTTTTTTTTCTTTTTTGGTTCAAGGTAAATTTTATTCCTCTTTTTGTATTTATGGATATAAGCATGGAAATAATTCATTCATATAAATACGTCTATGGGAAGGACAGAACTTTTTTTTCTGTTTTATTTTTTTAAGTATTAATTATTTTTTAATTTTTGAATTTATTTTATTCATTTTTTTATACAGCAGGTTCTTATTGGTTATCTATTTTATACATATAAGTGTATATATGTCAATCCCAGGCTCGCAATTCATCCCACCACCACCACCCTGCCACTTTCCCCCCTTGGTGTCCATACATTTGTTCTCTACATCTGTGTCTCTATTTCTGCCTTGCAAACCGGCTCATCTGTACCATTTTTCTAGGTTCCACATGTATGCGTTAATATACGATATTTGTTTTTCTCTTTCTGACTTACTTCACTCTGTATGACAGTCTCTAGATCTATCCACGTCTCTACAAATGACCCAATTTCATTCCTTTTTATGGCTGAGAAATATTGCATTTTATATATGTAGCACATCTTTTCCGTTCATCTGTCTATGGGCATTTAGGTTGCTTCCATGACCTGCCTATTGTAAATAGTGCTGCAGTGAACATTGTGGTGAATATGTCTTTTTGAATTATGGTTTTCTCTGGGTATATGGCCAGTAGTGGGATTGCTGGGTCACACGGTAATTCTATTTTTAGTTTTTTAAGGAACCTCCATACTGTTCTCCATAGTGACTGTATCAACTTACATTCCCACAAATAGTGTAAGAGGGTTCCCTTTTCTCCACACCCTCTCCAGCATTTGTTGTTTGTAGATTTTCTGATGATGCCCATTCTAACTCGTGTGAGGTGATAACTCATTGTAGTTTTGGTTTATATTTCTCTAATAATTAGTGATGTTGAGCAGCTTTTCATGTGCTTCTTGGTCATCTGTATGTCTTCTTGGGACAAATGTCTATTTACGTCATCTGCCCATTTTTGGATTGGGTTGTTTGTTTTTTTACTGTTGAGCTGCATGAGCTGTTTATATACATTGGAGATTAATCCTTTGTCCATTGATTCGTTTGCAAATATTTTCTCCCATTCTGAGGGTTGTCTTTTCGTCTTGTTTGTAGTTTCCTTTGCTTTGCAAAAGCTTTTAGGTTTCATTTGCTCCCATTTGTTTATTATTGTTTCTTATTCCATTACTCTAGGAGGTGGATCAAAAAAGACCTTGCTGTGATTTATGTCAAAGAGTATTCTTCCTATGTTTTCCTCTAAGAGTTTTCTAGTGTCCGGTCTTACATTTTGGTCTCTAATGCATTTTGAGTTTATTTTTTGTGTATGGTGTTAGGGAGTGTTCTAATTTCATTCTTTTACATGTAGCTGTCCATTTTTCCCAGCACCACTTATTGAAGAGACTGTCTTTTCTCCATTGTATATCCTTGCCTCCTTTGTCATAGATTAGTGGGTCATAGGTGTGTAGGTTTATCTCTGGGCTTTCCTTTTTTTTTTTTTTCTTTTACATCTTTAATGGAGTATAATTGCTTTACAATTGTGTGTTAGTTTCTGCTGTATAAAAAACTGAATCAGCTATGCGTATACATATAACACAATATCCCCTCCCTCTTGCACCTCCCTCTCACTCCCTTATCCCACCCTTTTAGGTGGTCACAAAGCACAGAGCTGGTCTCCCTGTGCTATGTGGCTGCTTCCCAGTAGCTATCAATTTTACATTTGGTACTGTATATATGTCCATACCACTCTCTCACTTTGTCCCAGCTTACCCTACCCCCTCCCCATGTCCTCAAGTCCTTTCTCTACGTCTGTGTCCTTAATCCTTTCCTGCCCCTAGGTTCTACATAAACTTTTTTTTTTAGATTCCATATATATGTGTTAGCATACGGTGTTTGTTTTTCTCTTTCTGACTTACTTCACTCTGTAGGACAGACTCTAGATCCATCCACCTCACTAAAAATAACTCAATTTCGTTTCTTTTTATGGCTGAATCATGTTCCATTGTATATATGTGCCACATCTTCTTTATCCATTTATCTGTTGATGGACACTTAGGTTGCTTCCATGTCCTGGCTATTGTAAATAGAGCTACAGTGAACATTGTGGTACATGACTCTTTTTGAATTATGGTTTTCTCAGGGTAAATGTCCAGGAGTGGGTTTGCTGGGTTGTATGGTAGTTCTATTTTTAGTTTTTAAGGAACCTTCATACCGTTCTCCCTAGTGGCTATATCAATTTACATTCCCACCAACAGTGCAAGAGGGTTCCCTTTTCTCCAATTAATGCCTCTCCAGCATTTATTGTTGGTAGATTTTTTGATGATGGCCATTCTGACTGGTGTGAGGTGATACCTCGCTGTAGTTTTGATTTGCATTTCTCTAATGATTAGTGATGTTCAGCATCTTTCATGTGTTTGTTGGCAACCTGTATATCTTCTTTGGAGAAATGTCTATTTAGGTCTTCTGCCCATTTTTGGATTGGGTTGTTTGGTTTTGTGATATTGAGCTACATGAGCTGCTTTTTGGAGATTAATCCTTTGCCATTTGCTTCATTTGAAAATATTTTCTCCCATTCTGATGGTTGTCTTTTCATCTTGCTTATGTTTTCCTTTGCTGTGCAAAAGAATTTATGTTTCATTAGGTCCCATTTTTTTATTTTTGTTTTTATTTCCATTTCTCTAGGAGGTGGGTCAAAAAGGATCTTGCTGTGATTTATGTCATAGACTGTTCTGCTTATGTTTTCCTCTAAGACTTTTATAGTGGCTGGTCTTATATTTAGGTCTCTAATCCATTTTGAGTTTATTTTTGTGTATGGTGTTAGGGAGTGTTCTAATTTCATTCTTTTACATGTAGCTGTCCAGTTTTCCCAGCACCACTTACTGAAGACACTGTCTTTTCTCCGTTGTATACCCTTGCCTCCTTTGTCATAGATTAGTTAACCATAGGTATGTGGGTTTATCTCTGTGCTTTCTATCCTGTTCTATTGACCTATATTTCTGTTTTTGTGTCAGTACCATATTATCTTGATTACTGTAGCTTTGTAATATAGTCTGAAGTCTGGAAGTCTGATTCCTCCAGCTCTTTTTTTTCCCCCTGAAGACTGCTTTGGCTATCCAAGGTCTTTTGTGTCTCCCTACAAATTTTAAGATTTTTTTTTCTTGTTCCGTAGAAAATGCCAAAGGTATTTTGATCGGGATTGCATTAAATCTGTAGATTGCTTTGGGTAGTATAGTCATTTTCACAATATTGATTCTTCTAATCCAAGAACATGGTATATGTCTCCATCTGTTTATATCATCTTTGATTTCTTTCATCAGTGTCTTATAGTTTTCTGAGTACAGGTCTTTTACTTCCTTAGGTAGGTTTATTCCTAGGTATTTTATTCTTTTTGTTGCAGTGGTAATGGGATTGTTTCCTTAATTTCTCTTTCTGATCTTTCATTGTTAGTGTATAGGAATGCAAGCAATTTCTGTGCATTAATTTTGTATCCTGCAACTTTACCAGATTCATTGATTAGCTCCAGTGGTTTTCTGGTGGCATCTTTAGGATTCTCTATCTATGATATCATGTCATCTGCAAACAGTGACAATTGTACTCCTTCTTTTCCTTTTTGTATTCCTTTTATTTCTTTTTCTTCTCTGATTGCCATGGCTAGGACTTCCAAAACTATGTTGAATAGCAGTGGTGAGAGTGGACATCCTCGTCTTGTTCCTGATCTTAGAGGAAACGCTTGCAGTTTTTCACCATTGAGAATGGTGTTTGCTGCGGGTTTGTCATATATGGCCTTTATTATGTTGAGGTAGTTTCCCTCTATGCCCACACTCTGCAGAGTTTTTATCATAAATGGGTGTTGAATTTTCACAAAATCTTTTCCTTCATCTATTGAGATGATCATATGGTTTTATTCTACAATTTGTTAATATGGTGTATTCACATTGATTTGTGTATATTGAAGAATCCTTGCATCCCTGGGATACACCCCACTTGATCATGGTGTATGATCCTTTTAATGTGTTGTTCGATTCTGTTTGCTAGTATTTGGTTGAGGATTTTTACATCTATATTCATCAGTGATATTGGTCTATAATTTTCTTTCCTTGTAGTATCTCTGTCTGATTTTGGTATCAGGGTGATGGTGGTCTCATAGAATGAGTTTGGGAGTGTTCCTTCCCCTGCAATTGTTTTGAAGAATTTGAGAAGGTTGGGTGTTAGCTCTTCTCTAAATGTTTGATAGAATTCACCTGTGATGCCATCCGGTTCTGGACTTTTGTTTGTTGGAAGATTTTTAATCACAGTTTCAATTTCATTGCTTGTGATAGGTTTGTTCATATTTTCTATTTCTTCCTGGTTCAGTCTTGGAAGGTTATCCCTTTCTAAGAATTTGTCCATTTCTTCCAGGTTGTCCATTTTATTGGCATAGATTTGCTTGTAGTAGTCTCTTAGGATGCTTTGTATTCCTGTGGTGTCTGTTGTAACTTCTCCTTTTTCACTTCTAATTTTGTTGATTTGAGTCCTCTCCCTCTTTTTCTTGAGTCTGGCTAAAGGTTGATCATTATTGCTTATCTTCTCAAAGAACCAGCTTTTAGTTTTATTGATCTTTGCTTTCATTTTCTTTGTTTCTATTTCATTTATTTCTGCTCTGATCTTTAAGATTTCTTTCCTTCTACTAACTTTGGGTTTTGTTCTTCTTTCTCTAGTTCCTCTAGGTGTAAGGTTAGATTGTTTATTTGAGATTTTTCTTGTTTCTTGAGGTAGGCTTGTATTGCTATAAACTTCCCTCTTAGAACTGCTTTTGCTGCATCCCATAGGTTTTGGATCATCGTGTTTTTGTTGTCATTTGTCTCTAGGTAGTTTTTGATTTCCTCTTTGATTTCTTCAGTGATCTCTTGGTTATTTAGTAACGTATTGTTTAGCCTCCATGTGTTTGTGTTTTTTACGGTATTTTTCCGTGTAATTGATTTCTAATCTCATAGCATTGTGGTTGGAACAGCTGCTTGACATGATTTCAGTTTTCTTAAATTTACTGAGGCTTTGTGACCCAAGATGTGATCTATCTTGGAGAATGTTCCGTGTGCAGTTAAGAAGAACGTGTAATCTGCTGTTTTTGGATGGAATGTCCTATAAATATCAATTAACTCTATCTGGTCTATTGTGTCATTTAAAGCTTGTGTTTCCTTATTAATTTTCTGTCTGGCTGATCTCCACTGGTGTAAGTGAGCTGTTAAAGTCCCCCACTATTATTGTGTTACTGTTGATTTCCTCTTTTATAGCTGTTAGCGGTTGCCTTATACATTGAGGTGCTCCTATGTTGGGTACATATATATTTATAATTGTTATATCTTCTTCTTGGATTGATCCCTTGACCATTATGTAGTGTCTTTCCTTGTCTCTTGTAACATTCTTTATTTTAAAGTCTATTTTATCTGATATGAGTATTGCTACTCCAGCTTTCTTTTGATTTTCATTTGCATAGAATATATTTTTCCATCGCCTCACTTTCAGTCTGTGTGTGTCCCTAGGTCTGAAATGGGTCTCTTGTAGACAGCATATATATGGGTCTTGTTTTTGTATCCATTCAGCGAGCCTGTGTCTTTTGGTTGGAACATTTAGTGCATTCACGTTTAAGGTAATTATCGATATGTATGTTCCTATTACTATTTTCTTAATTGTTATGGGGTTGTCTTGGTGGGTCCTTTTCTTCTCTTGTGTTTCCCACTTAGAGAAGTTCCTTTAGCATTTGGGGTAGAGCTGGTTTCATGGTGCTGAATTCTCTTAGCTTTTGCTTGTCTGTAAGGCTTTTGATTTCTCCATCAAATCTGAATGAGACCTTTGCAGGGTGGAGTACTCTTGGTTGTAGGTTCTTCCCTTTCATCACTTTAAATTGATCATGCCACTCCCTTCTGCCTTGTAGATTTTCTGCTGAGAAATCAGCTGTTATCCTTATGGGAGTTCCCTTGTATGTTATTTGTCATTTTTCCCTTGCTGCTTTCAATAATTTTTCTTTGTCGTTAATTTTTGTCAATTTGATTACTATGTGTCTTGTCATTTTTCTCCTTCGGTTTATCCTGCCTGGGACTCTCTGTGCTTCTGGACTTGGGTGGCTATTTCTTTTCCCATGCTAGGGAAATTTTTGACCATAATCTCTTCAAATATATTCTCGGGTCCTTTCTCTCTCTTCTCCTTCTGGGACCCCTATCATGCGAATGTTGTTGTGTTTAATGTTGTCCCAGAGGACTCTTGGGGTGTCTTCATTTATTTTCATTCTTTTTCTTTATTCTGTTCCATGGCAGTGATTCCCACCTTTCTGTCTTCCAGGTCACTTATCCGTTCTTCTGCCACAGTTATTCTGCTACTGATTCCTTCTAGTATATTTTTCATTTCAGTTATTACATTGTTCACCTCTGTTTGTTTGTTCTTTAATTCTTCTAGGTGTTTGTTCCTTAATTCTTCTAGGTCTTTGTTAAGCATTTTTTGTGTCTTCTCCATCTTTGCCTCCTTTCTTTTTCCAAGGTCTTGGCTCAACTTCACTATCATTATTCTGAATTCTTTTTCGGGAAGGTTCCCTATCTCCACGTCATTTCGTTTTTTTTTTTTTTCTGGGGTTTTTATCTTGTTCCTTGATCTGGTATAAAGTCCTCTGCCTTTTCATTTTGTCTATCTTTCTGTGAATGTGGTTTTCCTTCCACAGGCTGCAGAATTGTAGTTCTTCTTGCTTCTGCTGTCTGCTCTCTGGTGGATGAGTCTATCTTAGAGGCTTGTGCAAGCTTCCTGATGGGAGGGACTGGTGGTGGGTAGAGCTGGGTGTTGCTTTGGTGGGCAGAGCTTTAATCCGCTTGTCTGTGGATTAAATAAAACTTTAATAAAAAGTTTAATCCGCTTGTCTGCTGATGCATGGGGCTGGGTTCCCTCCCTGTTGGTGGTTTGGCCTGAGGCGACCCAGCACTGGAGCCTACCTTGCTCTTGGTGGGGCTAATGGCGGACTCTGGGAGGGCTCACACCAAGGAGTATTTCCCAGAACTTCTGCTGCCATTGTCGTTGTCCTCACGGTGAGCCACAGCCACAGCCACCACCTGCCTCTGCAGGAGACCCTCTAAAAGTAGCAGGTAGTTCTGATCATTCTCCTACAGGGTCACTGCTCCTTCCCCTGGGTCCTGATGTGCACACTACTTTGTTTGTGCCCTCCATGAGTGGAGTATCTGAGTGGAGTTGAGACTCTGAGACTCTGCGTGGAGTCGCACAGACTCTGGGTCCTGTGAAGCTTCGATGTTTTGTGGTTCTAGAAATCCTATAGGAGACGGTCCACAGTAGGTGAAGCTAACGTTGTCAGTAGAGGTGTTGAAGCCAAAGATCTGCAGTTCCGACTAGAGGTGCCCATGTACATACAGGACAAAATCATCTCGTGTGAATGTAGTTCAGGCATGTTTAAGATGAATGCAGTCATGTTAATGCCTACCATATTCTATCTTGAGCCTCTCCTCAGGGACCCCCTCCTCAGTTCCTGAGGCTCCTGTAAGTCATGTGCAGGGGACTGGAGAGTGAGCTCTGTCCAGTCTGAGCCCTGAGTTACCCTGTGTGTATCTTAGGATACTTTGTATTTCTGTGGTGTCTGTCTGTTGTAACATCATCTCTTTCATTTCAGATTTATTTGGGCCCTCTCTTTTTAAAAAAACATACTACTGTTGTCTTTTATTCTTTACAGAAGTTTAATAAGTGTTTGATCTACTATCCTTACCCTATGTATACTTTTTGCAGTGAGATTTTTACTTTTCTTTGTTTCCTTGTTACTATCAATAATTAGTGAGACTTCTTTTAAGCTACCTTCAACATTGCTTATAAAGCTGCTTTATTAGTGATGACAGAGCCTTAATGGAATTCATGCTCTGGTTGTAAATTAGAATGCAATGTGCCAGCAAAAAGCCCCTTAAGTTTATGTCTCACTACTTCTTGTTTTTTTTTAATCTAATTTTTATTTTTTGTCAGAGCAAATTTGATTAAAATGTTTTGTTTCTTCTAGGTGTGCAAGATGTGGTTCTTTTAAACATATACATATATCTATTCTTCTTTGGATCATTTTCCCATGTAGGTTATGACACAATGTTGAGCAGTCTTGTCTTGGTATTACATAGGTCTTTGGTGATTACATATTTCACATGTGTTTCTATATCTATCTTAACCCCAATATCCTAATGTATCCAATCCTCACACCTTTCCATTTGGTGAACCATAAGTTTGTTTAATGAATCTGTGATTGCATTTCTCTGTGGAAATATCTTCATTGGTATGAATTTTTAGCTAAGACCTATAAGTGATATTATAGGATATGTGTCTTTGGCTTTCTGACTTAGTACAATTTGCCTGATTACCTCAAGAATCATACATGGTGCTGTAAATGGCATTGTTTCATTTTTTTCCCTGGCTAATATTCCATCTGTACGTGTACCAGTTCTTCTTTGGCCACGCACCTCTTGATGGACTTTCTGGTTGCCTCCATGTCTTGGCTATTGTAATACTGCTGCAATGCATATTTGCTTGGCTGTGTCTTTCCAGTTCTATCTTATGTTATAGGCCAAGGAGTGGGCTTGCTGTATCATATGGTAGCTCAGTGTGTACGTTTTAAAGGCACCACCATTCAGTTCTCATTGGTGGCTCTTTCCAGGTTACGTCCCACTTAAAATTGAGGGTATGCATTTCTCCAAAACACCATCAATATTTATTGTTTGTAGTTTTCTTGCTGATGGTTATTCTAACAGGTGCGAGCTGATACCTCTCTGTGGTTGAATTTGCATGTGTCCCAAAATCTGTTGAAATTGAGCTTTAAAGCATGCCCTTTCTATTTATCAAACTGTGATTACAGCTTAGTTCTTCAAAGTGTTTTATTAAAGTAAGTGTCACATTTTGAAAATTTTTGGCCATTATCTCCCTCAAGACATTTTGAAGGCAGGTTTCATTTACAGCCCTGAAGTACTTGTTCATATGAAGTGACCATTAGCACAGATTTGAAAGCTGCTTTGGCAGGTAACGGCCGGAGGGCGGCAGCCTTTCCACATTCCCCAATCTGGTAACTAGGGAAGGAGCCTTCAGCCCCAAAAGTGTCCACCCTTATGTCTCATCCAGCTGTGGATCTAGATATGGTCAATCTAGGTTGCATCACAGCCCCTGAATGAATTGTGTGAGAATTTCTCTGTCTTTCAACGTCTTTGTTTCATGGGTATTTAAAAGTAGTTTATTTTTATAATGGGGTTTAGCTGCTTTTCACTGCTGTGTTTATGCCGCTTTACACCCACTTGACTCACTTACAGAGAGATATCAATACATAGGGTTTAAGATTCTTACTAGTCAGATATAGTCTTGTGCGGTGAATAGGGGGTGTTGAGTCCAGTTCAGTGAGCAAGGAGTAGGTCTTGTCTATTACATATTGGGTTTATGGAACGGTATCTGAGCTAATTTGAAACCGTTGTTTCATGCATCACCCCACCTCACCTTTCCCGTTAAGCAGCCATAGTGTGTTTTCTAAATGTGTGATTCTGTTCTGTTTTGTAATTCAGTTCAAGTGTAACGGTTTTTACAATCCCTCTATAAGTGATACCTTTTGATAAGTGTCTTTTTCTGTGTGACTTATTTCACTTAGAATCATCGTACCTACATCCACTCATCATGCTGCTAGTAGCCTTAGGACATTGATTTCATGGATGAGTCATATTCCATTGTACATAAGTACCACAACTTCTTTATCCATTTTCCTCTTTCCTGGGATATTTAAGGTGTACCGAAGTGGAGGTTCTTGAAAACAGAGCAGCCCTAAAATTTGGGGTGCCTGTGTCTTGCTGATTTTTAGTTTTCCCAAGTTATACAGCCATGAGTGGAAGTGCCCTATGCTCTCTAAGCTGTTTCCTAGATGTTTCAGGACAAACCATACACTTCTCCACAGAGGCTGTTGGCAATTTTCATCCCGCCCAAGAGCGTAACGAGGTTCTCATTTCTCCATGGCCTGTCCTGCATTTCTGGTTTTTACACTTTTTTAGGATGACCCTTTTGACCGATGGGAAGTGAGACTTCTTTGTAGTGCTGATTTGCATTTACAGCTTGCTTGGTTGGCCCAAAAGGGCGTATGCGTTTTTTCCTGTATATATTCAGGAAAAAACGCATACGCCCTTTTGGGACAAGTGCACCGTTTTCGACGTTTTGAAGCTTTTCATGTGCTTTAGGGGCGATTCGTATCTACCTCCTGAAATCAGTTTCCTGCAATTTTCCCTTGCTTTGAAATCCTCTTCGCTGCCTTCCTTCAATATATTTTTGGACGAGAGTTATCATTTATAACTCTGCAGGTTTGTGAATTGCAGTGACCGTGAACTCTATTTTTCAACTCGCTTTTTGGGAGCTGGCCGCAAATCCGCGGGATTGCTTCAGGCCCTATTCTGGTTCTAGGGAGCAGGCCAAGGCTGCGTTTAATTCTTCTTCCTGTTGGGAAATTAGAGTGACCTGTGCATTTACCAACACTTAGAGCTAGTCTCTCATTGGTTCCCCCGATTCCCGTTCATCCTCACGGCAATTTGCAACCTGGATGAAACAGGGGGTGAAAGGTGCTGATTCTCCAAGTGGGGAGATTGTTAGTAAAGTGGCAGGAATGGCAATACAGAGCATCAGGAGATGAGAAATGAGGTGCCTTTTAGAAACCTTTCTCGATCACATGATGTACCATTCTCTGGGTTTCCCATGCATATTTTTGGTGTAGGAAGATTCCGTTGAACCTGGAGATTTGGGACTCATGGAATGAGTACCAGGCAGTATTACTTTAAAGGGTCTGCGATTGCTCACCCAACCTCACCAATCCTGTCAGCCCCAAGAGTGTCCAGCCTTATGTCTCATCCAGCTGTAGGTCTAGATGTGGTCTGTCCAGGTTGCATCACAGCCCCTGAATGAATTGTGTGAGAATTTCTCTCTCTTTCACTGTCTTTGTTTCATGGGTATTTAAAAGTAGTTTATTTTTATAATGGGGTTTAGCTGCTTTTCACTGCTGTGTTTATGCCGCTTTACACCCACTTGACTCACTTACAGAGAGATATCAATACATAGGTTTGAAGATTCTTACTAGTCAGATATATTCTTGTGTGGTGATAGGGGGTGTTGAGTCCAGTTCACTGGGCAAGGAGTAGGTCTTGTCTATTATATATTGGGTTTATGGAACGGTATGTGAGCTAATTTGAAACCCTTGTTTTATGCATCACGCCACCTCACCTTTACAGTTAAGCAGCCATACTATGTTTTCTAAATGAGTGACTCTGTTCTGTTTTGTAATTCAGTACAAGTGTAGCGGTTTTTACATTCCCTCTATAAGTGATATCTTATGATAAGTGTCCTTTTCTGCGTGACTTATTTCACTTAGAATCATAGTACCTAAATGACTCATCTTGCTGCTCCTAGCCTTATGACATTGATTTCATGGCTGAGTGATATTCTATTGTACATAAGTACGAAAACTTCTTATCCATTTTTCACTTTCCTGGGATATTAAAAGGTGTTCCGAAGAGGAGGTTCTTGTCAACAGAGGAGCCCTAAACTTTGGGGTGCCTGTGTCTTGCTGATTTTTAGTTTTCCCAATTTATACACCCATGAGTGGAAGTGCCCTATGCTCTCTAAGCTGTGTTTTTTAGATGTTTCAGGACACATCATACACTTCTCCAGAGTGGCTGTTGGCAATTTACATCCCGCCCATCAGCATAGCAAGGCTCCCATTTCTCCATGGCCTGTCCTGCATTTCTGGTTTTGACACTTTTTTCAGCATGGCCCTTTTGACCGATGGGAAGCAAGACTACTTTGTAGCGCTGATTTGCCTTTCCAGGTTGCTTGGTTGGCCAAAAAGGGTGTATGCGTTTTTTCCTGAATATATTCTGGAAAAAAAGTATACGCCCTTTTTGGCCAAGGGCATCACTCTCGACGTTTTGCCGCTTTTCATGTGCTTTCAAGGTGATTCAAACCTACCTCCTGAAATCTGTTTCCTGCAATTCTGCCTTGCTTTCAAAGCCTCTTCGTTGACTTCCCTCAATTTATTTGTGGATGAGAGTTATCATTTGTAACTCTGCAGGTTTGTGAATTGCACTGCCCCTGAGCTCCTTTTTTCAACTCGCTTTTTTGGGAGCTGGACGCAAAAGCGCAGGATTGCTTCAAGCCCTATTCTGGTTCCATGTGCCAGGCTGAGCCTGTGGTTAATTCTTCTTCCTGATGGGAAAATAGAGTGACCTGTGCCTGTCCCAACACCTAGAGCTAGTCTCTCATTGGTTCCCCCTCTTCCCGTTCATCCTCAGGACAAATTGCAACCTGTACGGAACTGGAGGTTAAAGGTGCTGATGCTCCAATTAGGGAGATTGCTAGTAAAGGGCTGGAACGGCGAACCAGAGCACAAGGAGATAGGAAATCAGGTGCGTTTTAGAAACCTTTCCCGATCACACGGTGTACCATCTTCTGGGTTTCTCATGCATGTTTTCGACGTAGGAAGATGCCCTTGAACCTGGAGATTTGGGACCCATGGGATGGGTACCATGCAGTATTACTTGAAAGGGTCTGCGTTGGCTCACCCAAGCTCACCAAACCTCTCAGCCCCAAGAGTGTCCACCCTTATGTCTCAATCAGCTGTGGGTCTAGATTTGGTCAATCCAGGTTGCATCACAGCCCCTGAACGAATTTTGTAAGAATTTCTCTCTCTTTCACTGTCTTTGTTTCACGGGTTTTGAAAAGTAATTTATTTTTATAATGGGGTTTAGCTGCTTTTCACGGCTGTGTTTATGCCGCTTTACACCCCATTGACTTACTTACAGAGAGATATCAGTACATAGGTTTAAAGATTCTTACTAGTCAGACATATTCCTGTGCGGTGAATGGGGGGTGTTGAGTCCAGTTCACTGAGTAAGGAGTAGGTCTTTTTTATTACATATTGGGTTTATGGCACGGTATCTGAGCTAATTTGAAACCCTTGTTTTATGCATCACCCCACCTCACCTTTCCCGTTCAGCAGCCAAAGTATGTTTTCTAAACGTGTGACTCTGTTCTGTTTTGTAATTCAGTTCAAGTGTAGCGGTTTTTACATTCCCTCTATAAGTGATATCTTATGATAAGTGTCTTTTTCTGTGTGACTTATTTCACTTAGAATCGTCGGACCTAAATCCACTCATCATGCTGCTACTAGCCTTATGACGTTGATTTCATGGCTGAGTGATATTCCATTGTACATGAGGAACACAAATTCTTTATCCATTTTACTCTTTCTTACGATATTTAAGGTGTAATAAAGTGGAGGTTCCTGTCTATAGAACAGCCGTAAACTTTGGAGTGCCTGCGTCTTGCTGATTTTTAGTTTTCCCAATTTATACGCCCATGAGGGAAGTGCCCTATGCTCTCTAAGCTGTGTTTTTTAGATGTTTCAGGACACAGCGTACACTTCTCCAGAGTGGCTGTTGGCAATTTACATCCCACCCATCAGCGTCGCAAGGCTCCCATTTCTCCATGGCCGGTCCTGCATTTCTGGTTTTGACACATTTTTCCGCATGGCCCTTTTGCCCGCTGGGAAGCGAGACTTCTTTGGAGCGCTGATTTGCCTTTCCAGATTGCTTGGTTGGCCAAAAAGGGCGTATGCGTTTTTTCCTGAATATATTCAGGAAAAAACGCATACGCCCTTTTTGGCCAAGGGCATCGTTGTCCACGTTTTGCCTCTTTTCATGTGCTTTGAAGCTTATTCGAATCTACCTCCTAAAAACTTTTTCCTGGAATTCGGCCTTGCATTCAAATCCTCTTCGTTGCCTTCCCTCAATATATTTGTGGACGAGAGTTATCATTTTTTACTCTGCAGGTTTGTGAATTGCAGTGCCCATGAGCTCCATTTTTCAACTCGCTTTTTTGGGAGCTGGACGCAAAAGTGCAGGATTGCTTCAGGCCCTCTTTTGGTTCTGGGGGGCAGGCTGAGCTTGTGGTTAATTCTTCTTCCTGATGGGAAAATAGAGTGACCTGTGCCTGTCCCAACACCTAGAGCTAGTCTCTCATTGGTTCGCCCTCTTCCCGTTCATCCTCAGGACAAATTGCAACCTGTACGGAACAGGAGGTTAAAGGTGCTGATTCTCCAAGGAGGGAGATGGCTAGTAAAGCGGCTGGAATGGCGAACCCGAGCACAAGGAGATGAGAAATGAGGTGCGTTTTAGAAACCTTTCCCGATCACATGGTGTACCATCTTCTGGGTTTCTCATGCATGTTTTCGATGTAGGAAGATGCCCTTTAACCTAGAGATTTGGGACCCATGGGATGGGTACCATACAGTATTACTTTAAAGGGTCTGCGTTGGCTCACCCAACCTCACCAAAACTTTCAGCCCCAAGAGTGTCCACCCTTATGTCTCAATCAGCTGTGGGTCTAGTTATGGTCAATCCAGGTTCCATCACAGCCCCTGAGCGAATTTTGTAAGAATTTCTCTCTCTTCCACTGTCTTTGTTTCACGGGTTTTGAAAAGTAATTTATTTTTATAATGGGGTTTAGCTGCTTTTCACGGCTGTGTTTATGCCGCTTTACACCCCCTTGACTCACTTACAGAGAGATATCAGTACATAGGTTTGACGATTCTTACTAGTCAGATATATTCTTGTGCGGTGAATAGGGGGTGTTGAGTCCAGTTCACTGAGCAAGGAGTAGGTCTTGTCTATTACATATTGGGTTTATGGAACGGTATCTGAGCTAATTTGAAACCCTTGTTTTATGCATCACCCCACCTCACCTTTCCGCTTCAGCAGCCATAGTGTGTTTTCTGAACGTGTGACTCTGTTCTGTTTTGTAATTCAGTTCCAATGTAGCGGTTTTTACATTCCCTCTATAAGTGATATCTTATGATAAGTGTCTTTTTCTGTGTGACTTATTTCACTTAGAATCGTCGGACCTAAATCCACTCATCGTGCTGCTACTAGCCTTATGACGTTGATTTCATGGCTGAGTGATATTCCATTGTACATGAGGACCACAACTTCTTTATCCAGTTTTCTCTTTCCTAGGATATTTAAGGTGTAATGAAGTGGGGGTGTTTGTCCACAGAGCAGCCCTAAACTTTGGGGTGCCTGTGTCTTGCTGATTTTAGTTTTCCCAATTTATACGCCCATGAGTGGAAGTGCCCTATGCTCTCCAAGCTGTGTTTTTTAGATGTTTCAGAACACACCGTACACTTCTCCAGAGTGGCTGTTGGCAATTTACATCCCACCCATCAGCGTAGCAAGGCTCCCATTTCTCCATGGCCGGTCCTGCACTTCTGGTTTGGACACTTTTTTCCGCATGGCCCTTTTGCCCGCTGGGAAGCGAGACTTCTTTGGAGCGCTGATTTGCCTTTCCAGATTGCTTGGTTGGCCAAAAAGGGCGTATGCGTTTTTTCCTGAATATATTCAGGAAAAAACGCATACGCCCTTTTTGGCCAAGGGCATCGTTGTCCACGTTTTGCCGCTTTTCTTGTGCTTTCAAGGCGATTCGAATCTACCTCCTGAAATCTGTTTCCTGCAATTCTGCCTTGCTTTCAAATCCTCTTCGTTGCCTTCCCTCAATATATTTGTGGACGAGAGTTATCATTTTTAACTCTGCAGGTTTGTGAATTGCAGTGCCCCTGAGCTCCATTTTTCAACTCGCTTTTTTGGGAGCTGGCCGCAAAAGTGCAGGATTGCTTCAGGCCCTCTTCTGGTTCTGGGGGGGCAGGCTGAGCTTGTGGTTAATTCTTCTTCCTGATGGGAAAATAGAGTGACCTGTGCCTGTCCCAACACCTAGAGCTAGTCTCTCATTGGTTCGCCCTCTTCCCGTTCATCCTCAGGACAAATTGCAACCTGTACGGAACAGGAGGTTAAAGGTGCTGATTCTCCAAGGAGGGAGATGGGTAGTAAAGCGGCTGGAATGGCGAACCCGAGCAAAGGAGATGAGAAATGAGGTGCGTTTTAGAAACCTTTCCCGATCACACGGTGTACCATCTTCTGGGCTTCTCATGCATGTTTTCGATGTAGGAAGATTCCCTTGAACCTGGAGATTTGGGACCCATGGGATGGGTACCATGCAGTATTACTTTAAAGGGTCTGCGTTGGCTCACCCAACCTCACCAAACCTCTCAGCCCCAAAAGTGTCCACCCTTATGTCTCAATCAGCTGTGGGTCTAGATATGGTCAATCCAGGTTGCATCACAGCCCCTGAACGAAGTGTGTAAGAATTTCTCTCTCTTTCACTGTCTTTGTTTCACGGGTTTTGAAAAGTAATTTATTTTTATAATGGGGTTTAGCTGCTTTTCACGGCTGTGTTTATGGCGCTTTACACCCCCTTGACTCACTTACAGAGAGATATCAATACATAGGTTTGAAGATTCTTACTAGTCAGATATATTCTTGTGTGGTGAATAGGGGGTGTTGAGTCCAGTTCACTGAGCAAGGAGTAGGTCTTGTCTACTACATATTGGGTTTATGGAACGGTATCTGAGCTAATTTGAAACCCTTGTTTTATGCATCACCCCAGCTCACCTTTCCCGTTCAGCAGCCATAGTGTGTTTTCTAAACGTGTGACTCTGTTCTGTTTTGTAACTCAGTTCAAGTGTAGCGGTTTTTACATTCCCTCTATAAGGGATATCTTATGATAAGTGTCTTTTTCTGTGTGACTTATTTCACTTAGAATCGTCGGACCTAAATCCACTCATCGTGCTGCTACTAGCCTTATGACGTGGATTTCATGGCTGAGGGATATTCCATTGTACATGAGGACCACAACTTCTTTATCCACTTTTCTCTTTCCTAGGATATTTAAGGTGAAATGAAGTGGGGGTTTTTGTCAACAGAGCAGCCCTAAACTTTGGGGTGCCTGTGTCTTGCTGATTCTTAGTTTTCCCAATTTATACGCCCATGAGAGGAAGCGCCCTATGCTCTCCAAGCTGTGTTTTTTAGATGTTTCAGGACCCACCGTACACTTCTCCAGAGTGGCTGTTGGCAATTTACATCCCGCCCATCAGCGTAGCAAGGCTCCCATTTCTCCATGGCCGGTCCTGCATTTCTGGTTTGGACACTTTTTTCCGCATGGCCCTTTTGCCCGCTGGGAAGCGAGACTTCTTTGGAGCGCTGATTTGCCTTTCCAGGTTGCCTGGTTGGCCCAAAAGGGCGTATGCGTGTTTTCCTGAATATATTCAGGAAAACACGCATATGCCCTTTTTGGCCAAGGGCATCATTGTCCACGTTTTGCCGCTTTTCATGTGCTTTCAAGGCGATTCGAATCTACCTCCTGAAATCTGTTTCCTGCAATTCTGCCTTGCTTTCAAAGCCTCTTCGTTGCCTTCCCTCAATATATTTTGGACGAGAGTTATCATTTATAACTCTGCAGGTTTGTGAATTGCAGTGCCCCTGAGCTCCATTTTTCCAGTCGGTTTTTTGGGAGCTGGCCGCAAAAGTGCAGGATGGCTTCAGGCCCTCTTCTGGTCTGGGGGGCAGGCTGAGCTTGTGGTTAATTCTTCTTCCTGATGGGAAAATAGAGTGACCTGTGCTTGTCCCAACCCCTAGAGCTAGTCGCTCATTGGTTCCCCCTCTTCCCGTTCATCCTCAGGACAAATTGCAACCTGTACGGAACAGGAGGTTAAAGGTGCTGATTCTCCGAGGAGGGAGATGGCTAGTAAAGAGGCTGGAATGGCGAACCCGAGCACAGGAGATGAGAAATGAGGTGCGTTTTAGAAACCTTTCCCGATCACACGGTGTACCATCTTCTCAGCTTCTCTTGCATGTTTTCGATGTAGGAAGATGCCCTTGAACCTGGAGATTTGGGACCCATGGGATGGTACCATGCAGTATTATTTTAAAGGATCTGCGTTGGCTCACCCAACCTCATCAAACCTCTCATCCCCAAGAGTGTCCACCCTTATGTCTCAATCAGCTGTGGGTCTAGATATGGTCAATCCAGGTTGCATCACAGCCCCTGAACGAATTTTGTAAGAATTTCTCTCTCTTTCACTGTCTTTGTTTCACGGGTTTTGAAAAGTAATTTATTTTTATAATGGGGTTTAGCTGCTTTTCACGGCTGTGTTTATGCCGCTTTACACCCCCTTGACTCACTTACAGAGAGATATCAGTACATAGGTTTGACGATTCTTACTAGTCAGATATATTCTTGTGCGGTGAATAGGGGGTGTTGAGTCCAGTTCACTGAGCAAGGAGTAGGTCTTGTCTATTACATATTGGGTTTATGGAACGGTATCTGAGCTAATTTGAAACCCTTGTTTTATGCATCACCCCACCTCACCTTTCCGCTTCAGCAGCCATAGTGTGTTTTCTGAACGTGTGACTCTGTTCTGTTTTGTAATTCAGTTCCAATGTAGCGGTTTTTACATTCCCTCTATAAGTGATATCTTATGATAAGTGTCTTTTTCTGTGTGACTTATTTCACTTAGAATCGTCGGACCTAAATCCACTCATCGTGCTGCTACTAGCCTTATGACGTTGATTTCATGGCTGAGTGATATTCCATTGTACATGAGGACCACAACTTCTTTATCCAGTTTTCTCTTTCCTAGGATATTTAAGGTGTAATGAAGTGGGGGTGTTTGTCAACAGAACAGCCCTAAACTTTGGGGTGCCTGTGTCTTGCTGATTTTAGTTTTCCCAATTTATACGCCCATGAGTGGAAGTGCCCTATGCTCTCCAAGCTGTGTTTTTTAGATGTTTCAGAACACACCGTACACTTCTCCAGAGTGGCTGTTGGCAATTTACATCCCACCCATCAGCGTAGCAAGGCTCCCATTTCTCCATGGCCGGTCCTGCACTTCTGGTTTGGACACTTTTTTCCGCATGGCCCTTTTGCCCGCTGGGAAGCGAGACTTCTTTGGAGCGCTGATTTGCCTTTCCAGATTGCTTGGTTGGCCAAAAAGGGCGTATGCGTTTTTTCCTGAATATATTCAGGAAAAAACGCATACGCCCTTTTTGGCCAAGGGCATCGTTGTCCACGTTTTGCCGCTTTTCATGTGCTTTCAAGGCGATTCGAATCTACCTCCTGAAATCTGTTTCCTGCAATTCTGCCTTGCTTTCAAATCCTCTTCGTTGCCTTCCCTCAATATATTTGTGGACGAGAGTTATCATTTTTAACTCTGCAGGTTTGTGAATTGCAGTGCCCATGAGCTCCATTTTTCAACTCGCTTTTTTGGGAGCTGGCCGCAAAAGTGCAGGATTGCTTCAGGCCCTCTTCTGGTTCTGGGGGGGCAGGCTGAGCTTGTGGTTAATTCTTCTTCCTGATGGGAAAATAGAGTGACCTGTGCCTGTCCCAACACCTAGAGCTAGTCTCTCATTGGTTCGCCCTCTTCCCGTTCATCCTCAGGACAAATTGCAACCTGTACGGAACAGGAGGTTAAAGGTGCTGATTCTCCAAGGAGGGAGATGGCTAGTAAAGCGGCTGGAATGGCGAACCCGAGCAAAGGAGATGAGAAATGAGGTGCGTTTTAGAAACCTTTCCCGATCACACGGTGTACCATCTTCTGGGCTTCTCATGCATGTTTTCGATGTAGGAAGATTCCCTTGAACCTGGAGATTTGGGACCCATGGGATGGGTACCAGGCAGTATTACTTTAAAGGGTCTGCGTTGGCTCACCCAACCTCACCAAACCTCTCAGCCCCAAAAGTGTCCACCCTTATGTCTCAATCAGCTGTGGGTCTAGATATGGTCAATCCAGGTTGCATCACAGCCCCTGAACGAAATGTGTAAGAATTTCTCTCTCTTTCACTGTCTTTGTTTCACGGGTTTTGAAAAGTAATTTATTTTTATAATGGGGTTTAGCTGCTTTTCACGGCTGTGTTTATGGCGCTTTACACCCCCTTGACTCACTTACAGAGAGATATCAATACATAGGTTTGAAGATTCTTACTAGTCAGATATATTCTTGTGTGGTGAAGAGGGGGTGTTGAGTCCAGTTCACTGAGCAAGGAGTAGGTCTTGTCTACTACATATTGGGTTTATGGAACGGTATCTGAGCTAATTTGAAACCCTTGTTTTATGCATCACCCCAGCTCACCTTTCCCGTTCAGCAGCCATAGTGTGTTTTCTAAACGTGTGACTCTGTTCTGTTTTGTAACTCAGTTCAAGTGTAGCGGTTTTTACATTCCCTCTATAAGGGATATCTTATGATAAGTGTCTTTTTCTGTGTGACTTATTTCACTTAGAATCGTCGGACCTAAATCCACTCATCGTGCTGCTACTAGCCTTATGACGTGGATTTCATGGCTGAGGGATATTCCATTGTACATGAGGACCACAAATTCTTTATCCACTTTTCTCTTTCCTAGGATATTTAAGGTGAAATGAAGTGGGGGTTTTTGTCAACAGAGCAGCCCTAAACTTTGGGGTGCCTGTGTCTTGCTGATTCTTAGTTTTCCCAATTTATACGCCCATGAGAGGAAGCGCCCTATGCTCTCCAAGCTGTGTTTTTTAGATGTTTCAGGACCCACCGTACACTTCTCCAGAGTGGCTGTTGGCAATTTACATCCCGCCCATCAGCGTAGCAAGGCTCCCATTTCTCCATGGCCGGTCCTGCATTTCTGGTTTGGACACTTTTTTCCGCATGGCCCTTTTGCCCGCTGGGAAGCGAGACTTCTTTGGAGCGCTGATTTGCCTTTCCAGGTTGCCTGGTTGGCCCAAAAGGGCGTATGCGTGTTTTCCTGAATATATTCAGGAAAACACGCATATGCCCTTTTTGGCCAAGGGCATCATTGTCCACGTTTTGCCGCTTTTCATGTGCTTTCAAGGCGATTCGAATCTACCTCCTGAAATCTGTTTCCTGCAATTCTGCCTTGCTTTCAAAGCCTCTTCGTTGCCTTCCCTCAATATATTTGTGGACGAGAGTTATCATTTATAACTCTGCAGGTTTGTGAATTGCAGTGCCCCTGAGCTCCATTTTTCCAGTCGGTTTTTTGGGAGCTGGCCGCAAAAGTGCAGGATGGCTTCAGGCCCTCTTCTGGTCTGAGGGGCAGGCTGAGCTTGTGGTTAATTCTTCTTCCTGATGGGAAAATAGAATGACCTGTGCTTGTCCCAACCCCTAGAGCTAGTCGCTCATTGGTTCCCCCTCTTCCCGTTCATCCTCAGGACAAATTGCAACCTGTACGGAACAGGAGGTTAAAGGTGCTGATTCTCCGAGGAGGGAGATGGCTAGTAAAGAGGCTGGAATGGCGAACCCGAGCACAGGAGATGAGAAATGAGGTGCGTTTTAGAAACCTTTCCCGATCACACGGTGTACCATCTTCTCAGCTTCTCTTGCATGTTTTCGATGTAGGAAGATGCCCTTGAACCTGGAGATTTGGGACCCATGGGATGGTACCATGCAGTATTATTTTAAAGGATCTGCGTTGGCTCACCCAACCTCATCAAACCTCTCATCCCCAAGAGTGTCCACCCTTATGTCTCAATCAGCTGTGGGTCTAGATATGGTCAATCCAGGTTGCATCACAGCCCCTGAACGAATTTTGTAAGAATTTCTCTCTCTTCCACTGTCTTTGTTTCACGGGTTTTGAAAAGTAATTTATTTTTATAATGGGGTTTAGCTGCTTTTCACGGCTGTGTTTATGCCGCTTTACACCCCCTTGACTCACTTACAGAGAGATATCAGTACATAGGTTTGACGATTCTTACTAGTCAGATATATTCTTGTGCGGTGAATAGGGGGTGTTGAGTCCAGTTCACTGAGCAAGGAGTAGGTCTTGTCTATTACATATTGGGTTTATGGAACGGTATCTGAGCTAATTTGAAACCCTTGTTTTGTGCATCACCCCACCTCACCTTTCCGCTTCAGCAGCCATAGTGTGTTTTCTGAACGTGTGACTCTGTTCTGTTTTGTAATTCAGTTCCAATGTAGCGGTTTTTACATTCCCTCTATAAGTGATATCTTATGATAAGTGTCTTTTTCTGTGTGACTTATTTCACTTAGAATCGTCGGACCTAAATCCACTCATCGTGCTGCTACTAGCCTTATGACGTTGATTTCATGGCTGAGTGATATTCCATTGTACATGAGGACCACAACTTCTTTATCCAGTTTTCTCTTTCCTAGGATATTTAAGGTGTAATGAAGTGGGGGTGTTTGTCAACAGAGCAGCCCTAAACTTTGGGGTGCCTGTGTCTTGCTGATTTTAGTTTTCCCAATTTATACGCCCATGAGTGGAAGTGCCCTATGCTCTCCAAGCTGTGTTTTTTAGATGTTTCAGAACACACCGTACACTTCTCCAGAGTGGCTGTTGGCAATTTACATCCCACCCATCAGCGTAGCAAGGCTCCCATTTCTCCATGGCCGGTCCTGCACTTCTGGTTTGGACACTTTTTTCCGCATGGCCCTTTTGCCCGCTGGGAAGCGAGACTTCTTTGGAGCGCTGATTTGCCTTTCCAGATTGCTTGGTCGGCCAAAAAGGGCGTATGCGTTTTTTCCTGAATATTTTAAGGAAAAAACGCATACGCCCTTTTTGGCCAAGGGCATCGTTGTCCACGTTTTGCCGCTTTTCATGTGCTTTCAAGGCGATTCGAATCTACCTCCTGAAATCTGTTTCCTGCAATTCTGCCTTGCTTTCAAATCCTCTTCGTTGCCTTCCCTCAATATATTTGTGGACGAGAGTTATCATTTTTAACTCTGCAGGTTTGTGAATTGCAGTGCCCATGAGCTCCATTTTTCAACTCGCTTTTTTGGGAGCTGGCCGCAAAGTGCAGGATTGCTTCAGGCTCTCTTCTGGTTCTGGGGGGGCAGGCTGAGCTTGTGGTTAATTCTTCTTCCTGATGGGAAAATAGAGTGACCTGTGCCTGTCCCAACACCTAGAGCTAGTCTCTCATTGGTTCGCCCTCTTCCCGTTCATCCTCAGGACAAATTGCAACCTGTACGGAACAGGAGGTTAAAGGTGCTGATTCTCCAAGGAGGGAGATGGCTAGTAAAGCGGCTGGAATGGCGAACCCGAGCAAAGGAGATGAGAAATGAGGTGCGTTTTAGAAACCTTTCCCGATAACACGGTGTACCATCTTCTGGGTTTCTCATGCCTGTTTTCGACGTAGGAAGATGCCCTTGAACCTGGAGATTTGGGACCCATGGGATGGGTACCATGCAGTATTACTTGAAAGGGTCTGCGTTGGCTCACCCAACCTCACCGAACCTCTCAGCCCCAAGAGTGTCCACCCTTATGTCTCAATCAGCTGTGGGTCTAGATATGGTCAATCCAGGTTGCATCACAGCCCGTTAACGAATTTTGTAAGAATTTCTCTCGCTTTCACTGTCTTTGTTTCACGGGTTTTGAAAAGTAATTTATTTTTATAATGGGGTTTAGCTGCTTTTCATGGCTGTGTTTATGCCGCTTTACACCCCCTTGACTCACTTACAGAGAGATATCAATACATAGGTTTGAAGATTCTTACTAGTCAGATATATTCTTGTGCGGTGAATAGGGGGTGTTGAGTCCAGTTCACTGAAAAAGGAATAGGTCTTGTCTCTTACATATTGGGATTATGGAACGGTATTGGAGCTAATTTGAAACCCTTGTTTTATGCATCACCCCACCTCACCTTTCCCGTTCAGCAGCCATAGTGTGTTTCCTAAACGTGGGACTCTGTTCTGTTTTGCAATTCAGTTCAAGTGTAGCGGTTTTTACATTCCCTCTCTAAGTGATATCTTATGATAAGTGTCTTTTTCTGTGTGACTTATTTCACTTAGAATCGTCGTACCTAAATCCACTCATCGTGCTGCTACTAGCCTTATGACGTTGATTTCATGGCTGAGTGATATTCCATTGTACATGAGGACCACAACTTCTTTATCCATTTTTCGCTTTCCTAGGATATTTAAGGTGTAATGAAGTGGGGGTTCTTGTCCACAGAGCCGCCCTAAACTTTGGGGTGCCTGTGTCTTGCTGATTTTTAGTTTTCCCAATTTATACGCCCATGAGTGGAAGTGCCCTATGCTCTCCAAGCTGTGTTTTTAGATGTTTCAGAACACACCGTACACTTCTCCGGAGTCCCTGTTGGCAATTTACATCCCACCCATCAGCGTAGCAAGGCTCCCATTTCTCCATGGCCGGTCCTGCATTTCTGGTTTGGACACTTTTTTCCGCATGGCCCTTTTGCCCGCTGGGAAGCGAGACTTCTTTGGAGCGCTGATTGGCCTTTCCAGGTTGCTTGGTTGGCCAAAAAGGGCGTATGCGTTTTTTCCTGAATATATTCAGGAAAAACGCATACGCCCTTTTTGGCCAAGGGCATCATTGTCCACGTTTTGCCGCTTTTCATGTGCTTTCAAGGCGATTCGAATCTACCTCCTGAAATCTGTTTCCTGCAATTCTACCTTGCTTTCAAAGCCTCTTCGTTGCCTTCCCTTAATATATTTGTGGACGAGAGGTATCATTTAAAACTCTGCAGGTTTGTGAATTGCAGTGCCCCTGAGCTCCATTTTTCAACTCGCTTTTTTGGGAGCTGGCCGCAAAAGCGCAGGATTGCTTCAGGCCCTCTTCTGGTTCTGGGGGGCAGGCTGAGCTTGTGGTTAATTCTTCTTCCTGATGGGAAAATAGAGTGACCTGTGCCTGTCCCAACACCTAGAGCTAGTCTCTCATTGGTTCCCCCTCTTCCCGTTCATCCTCAGGACAAATTGCAACCTGTACGGAACAGGAGGTTAAAGGTGCTGATTCTCCAAGGAGGGAGATGGCTAGTAAATCGGCTGGAATGGCGAACCCGAGCAAAGGAGATGAGAAATGAGGTGCGTTTTAGAAACCTTTCCCGATCACACGGTGTACCATCTTCTGGGTTTCTCATGCCTGTTTTCGACGTAGGAAGATGCCCTTGAACCTGGAGATTTGGGACCCATGGGATGGGTACCATGCAGTATTACTTGAAAGGGTCTGCGTTGGCTCACCCAACCTCACCGAACCTCTCAGCCCCAAGAGTGTCCACCCTTATGTCTCAATCAGCTGTGGGTCTAGATATGGTCAATCCAGGTTGCATCACAGCCCGTGAACGAATTTTGTAAGAATTACTCTCGCTTTCACTGTCTTTGTTTCACGGGTTTTGAAAAGTAATTTATTTTTATAATGGGGTTTAGCTGCTTTTCACGGCTGTGTTTATGCCTCTTTACACCCCCTTGACTCACTTACAGAGAGATATCAATACATAGGTTTGAAGATTCTTACTAGTCAGATATATTCTTGTGCGGTGAATAGGGGGTGTTGAGTCCAGTTCACTGAAAAAGGAATAGGTCTTGTCTCTTACATATTGGGATTATGGAACGGTATTGGAGCTAATTTGAAACCCTTGTTTTATGCATCACCCCACCTCACCTTTCCCGTTCAGCAGCCATAGTGTGTTTCCTAAACGTGGGACTCTGTTCTGTTTTGCAATTCAGTTCAAGTGTAGCGGTTTTTACATTCCCTCTCTAAGTGATATCTTATGATAAGTGTCTTTTTCTGTGTGACTTATTTCACTTAGAATCGTCGTACCTAAATCCACTCATCGTGCTGCTACTAGCCTTATGACGTTGATTTCATGGCTGAGTGATATTCCATTGTACATGAGGACCACAACTTCTTTATCCATTTTTCGCTTTCCTAGGATATTTAAGGTGTAATGAAGTGGGGGTTCTTGTCCACAGAGCAGCCCTAAACTTTGGGGTGCCTGTGTCTTGCTGATTTTTAGTTTTCCCAATTTATACGCCCATGAGTGGAAGTGCCCTATGCTCTCCAAGCTGTGTTTTTAGATGTTTCAGAACACACCGTACACTTCTCCGGAGTCCCTGTTGGCAATTTACATCCCACCCATCAGCGTAGCAAGGCTCCCATTTCTCCATGGCCGGTCCTGCATTTCTGGTTTGGACACTTTTTTCCGCATGGCCCTTTTGCCCGCTGGGAAGCGAGACTTCTTTGGAGCGCTGATTGGCCTTTCCAGGTTGCTTGGTTGGCCAAAAAGGGCGTATGCGTTTTTTCCTGAATATATTCAGGAAAAACGCATACGCCCTTTTTGGCCAAGGGCATCATTGTCCACGTTTTGCCGCTTTTCATGTGCTTTCAAGGCGATTCGAATCTACCTCCTGAAATCTGTTTCCTGCAATTCTGCCTTGCTTTCAAAGCCTCTTCGTTGCCTTCCCTTAATATATTTGTGGACAAGAGGTATCATTTAAAACTCTGCAGGTTTGTGAATTGCAGTGCCCCTGAGCTCCATTTTTCAACTCGCTTTTTTGGGAGCTGGCCGCAAAAGCGCAGGATTGCTTCAGGCCCTCTTCTGGTTCTGGGGGGCAGGCTGAGCTTGTGCTTAATTCTTCTTCCTGATGGGAAAATAGAGTGACCTGTGCCTGTCCCAACACCTAGAGCTAGTCTCTCATTGGTTCCCCCTCTTCCCGTTCATCCTCAGGACAAATTGCAACCTGTACGGAACAGGAGGTTAAAGGTGCTGATTCTCCAAGGAGGGAGATGGCTAGTAAATCGGCTGGAATGGCGAACCCGAGCAAAGGAGATGAGAAATGAGGTGCGTTTTAGAAACCTTTCCCGATCACACGGTGTACCATCTTCTGGGTTTCTCATGCCTGTTTTCGACGTAGGAAGATGCCCTTGAACCTGGAGATTTGGGACCCATGGGATGGGTACCATGCAGTGTTACTTGAAAGGGTCTGCGTTGGCTCACCCAACCTCACCGAACCTCTCAGCCCCAAGAGTGTCCACCCTTATGTCTCAATCAGCTGTGGGTCTAGATATGGTCAATCCAGGTTGCATCACAGCCCGTGAACGAATTTTGTAAGAATTACTCTCGCTTTCACTGTCTTTGTTTCACGGGTTTTGAAAAGTAATTTATTTTTATAATGGGGTTTAGCTGCTTTTCACGGCTGTGTTTATGCCGCTTTACACCCCCTTGACTCACTTACAGAGAGATATCAATACATAGGTTTGAAGATTCTTACTAGTCAGATATAATCTTGTGTGGTGAATAGGGGGTGTTGAGTCCAGTTCACTGAGCAAGGAGTAGTTCTTGTCTACTACATATTGGGTTTATGGAACGGTATCTGAGCTAATTTGAAACCCTTGTTTTATGCATCACCCCAGCTCACCTTTCCCGTTCAGCAGCCATAGTGTGTTTTCTAAACGTGTGACTCTGTTCTGTTTTGTAACTCAGTTCAAGTGTAGCGGTTTTTACATTCCCTCTATAAGGGATATCTTATTATAAGTGTCTTTTTCTGTGTGACTTATTTCACTTAGAATCGTCGGACCTAAATCCACTCATCGTGCTGCTACTAGCCTTATGACGTGGATTTCATGGCTGAGGGATATTCCATTGTACATGAGGACCACAACTTCTTTATCCACTTTTCTCTTTCCTAGGATATTTAAGGTGAAATGAAGTGGGGGTTTTTGTCAACAGAGCAGCCCTAAACTTTGGGGTGCCTGTGTCTTGCTGATTTTTAGTTTTCCCAATTTATACGCCCATGAGTGGAAGTGCCCTATGCTCTCCAAGCTGTGTTTTTAGATGTTTCAGAACACACCGTACACTTCTCCGGAGTCCCTGTTGGCAATTTACATCCCACCCATCAGCGTAGCAAGGCTCCCATTTCTCCATGGCCGGTCCTGCATTTCTGGTTTGGACACTTTTTTCCGCATGGCCCTTTTGCCCGCTGGGAAGCGAGACTTCTTTGGAGCGCTGATTGGCCTTTCCAGGTTGCTTGGTTGGCCAAAAAGGGCGTATGCGTTTTTTCCTGAATATATTCAGGAAAAACGCATACGCCCTTTTTGGCCAAGGGCATCATTGTCCACGTTTTGCCGCTTTTCATGTGCTTTCAAGGCGATTCGAATCTACCTCCTGAAATCTGTTTCCTGCAATTCTACCTTGCTTTCAAAGCCTCTTCGTTGCCTTCCCTTAGTATATTTGTGGACGAGAGGTATCATTTAAAACTCTGCAGGTTTGTGAATTGCAGTGCCCCTGAGCTCCATTTTTCAACTCGCTTTTTTGGGAGCTGGCCGCAAAAGCGCAGGATTGCTTCAGGCCCTCTTCTGGTTCTGGGGGGCAGGCTGAGCTTGTGGTTAATTCTTCTTCCTGATGGGAAAATAGAGTGACCTGTGCCTGTCCCAACACCTAGAGCTAGTCTCTCATTGGTTCCCCCTCTTCCCGTTCATCCTCAGGACAAATTGCAACCTGTACGGAACAGGAGGTTAAAGGTGCTGATTCTCCAAGGAGGGAGATGGCTAGTAAATCGGCTGGAATGGCGAACCCGAGCAAAGGAGATGAGAAATGAGGTGCGTTTTAGAAACCTTTCCCGATCACACGGTGTACCATCTTCTGGGTTTCTCATGCCTGTTTTCGACGTAGGAAGATGCCCTTGAACCTGGAGATTTGGGACCCATGGGATGGGTACCATGCAGTATTACTTGAAAGGGTCTGCGTTGGCTCACCCAACCTCACCGAAACTCTCAGCCCCAAGAGTGTCCACCCTTATGTCTCAATCAGCTGTGGGTCTAGATATGGTCAATCCAGGTTGCATCACAGCCCGTGAACGAATTTTGTAAGAATTACTCTCGCTTTCACTGTCTTTGTTTCACGGGTTTTGAAAAGTAATTTATTTTTATAATGGGGTTTAGCTGCTTTTCACGGCTGTGTTTATGCCTCTTTACACCCCCTTGACTCACTTACAGAGAGATATCAATACATAGGTTTGAAGATTCTTACTAGTCAGATATATTCTTGTGCGGTGAATAGGGGGTGTTGAGTCCAGTTCACTGAAAAAGGAATAGGTCTTGTCTCTTACATATTGGGATTATGGAACGGTATTGGAGCTAATTTGAAACCCTTGTTTTATGCATCACCCCACCTCACCTTTCCCGTTCAGCAGCCATAGTGTGTTTCCTAAACGTGGGACTCTGTTCTGTTTTGCAATTCAGTTCAAGTGTAGCGGTTTTTACATTCCCTCTCTAAGTGATATCTTATGATAAGTGTCTTTTTCTGTGTGACTTATTTCACTTAGAATCGTCGTACCTAAATCCACTCATCGTGCTGCTACTAGCCTTATGACGTTGATTTCATGGCTGAGTGATATTCCATTGTACATGAGGACCACAACTTCTTTATCCATTTTTCGCTTTCCTAGGATATTTAAGGTGTAATGAAGTGGGGGTTCTTGTCCACAGAGCAGCCCTAAACTTTGGGGTGCCTGTGTCTTGCTGATTTTTAGTTTTCCCAATTTATACGCCCATGAGTGGAAGTGCCCTATGCTCTCCAAGCTGTGTTTTTAGATGTTTCAGAACACACCGTACACTTCTCCGGAGTCCCTGTTGGCAATTTACATCCCACCCATCAGCGTAGCAAGGCTCCCATTTCTCCATGGCCGGTCCTGCATTTCTGGTTTGGACACTTTTTTCCGCATGGCCCTTTTGCCCGCTGGGAAGCGAGACTTCTTTGGAGCGCTGATTGGCCTTTCCAGGTTGCTTGGTTGGCCAAAAAGGGCGTATGCGTTTTTTCCTGAATATATTCAGGAAAAACGCATACGCCCTTTTTGGCCAAGGGCATCATTGTCCACGTTTTGCCGCTTTTCATGTGCTTTCAAGGCGATTCGAATCTACCTCCTGAAATCTGTTTCCTGCAATTCTGCCTTGCTTTCAAAGCCTCTTCGTTGCCTTCCCTTAATATATTTGTGGACAAGAGGTATCATTTAAAACTCTGCAGGTTTGTGAATTGCAGTGCCCCTGAGCTCCATTTTTCAACTCGCTTTTTTGGGAGCTGGCCGCAAAAGCGCAGGATTGCTTCAGGCCCTCTTCTGGTTCTGGGGGGCAGGCTGAGCTTGTGCTTAATTCTTCTTCCTGATGGGAAAATAGAGTGACCTGTGCCTGTCCCAACACCTAGAGCTAGTCTCTCATTGGTTCCCCCTCTTCCCGTTCATCCTCAGGACAAATTGCAACCTGTACGGAACAGGAGGTTAAAGGTGCTGATTCTCCAAGGAGGGAGATGGCTAGTAAATCGGCTGGAATGGCGAACCCGAGCAAAGGAGATGAGAAATGAGGTGCGTTTTAGAAACCTTTCCCGATCACACGGTGTACCATCTTCTGGGTTTCTCATGCCTGTTTTCGACGTAGGAAGATGCCCTTGAACCTGGAGATTTGGGACCCATGGGATGGGTACCATGCAGTATTACTTGAAAGGGTCTGCGTTGGCTCACCCAACCTCACCGAACCTCTCAGCCCCAAGAGTGTCCACCCTTATGTCTCAATCAGCTGTGGGTCTAGATATGGTCAATCCAGGTTGCATCACAGCCCGTGAACGAATTTTGTAAGAATTACTCTCGCTTTCACTGTCTTTGTTTCACGGGTTTTGAAAAGTAATTTATTTTTATAATGGGGTTTAGCTGCTTTTCACGGCTGTGTTTATGCCGCTTTACACCCCCTTGACTCACTTACAGAGAGATATCAATACATAGGTTTGAAGATTCTTACTAGTCAGATATAATCTTGTGTGGTGAATAGGGGGTGTTGAGTCCAGTTCACTGAGCAAGGAGTAGTTCTTGTCTACTACATATTGGGTTTATGGAACGGTATCTGAGCTAATTTGAAACCCTTGTTTTATGCATCACCCCAGCTCACCTTTCCCGTTCAGCAGCCATAGTGTGTTTTCTAAACGTGTGACTCTGTTCTGTTTTGTAACTCAGTTCAAGTGTAGCGGTTTTTACATTCCCTCTATAAGGGATATCTTATTATAAGTGTCTTTTTCTGTGTGACTTATTTCACTTAGAATCGTCGGACCTAAATCCACTCATCGTGCTGCTACTAGCCTTATGACGTGGATTTCATGGCTGAGGGATATTCCATTGTACATGAGGACCACAACTTCTTTATCCACTTTTCTCTTTCCTAGGATATTTAAGGTGAAATGAAGTGGGGGTTTTTGTCAACAGAGCAGCCCTAAACTTTGGGGTGCCTGTGTCTTGCTGATTCTTAGTTTTCCCAATTTATACGCCCATGAGAGGAAGCGCCCTATGCTCTCCAAGCTGTGTTTTTTAGATGTTTCAGGACCCACCGTACACTTCTCCAGAGTGGCTGTTGGCAATTTACATCCCGCCCATCAGCGTAGCAAGGCTCCCATTTCTCCATGGCCGGTCCTGCATTTCTGGTTTGGACACTTTTTTCCGCATGGCCCTTTTGCCCGCTGGGAAGCGAGACTTCTTTGGAGCGCTGATTTGCCTTTCCAGGTTGCCTGGTTGGCCCAAAAGGGCGTATGCGTGTTTTCCTGAATATATTCAGGAAAACACGCATATGCCCTTTTTGGCCAAGGGCATCATTGTCCACGTTTTGCCGCTTTTCATGTGCTTTCAAGGCGATTCGAATCTACCTCCTGAAATCTGTTTCCTGCAATTCTGCCTTGCTTTCAAAGCCTCTTCGTTGCCTTCCCTCAATATATTTGTGGACGAGAGTTATCATTTATAACTCTGCAGGTTTGTGAATTGCAGTGCCCCTGAGCTCCATTTTTCCAGTCGGTTTTTTGGGAGCTGGCCGCAAAAGTGCAGGATGGCTTCAGGCCCTCTTCTGGTTCTGGGGGGCAGGCTGAGCTTGTGGTTAATTCTTCTTCCTGATGGGAAAATAGAGTGACCTGTGCTTGTCCCAACCCCTAGAGCTAGTCGCTCATTGGTTCCCCCTCTTCCCGTTCATCCTCAGGACAAATTGCAACCTGTACGGAACAGGAGGTTAAAGGTGCTGATTCTCCGAGGAGGGAGATGGCTAGTAAAGAGGCTGGAATGGCGAACCCGAGCACAGGAGATGAGAAATGAGGTGCGTTTTAGAAACCTTTCCCGATCACACGGTGTACCATCTTCTCAGCTTCTCTTGCATGTTTTCGATGTAGGAAGATGCCCTTGAACCTGGAGATTTGGGACCCATGGGATGGTACCATGCAGTATTATTTTAAAGGATCTGCATTGGCTCACCCAACCTCATCAAACCTCTCAGCCCCAAGAGTGTCCACCCTATGTCTCAATCAGCTGTGGGTCTAGATATGGTCAATCCAGGTTGCATCACAGCCACAGAATGTATTTTGTAAGAATTTCTCTCTCTTTCACTGTCTTTTTTTCACGGGTTTTGAAAAGTAATTTATTTTTATAATGGGGTTTAGCTGCTTTTCTCGGCTGTGTTTATGCCGCTTTACACCCCCTTGACTCACTTACAGAGAGATATCAATACATAGGTTTGAAGATTCTTACTAGTCAGATATATTCTTGTGTGGTGAATAGGGGGTGTTGAGTCCAGTTCACTGAGCAAGGAGTAGGTCTTGTCTATTACATATTGGGTTTATTGAACGGTATCTGAGCTAATTTGAAACCCTTGTTTTATGCATCACCCCAGCTCACCTTTCCCGTTCAGCAGCCATAGTGTGTTTCCTAAACGTGTGACTCTGTTCTGTTTTGCAATTCAGTTCAAGTGTAGCGGTTTTTACATTCCCTCTAGAAGTGATATCTTATGATAAGTGTCTTTTTCTGTGTGACTTATTTCACTTAGAATCGTCGGACCTAAATCCACTCATCGTGCTGCTACTAGCCTTATGACGTTGATTTCATGGCTGAGTGATATTCCGTTGTACATGAGGACCTCAACTTCTTTTTCCATTTTTCTATTTCCTAGGATATTTAAGGTGTAATGAAGTGGGGGTTCTTGTCAACAGAGCAGCCCTAAACATTGGGGTGCCTGTGTCTTGCTGATTTTTAGTTTTCCCAATTTATACGCCCATGAGTGGAAGTGCCCTATGCTCTCCATGCTGTGTTTTTTAGATGTTTCAGGACCCACCGTACACTTCTCCAGAGTGGCTGTTGGCAATTTACATCCCGCCCATCAGCGTAGCAAGGCTCCCATTTCTCCATGGCCGATCCTGCATTTCTGGTTTGGACACTTTTTTCCGCATGGCCCTTTTGCCCGCTGGGAAGCGAGACTTCTTTGGAGCGCTGATTTGAATTTCCAGGTTGCTTGCTTGGCCAAAAAGGGCGTATGCGTTTTTTCCTGAATATATTCAGGAAAAAACGCATACGCCCTTTTTGGCCAAGAGCATCACTGTCCACCTTCTGCCTCTTTTCTTGGGCTTTCAAGGCGATTCAAATCTGCCTCCTGAAATCTGTTTCCTGCAATTCTGGCTTGCTTTCAAATCCTCTTCGTTGCCTTCCCTCAATATATTTGTGGACGAGAGTTATCATTTATAACTCTGCAGGTTTGTGAATTGCAGTGCCCCTGAGCTCCATTTTACAACTCGCTTTTTTGGGAGCTGGCCGCAAAAGTGCAGGATTGCTTCAGGCCCTCTTCTGGTTCTGGGGGGCAGGCTGAGCTTGTGGTTAATTCTTCTTCCCGATGGGAAAATAGAGTGACCTGTGCTTGTCCCAACCCCTACAGCTAGTCGCTCATTGGTTCCCCCTCTTCCCGTTCATCCTCAGGACAAATTGCAACCTGTACGGAACAGGAGGTTAAAGGTGCTGATTCTCCGAGGAGGGAGATGGCTAGTAAAGAGGCTGGAATGGCGAACCTGAGCACAGGAGATGAGAAATGAGGTGCGTTTTAGAAACCTTTCCCGATCACACGGTGTACCATCTTCTGAGCTTCTCTTGCATGTTTTCGATGTAGGAAGATGCCCTTGAACCTGGAGATTTCGGACCCATGGGATGGTACCATGCAGTATTATTTTAAAGGATCTGCGTTGGCTCACCCAACCTCATCAAACCTCTCAGCCCCAAGAGTGTCCACCCTATGTCTCAATCAGCTGTGGGTCTAGATATGGTCAATCCAGGTTGCATCACAGCCACTGAATGTATTTTGTAAGAATTTCTCTCTCTTTCACTGTCTTTGTTTCACGGGTTTTGAAAAGTAATTTATTTTTATAATGGGGTTTAGCTGCTTTTCACGGCTGTGTTTATGCCGCTTTACACCCCCTTGACTCACTTACAGAGAGATATCAATACATAGGTTTGAAGATTCTTACTAGTCAGATATATTCTTGTGTGGTGAATAGGGGGTGTTGAGTCCAGTTCACTGAGCAAGGAGTAGGTCTTGTCTACTACATATTGGGTTTATGGAACGGTATCTGAGCTAATTTGAAACCCTTGTTTTATGCATCACCCCAGCTCACCTTTCCCGTTCAGCAGCCATAGTGTGTTTTCTAAACGTGTGACTCTGTTCTGTTTTGTAATTCAGTTCAAGTGTAGCGGTTTTTACATTCCCTCTATAAGTGATATCTTATGATAAGTGTCTTTTTCTGTGTGACTTATTTCACTTAGAATCGTCGTACCTAAATCCACTCATCGTGCTGCTACTAGCCTTATGACGTGGATTTCATGGCTGAGTGATATTCCATTGTACAGGAGGACCACAACTTCTTTATCCATTTTTCTCTTTCCTAGGATATTTCAGGTGAAATGAAGTGGGGGTTTTTGTCAACAGAGTAGCCCTAAACTTTGGGGTGCCTGTGTCTTGCTGATTTTTAGTTTTCCCAATTTATACGCCCATGAGTGGAAGTGCCCTATGCTCTCCATGCTGTGTTTTTTAGATGTTTCAGGACCCACCGTACACTTCTCCAGAGTGGCTGTTGGCAATTTACATCCCGCCCATCAGCGTAGCAAGGCTCCCATTTCTCCATGGCCGGTCCTGCATTTCTGGTTTGGACACTTTTTTCCGCATGGCCCTTTTGCCCGCTGGGAAGCGAGACTTCTTTGGAGCGCTGATTTGCCTTTCCAGGTTGCCTGCTTGGCCCAAAAGGGCGTATGCGTGTTTTCCTGACTATATTCAGGAAAACACGCATATGCCCTTTTTGGCCAAGGGCATCATTGTCCACGTTTTGCCGCTTTTCATGTGCTTTCAAGGCGATTCGAATCTACCTCCTGAAATCTGTTTCCTGCAATTCTGCCTTGCTTTCAAAGCCTCTTCGTTGCCTTCCCTCAATATATTTGTGGACGAGAGTTATCATTTATAACTCTGCAGGTTTGTGAATTGCAGTGCCCCTGAGCTCCATTTTTCCAGTCGGTTTTTTGGGAGCTGGCCGCAAAAGTGCAGGATGGCTTCAGGCCCTCTTCTGGTTCTGGGGGGCAGGCTGAGCTTGTGGTTAATTCTTCTTCCCGATGGGAAAATAGAGTGACCTGTGCTTGTCCCAACCCCTAGAGCTAGTCGCTCATTGGTTCCCCCTCTTCCCGTTCATCCTCAGGACAAATTGCAACCTGTACGGAACAGGAGGTTAAAGGTGCTGATTCTCCGAGGAGGGAGATGGCTAGTAAAGAGGCTGGAATGGCGAACCCGAGCACAGGAGATGAGAAATGAGGTGCGTTTTAGAAACCTTTCCCGATCACACGGTGTACCATCTTCTCAGCTTCTCTTGCATGTTTTCGATGTAGGAAGATGCCCTTGAACCTGGAGATTTGGGACCTATGGGATGGTACCATGCAGTATTATTTTAAAGGATCTGCGTTGGCTCACCCAACCTCATCAAACCTCTCAGCCCCAAGAGTGTCCACCCTTATGTCTCAATCAGCTGTGGGTCTAGATATGGTCAATCCAGGTTGCATCACAGCCCCTGAACGAATTTTGTAAGAATTTCTCTCTCTTTCACTGTCTTTGTTTCACGGGTTTTGAAAAGTAATTTATTTTTATAATGGGGTTTAGCTGCTTTTCACGGCTATGTTTATGCCGCTTTACACCCCCTTGACTCACTTACAGAGAGATATCAATAAATAGGTTTGAAGATTCTTACTAGTCAGATATATTCTTGTGTGGTGAATAGGGGGTGTTGAGTCCAGTTCACTGAAAAAGGAATAGGTCTTGTCTCTTACATATTGGGTTTATGGAACGGTATCGGAGCTAATTTGAAACCCTTGTTTTATGCATCACCCCACCTCACCTTTCCCGTTCAGCAGCCATAGTGTGTTTCCTAAACGTGGGACTCTGTTCTGTTTTGCAATTCAGTTCAAGTGTAGCGGTTTTTACATTCCCACTCTAAGTGATATCTTATGATAAGTGTCTTTTTCTGTGTGACTTATTTCACTTAGAATCGTCGAACCTAAATCCACTCATCGTGCTGCTACTAGCCTTATGACGTTGATTTCATGGCTGAGTGATATTCCATTGTACATGAGGACCACAACTTCTTTATCCATTTTTCTCTTTCCTAGGATATTTAAGGTGTAATGAAGTGGGGGTTCTTGTCCACAGAGCAGCCCTAAACTTTGGGGTGCCTGTGTCTTGCTGATTTTTAGTTTTCCCAATTTATACGCCCATGAGTGGAAGTGCCCTATGCTCTCCAAGCTGTGTTTTTTAGATGTTTCAGAACACACCGTACACTTCTCCAGAGTGGCTGTTGGCAATTTACATCCCACCCATCAGCGTAGCAAGGCTCCCATTTCTCCATGGCCGGTCCTGCATTTCTGGTTTGGACACTTTTTTCTGCATGGCCCTTTTGCCCGCTGGGAAGCGAGACTTCTTTGGAGCGCTGATTGGCCTTTCCAGGTTGCTTGGTTGGCCAAAAAGGGCGTATGCGTTTTTTCCTGAATATATTCAGGAAAAAACGCATACGCCCTTTTTGGCCAAGGGCATCATTGTCCACGTTTTGCCGCTTTTCATGTGCTTTCAAGGCGATTCGAATCTACCTCCTGAAATCTGTTTCCTGCAATTCTGCCTTGCTTTCAAAGCCTCTTCGTTGCCTTCCCTTAATATATTTGTGGACGAGAGGTATCATTTAAAACTCTGCAGGTTTGTGAATTGCAGTGCCCCTGAGCTCCATTTTTCAACTCGCTTTTTTGGGAGCTGGCCGCAAAAGCGCAGGATTGCTTCAGGCCCTCTTCTGGTTCTGGGGGGCAGGCTGAGCTTGTGCTTGATTCTTCTTCCTGATGGGAAAATAGAGTGACCTGTGCCTGTCCCAACACCTAGAGCTAGTCTCTCATTGGTTCCCCCTCTTCCCGTTCATCCTCAGGACAAATTGCAACCTGTACGGAACAGGAGGTTAAAGGTGCTGATTCTCCAAGGAGGGAGATGGCTAGTAAATCGGCTGGAATGGCGAACCCGAGCAAAGGAGATGAGAAATGAGGTGCGTTTTAGAAACCTTTCCCGATCACACGGTGTACCATCTTCTGGGTTTCTCATGCCTGTTTTCGACGTAGGAAGATGCCCTTGAACCTGGAGATTTGGGACCCATGGGATGGGTACCATGCAGTATTACTTGAAAGGGTCTGCGTTGGCTCACCCAACCTCACCGAACCTCTCAGCCCCAAGAGTGTCCACCCTTATGTCTCAATCAGCTGTGGGTCTAGATATGGTCAATCCAGGTTGCATCACAGCCCCTGAACGAATTTTGTAAGAATTTCTCTCTCTTTCACTGTCTTTGTTTCACGGGTTTTGAAAAGTAATTTATTTTTATAATGGGGTTTAGCTGCTTTTCACGGCTGTGTTTATGCCGCTTTACACCCCCTTGACTCACTTACAGAGAGATATCAATACATAGGTTTGAAGATTCTTACTAGTCAGATATATTCTTGTGCGGTGAATAGGGGGTGTTGAGTCCAGTTCACTGAAAAAGGAATAGGTCTTGTCTCTTACATATTGGGTTTATGGAACGGTATCGGAGCTAATTTGAAACCCTTGTTTTATGCATCACCCCACCTCACCTTTCCCGTTCAGCAGCCATAGTGTGTTTTCTAAACGTGTGACTCTGTTCTGTTTTGCAATTCAGTTCAAGTGTAGCGGTTTTTACATTCCCTCTAGAAGTGATATCTTATGATAAGTGTCTTTTTCTGTGTGACTTATTTCACTTAGAATCGTCGTACCTAAATCCACTCATCGTGCTGCTACTAGCCTTATGACGTTGATTTCATGGCTGAGTGATATTCCATTGTACATGAGGACCACAACTTCTTTATCCATTTTTCTCTTTCCTAGGATATTTAAGGTGTAATGAAGTGGGGGTTCTCTTGTCCACAGAGCAGCCCTAAACTTTGGGGTGCCTGTGTCTTGCTGATTTTTAGTTTTCCCAATTTATACGCCATGAGTGGAAGTGCCCTATGCTCTCCATGCTGTGTTTTTAGATGTTTCAGAACACACCGTACACTTCTCCGGAGTGCCTGTTGGCAATTTACATCCCACCCATCAGCGTAGGAAGGCTCCCATTTCTCCATGGCCGGTCCTGCATTTCTGGTTTGGACACTTTTTTCCCCATGGCCCTTTTGCCCGCTGGGAAGCGAGACTTCTTTGGAGCGCTGATTGGCCTTTCCAGGTTTGCTTGGTTGGCCAAAAAGGGCGTATGCGTTTTTTCCTGAATATATTCAGGAAAAAACGCATACGCACTTTTTGGCCAAGGGCATCATTGTCCACGTTTTGCCGCTTTTCATGTGCTTTCAAGGCGATTCGAATCTACCTCCTGAAATCTGTTTCCTGCAATTCTGCCTTGCTTTCAAAGCCTCTTCGTTGCCTTCCCTTAATATATTTGTGGACGAGAGGTATCATTTAAAACTCTGCAGGTTTGTGAATTGCAGTGCCCCTGAGCTCCATTTTTCAACTCGCTTTTTTGGGAGCTGGCCGCAAAAGTGCAGGATTGCTTCAGGCCCTCTTCTGGTTCTGGGGGGCAGGCTGAACTTGTGCTTGATTCTTCTTCCTGATGGGAAAATAGAGTGACCTGTGCCTGTCCCAACACCTAGAGCTAGTCTCTCTTTAGTTCCACCTCTTCCCTTTCATCCTCAGGACAAATTGCAACCTGTACGGAACAGGAGGTTAAAGGTGCTGATTCTCCAAGGAGGGAGATGGCTAGTAAATCGGCTGGAATGGCGAACCCGAGCAAAGGAGATGAGAAATGAGGTGCGTTTTAGAAACCTTTCCCGATCACACGGTGTACCATCTTCGGGGTTTCTCATGCCTGTTTTCGACGTAGGAAGATGCCCTTGAACCTGGAGATTTGGGACCCATGGGATGGGTACCATGCAGTATTACTTGAAAGGGTCTGCGTTGGCTCACCCAACCTCACCGAACCTCTCAGCCCCCAAGAGTGTCCACCCTTATGTCTCAATCAGCTGTGGGTCTAGATATGGTCAATCCAGGTTGCATCACAGCCCCTGAACGAATTTTGTAAGAATTTCTCTCTCTTTCACTGTCTTTGTTTCACGGGTTTTGAAAAGTAATTTATTTTATAAATGGGTTTAGCTGCTTTTCACGGCTGTGTTTATGCCGCTTTACACCCCCTTGACTCACTTACAGAGAGATATCAATACATAGGTTTGAAGATTCTTACTAGTCAGATATATTCTTGTGCGGTGACTAGGGGGTGTTGAGTCCAGTTCACTGAAAAAGCAATAGGTCTTGTCTCTTACATATTGGGTTTATGGAACGGTATCTGAGCTAATTTGAAACCCTTGTTTTATGCATCACCCCACCTCACCTTTCCCGTTCAGCAGCCATAGTGTGTTTCCTAAACGTGTGACTCTGTTCTGTTTTGCAATTCAGTTCAAGTGTAGCGGTTTTTACATTCCCTCTAGAAGTGATATCTTATGATAAGTGTCTTTTTCTGTGTGACTTATTTCACTTAGAATCGTCGTACCTAAATCCACTCATCGTGCTGCTACTAGCCTTATGACGTTGATTTCATGGCTGAGTGATATTCCATTGTACATGAGGACCACAACTTCTTTATCCATTTTTCTCTTTCCTAGGATATTTAAGGTGTAATGAAGTGGGGGTTCTTGTCCACAGAGCAGCCCTAAACTTTGGGGTGCCTGTGTCTTGCTGATTTTTAGTTTTCCCAATTTATACGCCCATGAGTGGAAGTGCCCTATGCTCTCCAAGCTGTGTTTTTTATATGTTTCAGAGCACACCGTACACTTCTCCAGAGTGGCTGTTGGCAATTTACATCCCACCCATCAGCTTAGCAAGGCTCCCATTTCTCCATGGCCGGTCCTGCATTTCTGGTTTGGACACTTTTTTCCGCATGGCCCTTTTGCCCGCTGGGAAGCGAGACTTCTTTGGAGCGCTGATTGGCCTTTCCAGGTTGCTTGGTTGGCCAAAAAGGGCGTATGCGTTTTTTCCTGAATATATTCAGGAAAAAACGCATACGCCCTTTTTGGCCAAGGGCATCATTGTCCACGTTTTGCCACTTTTCATGTGCTTTCAAGGCGATTCGAATCTACCTCCTGAAATCTGTTTCCTGCAATTCTGCCTTGCTTTCAAAGCCTCTTCGTTGCCTTCCCTTAGTATATTTGTGGACGAGAGGTATCATTTAAAACTGTGCAGGTTGGTGAATTGCAGTGCCCCTGAGCTCCATTTTTCAACTCGCTTTTTTGGGAGCTGGCCGCAAAAGCGCAGGATTGCTTCAGGCCCTCTTCTGGTTCTGGGGGGCAGGCTGAGCTTGTGCTTAATTCTTCTTCCTGATGGGAAAATAGAGTGACCTTTGCCTGTCCCAACACCTAGAGCTAGTCTCTCATTGGTTCCCCCTCTTCCCGTTCATCCTCAGGACAAATTGCAACCTGTACGGAACAGGAGGTTAAAGGTGTTGATTCTCCAAGGAGGGAGATGGCTAGTAAATCGGCTGGAATGGCGAACCCGAGCAAAGGAGATGAGAAATGAGGTGCGTTTTAGAAACCTTTCCCGATCACACGGTGTACCATCTGCTGGGTTTCTCATGCCTGTTTTCGACGTAGGAAGATGCCCTTGAACCTGGAGATTTGGGACCCATGGGATGGGTCCCATGCAGTATTATTTGAAAGGGTCTGCGTTGGCTCACCCAACCTCACCGAACCTCTCAGCCCCAAGAGTGTCCACCCTTATGTCTCAATCAGCTGTGGGTCTAGATATGGTCAATCCAGGTTGCATCACAGCCCCTGAACGAATTTTGTAAGAATTTCTCTCTCTTTCACTGTCTTTGTTTCACGGGTTTTGAAAAGTAATTTATTTTTATAATGGGGTTTAGCTGCTTTTCACGGCTGTGTTTATGCCGCTTTACACCCCCTTGACTCACTTACGGAGAGATATCAATACATAGGTTTGAAGATTCTTACTAGTCAGATATATTCTTGTGCGGTGAATAGGGGGTGTTGAGTCCAGTTCACTGAAAAAGGAATAGGTCTTGTCTCTTACATATTTGGTTTATGGAACGGTATCGGAGCTAATTTGAAACCCTTGTTTTATGCATCACCCCACCTCACCTTTCCCGTTCAGCAGCCATAGTGTGTTTCCTAAACGTGTGACTCTGTTCTGTTTTGCAATTCAGTTCAAGTGTAGCGGTTTTTACATTCCCTCTCTAAGTGATATCTTATGATAAGTGTCTTTTTCTGTGTGACTTATTTCACTTAGAATCGTCGTACCTAAATCCACTCATCGTGCTGCTACTAGCCTTATGACGTTGATTTCATGGCTGAGTGATATTCCATTGTACATGAGGACCACAACTTCTTTATCCATTTTTCTCTTTCCTAGGATATTTAAGGTGTAATGAAGTGGCGGTTCTTGTCAACAGAGCAGCCCTAAACTTTGGGGTGCCTGTGTCTTGCTGATTTTTAGTTTTCCCAATTTATACGCCCATGAGTGGAAGTGCCCTATGCTCTCCAAGCTGTGTTTTTAGATGTTTCAGAACACACCGTACACTTCTCCGGAGTGCCTGTTGGCAATTTACATCCCACCCATCAGCGTAGCAAGGCTCCCATTTCTCCATGGCCGGTCCTGCATTTCTGGTTTGGACACGTTTTTCCCCATGCCCCTTTTGCCCGCTGGGAAGCGAGACTTCTTTGGAGCGCTGATTGGCCTTTCCAGGTTGCTTTGTTGGCCAAAAAGGGCGTATGCGTTTTTTCCTGAATATATTCAGGAAAAAACGCATACGCCCTTTTTGGCCAAGGGCATCATTGTCCACGTTTTGCCGCTTTTCATGTGCTTTCAAGGCGATTCGAATCTACCTCCTGAAATCTGTTTCCTGCAATTCTGCCTTGCTTTCAAAGCCTCTTCGTTGCCTTCCCTTAATATATTTGTGGACGAGAGGTATCATTTAAAACTCTGCAGGTTTGTGAATTGCAGTGCCCCTGAGCTCCATTTTTCAACTCGCTTTTTTGGGAGCTGGCCGCAAAAGTGCAGGATTGCTTTAGGCCCTCTTCTGGTTCTGGGGGGCAGGCTGAGCTTGTGCTTGATTCTTCTTCCTGATGGGAAAATAGAGTGACCTGTGCCTGTCCCAACACCTAGAGCTAGTCTCTCATTGGTTCCCCCTCTTCCCGTTCATCCTCAGGACAAATTGCAACCTGTACGGAACAGGAGGTTAAAGGTGCTGATTCTCCAAGGAGGGAGATGGCTAGTAAATCGGCTGGAATGGCGAACCCGAGCAAAGGAGATGAGAAATGAGGTGCGTTTTATAAACCTTTCCCGATCACACGGTGTACCATCTTCTGGGTTTCTCATGCCTGTTTTCGACGTAGGAAGATGCCCTTGAACCTGGAGATTTGGGACCCATGGGATGGGTACCATGCAGTATTACTTGAAAGGGTCTGCGTTGGCTCACCCAACCTCACCGAAACTCTCAGCCCCAAGAGTGTCCACCCTTATGTCTCAATCAGCTGTGGGTCTAGATATGGTCAATCCAGGTTGCATCACAGCCCCTGAACGAATTTTGTAAGAATTTCTCTCTCTTTCACTGTCTTTGTTTCACGGGTTTTGAAAAGTAATTTATTTTTATAATGGGGTTTAGCTGCTTTTCACGGCTGTGTTTATGCCGCTTTACACCCCCTTGACTCACTTACAGAGAGATATCAATACATAGGTTTGAAGATTCTTACTAGTCAGATATATTCTTGTGCGGTGACTAGGGGGTGTTGAGTCCAGTTCACTGAAAAAGCAATAGGTCTTGTCTCTTACATATTGGGTTTATGGAACGGTATCTGAGCTAATTTGAAACCCTTGTTTTATGCATCACCCCACCTCCCCTTTCCCGTTCAGCAGCCATAGTGTGTTTCCTAAACGTTTGACTCTGTTCTGTTTTGCAATTCAGTTCAAGTGTAGCGGTTTTTACATTCCCTCTAGAAGTGATATCTTATGATAAGTGTCTTTTTCTGTGTGACTTATTTCACTTAGAATCGTCGTACCTAAATCCACTCATCGTGCTGCTACTAGCCTTATGACGTTGATTTCATGGCTGAGTGATATTCCATTGTACATGAGGACCACAACTTCTTTATCCATTTTTCTCTTTCCTAGGATATTTAAGGTGTAATGAAGTGGGGGTTCTTGTCCACAGAGCAGCCCTAAACTTTGGGGTGCCTCTGTCTTGCTGATTTTTAGTTTTCCCAATTTATACGCCCATGAGTGGAAGTGCCCTATGCTCTCCAAGCTGTGTTTTTTAGATGTTTCAGAACACACCGTACACTTCTCCAGAGTGGCTGTTGGCAATTTACATCCCACCCATCAGCGTAGCAAGGCTCCCATTTCTCCATGGCCGGTCCTGCATTTCTGGTTTGGACACTTTTTTCCACATGGCCCTTTTGCCCGCTGGGAAGCGAGACTTCTTTGGAGCGCTGATTGGCCTTTCCAGGTTGCTTGGTTGGCCAAAAAGGGCTTATGCGTTTTTTCCTGAATATATTCAGGAAAAAACGCATACGCCCTTTTTGGCCAAGGGCATCATTGTCCACGTTTTGCCGCTTTTCATGTGCTTTCAAGGCGATTCGAATCTACCTCCTGAAATCTGTTTCCTGCAATTCTGCCTTGCTTTCAAAGCCTCTTCGTTGCCTTCCCTTAGTATATTTGTGGACGAGAGGTATCATTTAAAACTCTGCAGGTTTGTGAATTGCAGTGCCCCTGAGCTCCATTTTTCAACTCGCTTTTTTGGGAGCTGGCCGCAAAAGCGCAGGATTGCTTCAGGCCCTCTTCTGGTTCTGGGGGGCAGGCTGAGCTTGTGCTTAATTCTTCTTCCTGATGGGAAAATAGAGTGACCTTTGCCTGTCCCAACACCTAGAGCTAGTCTCTCATTGGTTCCCCCTCTTCCCGTTCATCCTCAGGACAAATTGCAACCTGTACGGAACAGGAGGTTAAAGGTGCTGATTCTCCAAGGAGGGAGATGGCTAGTAAATCGGCTGGAATGGCGAACCCGAGCAAAGGAGATGAGAAATGAGGTGCGTTTTAGAAACCTTTCCCGATCACACGGTGTACCATCTTCTGGGTTTCTCATGCCTGTTTTCGACGTAGGAAGATGCCCTTGAACCTGGAGATTTGGGACCCATGGGATGGGTACCATGCAGTATTACTTGAAAGGGTCTGCGTTGGCTCACCGAACCTCACCGAAACTCTCAGCCCCAAGAGTGTCCACCCTTATGTCTCAATCAGCTGTGGGTCTAGATATGGTCAATCCAGGTTGCATCACAGCCCCTGAACGAATTTTGTAAGAATTTCTCTCTCTTTCACTGTCTTTGTTTCACGGGTTTTGAAAAGTAATTTATTTTTAAAATGGGGTTTAGCTGCTTTTCACGGCTGTGTTTATGCCGCTTTACACCCCCTTGACTCACTTACAGAGAGATATCAATACATAGGTTTGAAGATTCTTACTAGTCAGATATATTCTTGTGCGGTGACTAGGGGGTGTTGAGTCCAGTTCACTGAAAAAGCAATAGGTCTTGTCTCTTACATATTGGGTTTATGGAACGGTATCTGAGCTAATTTGAAACCCTTGTTTTATGCATCACCCCACCTCACCTTTCCCGTTCAGCAGCCATAGTGTGTTTCCTAAACGTGTGACTCTGTTCTGTTTTGCAATTCAGTTCAAGTGTAGCGGTTTTTACATTCCCTCTAGAAGTGATATCTTATGATAAGTGTCTTTTTCTGTGTGACTTATTTCACTTAGAATCGTCGAACCTAAATCCACTCATCGTGCTGCTACTAGCCTTATGACGTTGATTTCATGGCTGAGTGATATTCCATTGTACATGAGGACCACAACTTCTTTATCCATTTTTTTTTTCTTAGGATATTTAAGGTGTAATGAAGTGGGGGTTCTTGTCCACAGAGCAGCCCTAAACTTTGGGGTGCCTGTGTCTTGCTGATTTTTAGTTTTCCCAATTTATACGCCCATGAGTGGAAGTGCCCTATGCTCTCCAAGCTGTGTTTTTTAGATGTTTCAGAACACACCGTACACTTCTCCAGAGTGGCTGTTGGCAATTTACATCCCACCCATCAGCGTAGCAAGGCTCCCATTTCTCCATGGCCGGTCCTGCATTTCTGGTTTGGACACTTTTTTCCGCATGGCCCTTTTGCCCGCTGGGAAGCGAGACTTCTTTGGAGCGCTGATTGGCCTTTCCAGGTTGCTTGGTTGGCCAAAAAGGGCGTATGCGTTTTTTCCTGAATATATTCAGGAAAAAACGCATACGCCCTTTTTGGCCAAGGGCATCATTGTCCACGTTTTGCCGCTTTTCATGTGCTTTCAAGGCGATTCGAATCTACCTCCTGAAATCTGTTTCCTGCAATTCTGCCTTGCTTTCAAAGCCTCTTCGTTGCCTTCCCTTAATATATTTGTGGACGAGAGGTATCATTTAAAACTCTGCAGGTTTGTGAATTGCAGTGCCCCTGAGCTCCATTTTTCAACTCGCTTTTTTGGGAGCTGGCCGCAAAAGCGCAGGATTGCTTCAGGCCCTCTTCTGGTTCTGGGGGGCAGGCTGAGCTTGTGCTTGATTCTTCTTCCTGATGGGAAAATAGAGTGACCTGTGCCTGTCCCAACACCTAGAGCTAGTCTCTCATTGGTTCCCCCTCTTCCCGTTCATCCTCAGGACAAATTGCAACCTGTACGGAACAGGAGGTTAAAGGTGCTGATTCTCCAAGGAGGGAGATGGCTAGTAAATCGGCTGGAATGGCGAACCCGAGCAAAGGAGATGAGAAATGAGGTGCGTTTTAGAAACCTTTCCCGATCACACGGTGTACCATCTTCTGGGTTTCTCATGCCTGTTTTCGACGTAGGAAGATGCCCTTGAACCTGGAGATTTGGGACCCATGGGATGGGTACCATGCAGTATTACTTGAAAGGGTCTGCGTTGGCTCACCCAACCTCACCGAACCTCTCAGCCCCAAGAGTGTCCACCCTTATGTCTCAATCAGCTGTGGGTCTAGATATGGTCAATCCAGGTTGCATCACAGCCCCTGAACGAATTTTGTAAGAATTTCTCTCTCTTTCACTGCCTTTGTTTCACGGGTTTTGAAAAGTAATTTATTTTTATAATGGGGTTTAGCTGCTTTTCACGGCTGTGTTTATGCCGCTTTACACCCCCTTGACTCACTTACAGAGAGATATCAATACATAGGTTTGAAGATTCTTACTAGTCACATATATTCTTGTGCGGTGAATAGGGGGTGTTGAGTCCAGTTCACTGAAAAAGGAATAGGTCTTGTCTCTTACATATTGGGTTTATGGAACGATATCTGAGCTAATTTGAAACCCTTGTTTTAAGCATCACCCCACCTCACCTTTCCTGTTCAGCATCCATAGTGTTTTTCCTAAACGTGTGACTCTGTTCTGTTTTGCAATTCAGTTCAAGTGTAGCGGTATTTACATTCCCTCTAGAAGTGATATCTTATGATAAGTGTCTTTTTCTGTGTGACTTATTTCACTTAGAATCGTCGTACCTAAATCCACTCATCGTGCTGCTACTAGCCTTATGATGTTGATTTCATGGCTGAGTGATATTCCATTGTACATGAGGACCACAATTTCTTTATCCATTTTTCTCTTTCCTAGTATATTTAAGGTGTAATGAAGTGGGGGTTCTTGTCAACAGAGCAGCCCTAAACTTTGGGGTGCCTGTGTCTTGCTGATTTTTAGTTTTCCCAATTTATACGCCCATGAGTGGAAGTGCCCTATGCTCTCCAAGCTGTGTTTTTTAGATGTTTCAGAACACACCGTACACTTCTCCAGAGTGGCTGTTGGCAATTTACATCCCACCCATCAGCGTAGCAAGGCTCCCATTTCTCCATGGCCGGTCCTGCATTTCTGGTTTGGACACTTTTTTCCGCATGGCCCTTTTGCCCGCTGGGAAGCGAGACTTCTTTGGAGCGCTGATTGGCCTTTCCAGGTTGCTTGGTTGGCCAAAAAGGGCGTATGCGTTTTTTCCTGAATATATTCAGGAAAAAACGCATACGCCCTTTTTGGCCAAGGGCATCATTGTCCACGTTTTGCCGCTTTTCATGTGCTTTCAAGGCGATTCGAATCTACCTCCTGAAATCTGTTTCCTGCAATTCTGCCTTGCTTTCAAAGCCTCTTCGTTGCCTTCCCTTAGTATATTTGTGGACGAGAGGTATCATTTAAAACTGTGCAGGTTTGTGAATTGCAGTGCCCCTGAGCTCCATTTTTCAACACGCTTTTTTGGGAGCTGGCCGCAAAAGCGCAGGATTGCTTCAGGCCCTCTTCTGGTTCTGGGGGGCAGGCTGAGCTTGTGCTTAATTCTTCTTCCTGATGGGAAAATAGAGTGACCTGTGCCTGTCCCAACACCTAGAGCTAGTCTCTCATTGGTTCCCCCTCTTCCCGTTCATCCTCAGGACAAATTGCAACCTGTACGGAACAGGAGGTTAAAGGTGCTGATTCTCCAAGGAGGGAGATGGCTAGTAAATCGGCTGGAATGGCGAACCCGAGCAAAGGAGATGAGAAATGAGGTGCGTTTTAGAAACCTTTCCCGATCACACGGTGTACCATCTTCTGGGTTTCTCATGCCTGTTTTCGACGTAGGAAGATGCCCTTGAACCTGGAGATTTGGGACCCATGGGATGGGTACCATGCAGTATTACTTGAAAGGGTCTGCGTTGGCTCACCCAACCTCACCGAACCTCTCAGCCCCAAGAGTGTCCACCCTTATGTCTCAATCAGCTGTGGGTCTAGATATGGTCAATCCAGGTTGCATCACAGCCCCTGAACGAATTTTGTAAGAATTTCTCTCTCTTTCACTGTCTTTGTTTCACGGGTTTTGAAAAGTAATTTATTTTTATAATGGGGTTTAGCTGCTTTTCACGGCTGTGTTTATGCCGCTTTACACCCCCTTGACTCACTTACGGAGAGATATCAATACATAGGTTTGAAGATTCTTACTAGTCAGATATATTCTTGTGCGGTGAATAGGGGGTGTTGAGTCCAGTTCACTGAAAAAGGAATAGGTCTTGTCTCTTACATATTGGGTTTATGGAACGGTATCGGAGCTAATTTGAAACCCTTGTTTTATGCATCACCCCACCTCACCTTTCCTGTTCAGCAGCCATAGTGTGTTTCCTAAACGTGAGACTCTGTTCTGTTTTGCAATTCAGTTCAAGTGTAGCGGTTTTTACATTCCCTCTCTAAGTGATATCTTATGATAAGTGTCTTTTTCTGTGTGACTTATTTCACTTAGAATCGTCGTACCTAAATCCACTCATCGTGCTGCTACTAGCCTTATGACGTTGATTTCATGGCTGAGTGATATTCCATTGTACATGAGGACCACAACTTCTTTATCCATTTTTCTCTTTCCTAGGATATTTAAGGTGTAATGAAGTGGAGGTTCTTGTCCACAGAGCAGCCCTATACTTTGGGGTGCCTGTGTCTTGCTGATTTTTAGTTTTCCCAATTTATACGCCCATGAGTGGAAGTGCCCTATGCTCTCCAAGCTCTGTTTTTTAGATGTTTCAGAACACACCGTACACTTCTCCAGAGTGGCTGTTGGCAATTTACATCCCACCCATCAGCGTAGCAAGGCTCCCATTTCTCCATGGCCGGTCCTGCATTTCTGGTTTGGACACTTTTTTCCGCATGGCCCTTTTGCCCGCTGGGAAGCGAGACTTCTTTGGAGCGCTGATTGGCCTTTCCAGGTTGCTTGGTTGGCCAAAAAGGCCGTATGCGTTTTTTCCTGAATATATTCAGGAAAAAACGCATACGCCCTTTTTGGCCAAGGGCATCATTGTCCACGTTTTGCCGCTTTTCATGTGCTTTCAAGGCGATTCGAATCTACCTCCTGAAATCTGTTTCCTGCAATTCTGCCTTGCTTTCAAAGCCTCTTCGTTGCCTTCCCTTAGTATATTTGTGGACGAGAGGTATCATTTAAAACTCTGCAGGTTTGTGAATTGCAGTGCCCCTGAGCTCCATTTTTCAACTCGCTTTTTTGGGAGCTGGCCGCAAAAGCGCAGGATTGCTTCAGGCCCTCTTCTGGTTCTGGGGGGCAGGCTGAGCTTGTGCTTAATTCTTCTTCCTGATGGGAAAATAGAGTGACCTGTGCCTGTCCCAACACCTAGAGCTAGTCTCTCATTGGTTCCCCCTCTTCCCGTTCATCCTCAGGACAAATTGCAACCTGTACGGAACAGGAGGTTAAAGGTGCTGATTCTCCAAGGAGGGAGATGGCTAGTAAATCGGCTGGAATGGCGAACCCGAGCAAAGGAGATGAGAAATGAGGTGCGTTTTAGAAACCTTTCCCGATCACACGGTGTACCATCTTCTGGGTTTCTCATGCCTGTTTTCGACGTAGGAAGATGCCCTTGAACCTGGAGATTTGGGACCCATGGGATGGGTACCATGCAGTATTACTTGAAAGGGTCTGCGTTGGCTCACCCAACCTCAGCGAACCTCTCAGCCCCAAGAGTGTCCACCCTTATGTCTCAATCAGCTGTGGGTCTAGATATGGTCAATCCAGGTTGCATCACAGCCCCTGAACGAATTTTGTAAGAATTTCTCTCTCTTTCACTGTCTTTGTTTCACGGGTTTTGAAAAGTAATTTATTTTTATAATGGGGTTTAGCTGCTTTTCACGGCTGTGTTTATGCCGCTTTACACCCCCTTGACTCACTTACAGAGAGATATCAATACATAGGTTTGAAGATTCTTACTAGTCAGATATATTCTTGTGCGGTGAATAGGGGGTGTTGAGTCCAGTTCACTGAAAAAGGAATAGGTCTTGTCTCTTACATATTGGGTTTATGGAACGGTATCGGAGCTAATTTGAAACCCTTGTTTTATGCATCACCCCACCTCACCTTTCCCGTTCAGCAGCCATAGTGTGTTTCCTAAACGTGGGACTCTGTTCTGTTTTGCAATTCAGTTCAAGTGTAGCGGTTTTTACATTCCCTCTAGAAGTGATATCTTATGATAAGTGTCTTTTTCTGTGTGACTTATTTCACTTAGAATCGTCGTACCTAAATCCACTCATCGTGCTGCTACTAGCCTTATGACGTGGATTTCATGGCTGAGTGATATTCCATTGTACATGAGGACCACAACTTCTTTATCCATTTTTCTCTTTCCTAGGATATTTCAGGTGTAATGAAGTGGGGGTTCTTGTCAACAGAGCAGCCCTAAACTTTGGGGTGCCTGTGTCTTGCTGATTTTTAGTTTTCCCAATTTATACGCCCATGAGTGGAAGTGCCCTATGCTCTCCAAGCTGTGTTTTTTAGATGTTTCAGAACACACCGTACACTTCTCCAGAGTGGCTGTTGGCAATTTACATCCCACCCATCAGCGTAGCAAGGCTCCCATTTCTCCATGGCCGGTCCTGCATTTCTGGTTTGGACACTTTTTTCCGCATGGCCCTTTTGCCCGCTGGGAAGCGAGACTTCTTTGGAGCGCTGATTGGCCTTTCCAGGTTGCTTGGTTGGCCAAAAAGGGCGTATGCGTTTTTTCCTGAATATATTCAGGAAAAAACGCATACGCCCTTTTTGGCCAAGGGCATCATTGTCCACGTTTTGCCGCTTTTCATGTGCTTTCAAGGCGATTCGAATCTACCTCCTGAAATCTGTTTCCTGCAATTCTGCCTTGCTTTCAAAGCCTCTTCGTTGCCTTCCCTTAGTATATTTGTGGACGAGAGGTATCATTTAAAACTGTGCAGGTTTGTGAATTGCAGTGCCCCTGAGCTCCATTTTTCAACACGCTTTTTTGGGAGCTGGCCGCAAAAGCGCAGGATTGCTTCAGGCCCTCTTCTGGTTCTGGGGGGCAGGCTGAGCTTGTGCTTAATTCTTCTTCCTGATGGGAAAATAGAGTGACCTGTGCCTGTCCCAACACCTAGAGCTAGTCTCTCATTGGTTCCCCCTCTTCCCGTTCATCCTCAGGACAAATTGCAACCTGTACGGAACAGGAGGTTAAAGGTGCTGATTCTCCAAGGAGGGAGATGGCTAGTAAATCGGCTGGAATGGCGAACCCGAGCAAAGGAGATGAGAAATGAGGTGCGTTTTAGAAACCTTTCCCGATCACACGGTGTACCATCTTCTGGGTTTCTCATGCCTGTTTTCGACGTAGGAAGATGCCCTTGAACCTGGAGATTTGGGACCCATGGGATGGGTACCATGCAGTATTACTTGAAAGGGTCTGCGTTGGCTCACCCAACCTCACCGAACCTCTCAGCCCCAAGAGTGTCCACCCTTATGTCTCAATCAGCTGTGGGTCTAGATATGGTCAATCCAGGTTGCATCACAGCCCCTGAACGAATTTTGTAAGAATTTCTCTCTCTTTCACTGTCTTTGTTTCACGGGTTTTGAAAAGTAATTTATTTTTATAATGGGGTTTAGCTGCTTTTCACGGCTGTGTTTATGCCGCTTTACACCCCCTTGACTCACTTACGGAGAGATATCAATACATAGGTTTGAAGATTCTTACTAGTCAGATATATTCTTGTGCGGTGAATAGGGGGTGTTGAGTCCAGTTCACTGAAAAAGGAATAGGTCTTGTCTCTTACATATTGGGTTTATGGAACGGTATCGGAGCTAATTTGAAACCCTTGTTTTATGCATCACCCCACCTCACCTTTCCTGTTCAGCAGCCATAGTGTGTTTCCTAAACGTGAGACTCTGTTCTGTTTTGCAATTCAGTTCAAGTGTAGCGGTTTTTACATTCCCTCTCTAAGTGATATCTTATGATAAGTGTCTTTTTCTGTGTGACTTATTTCACTTAGAATCGTCGTACCTAAATCCACTCATCGTGCTGCTACTAGCCTTATGACGTTGATTTCATGGCTGAGTGATATTCCATTGTACATGAGGACCACAACTTCTTTATCCATTTTTCTCTTTCCTAGGATATTTAAGGTGTAATGAAGTGGAGGTTCTTGTCCACAGAGCAGCCCTATACTTTGGGGTGCCTGTGTCTTGCTGATTTTTAGTTTTCCCAATTTATACGCCCATGAGTGGAAGTGCCCTATGCTCTCCAAGCTGTGTTTTTTAGATGTTTCAGAACACACCGTACACTTCTCCAGAGTGGCTGTTGGCAATTTACATCCCACCCATCAGCGTAGCAAGGCTCCCATTTCTCCATGGCCGGTCCTGCATTTCTGGTTTGGACACTTTTTTCCGCATGGCCCTTTTGCCCGCTGGGAAGCGAGACTTCTTTGGAGCGCTGATTGGCCTTTCCAGGTTGCTTGGTTGGCCAAAAAGGCCGTATGCGTTTTTTCCTGAATATATTCAGGAAAAAACGCATACGCCCTTTTTGGCCAAGGGCATCATTGTCCACGTTTTGCCGCTTTTCATGTGCTTTCAAGGCGATTCGAATCTACCTCCTGAAATCTGTTTCCTGCAATTCTGCCTTGCTTTCAAAGCCTCTTCGTTGCCTTCCCTTAGTATATTTGTGGACGAGAGGTATCATTTAAAACTCTGCAGGTTTGTGAATTGCAGTGCCCCTGAGCTCCATTTTTCAACTCGCTTTTTTGGGAGCTGGCCGCAAAAGCGCAGGATTGCTTCAGGCCCTCTTCTGGTTCTGGGGGGCAGGCTGAGCTTGTGCTTAATTCTTCTTCCTGATGGGAAAATAGAGTGACCTGTGCCTGTCCCAACACCTAGAGCTAGTCTCTCATTGGTTCCCCCTCTTCCCGTTCATCCTCAGGACAAATTGCAACCTGTACGGAACAGGAGGTTAAAGGTGCTGATTCTCCAAGGAGGGAGATGGCTAGTAAATCGGCTGGAATGGCGAACCCGAGCAAAGGAGATGAGAAATGAGGTGCGTTTTAGAAACCTTTCCCGATCACACGGTGTACCATCTTCTGGGTTTCTCATGCCTGTTTTCGACGTAGGAAGATGCCCTTGAACCTGGAGATTTGGGACCCATGGGATGGGTACCATGCAGTATTACTTGAAAGGGTCTGCGTTGGCTCACCCAACCTCAGCGAACCTCTCAGCCCCAAGAGTGTCCACCCTTATGTCTCAATCAGCTGTGGGTCTAGATATGGTCAATCCAGGTTGCATCACAGCCCCTGAACGAATTTTGTAAGAATTTCTCTCTCTTTCACTGTCTTTGTTTCACGGGTTTTGAAAAGTAATTTATTTTTATAATGGGGTTTAGCTGCTTTTCACGGCTGTGTTTATGCCGCTTTACACCCCCTTGACTCACTTACAGAGAGATATCAATACATAGGTTTGAAGATTCTTACTAGTCAGATATATTCTTGTGCGGTGAATAGGGGGTGTTGAGTCCAGTTCACTGAAAAAGGAATAGGTCTTGTCTCTTACATATTGGGTTTATGGAACGGTATCGGAGCTAATTTGAAATCCTTGTTTTATGCATCACCCCACCTCACCTTTCCCGTTCAGCAGCCATAGTGTGTTTCCTAAACGTGGGACTCTGTTCTGTTTTGCAATTCAGTTCAAGTGTAGCGGTTTTTACATTCCCTCTAGAAGTGATATCTTATGATAAGTGTCTTTTTCTGTGTGACTTATTTCACTTAGAATCGTCGTACCTAAATCCACTCATCGTGCTGCTACTAGCCTTATGACGTGGATTTCATGGCTGAGTGATATTCCATTGTACATGAGGACCACAACTTCTTTATCCATTTTTCTCTTTCCTAGGATATTTCAGGTGTAATGAAGTGGGGGTTCTTGTCAACAGAGCAGCCCTAAACTTTGGGGTGCCTGTGTCTTGCTGATTTTTAGTTTTCCCAATTTATACGCCCATGAGTGGAAGTGCCCTATGCTCTCCAAGCTGTGTTTTTTAGATGTTTCAGAACACACCGTACACTTCTCCAGAGTGGCTGTTGGCAATTTACATCCCACCCATCAGCGTAGCAAGGCTCCCATTTCTCCATGGCCGGTCCTGCATTTCTGGTTTGGACACTTTTTTCCGCATGGCCCTTTTGCCCGCTGGGAAGCGAGACTTCTTTGGAGCGCTGATTTGCCTTTCCAGGTTGCTTGGTTGGCCAAAAAGGCCGTATGCGTTTTTTCCTGAATATATTCAGGAAAAAACGCATACGCCCTTTTTGGCCAAGGGCATCATTGTCCACGTTTTGCCGCTTTTCATGTGCTTTCAAGGCGATTCGAATCTACCTCCTGAAATCTGTTTCCTGCAATTCTGCCTTGCTTTCAAAGCCTCTTCGTTGCCTTCCCTTAATATATTTGTGGACGAGAGGTATCATTTAAAACTCTGCAGGTTTGTGAATTGCAGTGCCCCTGAGCTCCATTTTTCAACTCGCTTTTTTGGGAGCTGGCCGCAAAATCGCAGGATTGCTTCAGGCCCTCTTCTGGTTCTGGGGGGCAGGCTGAGCTTGTGCTTGATTCTTCTTCCTGATGGGAAAATAGAGTGACCTGTGCCTGTCCCAACACCTAGAGCTAGTCTCTCATTGGTTCCCCCTCTTCCCCTTCATCCTCAGGACAAATTGCAACCTGTACGGAACAGGAGGTTAAAGGTGCTGATTCTCCAAGGAAGGAGATGGCTAGTAAATCGGCTGGAATGGCGAACCCGAGCAAAGGAGATGAGAAATGAGGTGCGTTTTAGAAACCTTTCCCGATCACACGGTGTACCATCTTCTGGGTTTCTCATGCCTGTTTTCGACGTAGGAAGATGCCCTTGAACCTGGAGATTTGGGACCCATGGGATGGGTACCATGCAGTATTACTTGAAAGGGTCTGCGTTGGCTCACCCAACCTCACCGAACCTCTCAGCCCCAAGAGTGTCCACCCTTATGTCTCAATCAGCTGTGGGTCTAGATATGGTCAATCCAGGTTGCATCACAGCCCCTGAACGAATTTTGTAAGAATTTCTCTCTCTTTCACTGCCTTTGTTTCACGGGTTTTGAAAAGTAATTTATTTTTATAATGGGGTTTAGCTGCTTTTCACGGCTGTGTTTATGCCGCTTTACACCCCCTTGACTCACTTACAGAGAGATATCAATACATAGGTTTGAAGATTCTTACTAGTCACATATATTCTTGTGCGGTGAATAGGGGGTGTTGAGTCCAGTTCACTGAAAAAGGAATAGGTCTTGTCTCTTACATATTGGGTTTATGGAACGATATCTGAGCTAATTTGAAACCCTTGTTTTAAGCATCACCCCACCTCACCTTTCCTGTTCAGCATCCATAGTGTTTTTCCTAAACGTGTGACTCTGTTCTGTTTTGCAATTCAGTTCAAGTGTAGCGGTATTTACATTCCCTCTAGAAGTGATATCTTATGATAAGTGTCTTTTTCTGTGTGACTTATTTCACTTAGAATCGTCGTACCTAAATCCACTCATCGTGCTGCTACTAGCCTTATGATGTTGATTTCATGGCTGAGTGATATTCCATTGTACATGAGGACCACAATTTCTTTATCCATTTTTCTCTTTCCTAGTATATTTAAGGTGTAATGAAGTGGGGGTTCTTGTCAACAGAGCAGCCCTAAACTTTGGGGTGCCTGTGTCTTGCTGATTTTTAGTTTTCCCAATTTATACGCCCATGAGTGGAAGTGCCCTATGCTCTCCAAGCTGTGTTTTTTAGATGTTTCAGAACACACCGTACACTTCTCCAGAGTGGCTGTTGGCAATTTACATCCCACCCATCAGCGTAGCAAGGCTCCCATTTCTCCATGGCCGGTCCTGCATTTCTGGTTTGGACACTTTTTTCCGCATGGCCCTTTTGCCCGCTGGGAAGCGAGACTTCTTTGGAGCGCTGATTTGCCTTTCCAGGTTGCTTGGTTGGCCAAAAAGGGCATATGCGTTTTTTCCTGAATATATTCAGGAAAAAACGCATATGCCCTTTTTGGCCAAGGGCATCATTGTCCACGTTTTGCCGCTTTTCATGTGCTTTCAAGGCGATTCGAATCTACCTCCTGAAATCTGTTTCCTGCAATTCTGCCTTGCTTTCAAAGCCTCTTCGTTGCCTTCCCTTAGTATATTTGTGGACGAGAGGTATCATTTAAAACTGTGCAGGTTTGTGAATTGCAGTGCCCCTGAGCTCCATTTTTCAACACGCTTTTTTGGGAGCTGGCCGCAAAAGCGCAGGATTGCTTCAGGCCCTCTTCTGGTTCTGGGGGGCAGGCTGAGCTTGTGCTTAATTCTTCTTCCTGATGGGAAAATAGAGTGACCTGTGCCTGTCCCAACACCTAGAGCTAGTCTCTCATTGGTTCCCCCTCTTCCCGTTCATCCTCAGGACAAATTGCAACCTGTACGGAACAGGAGGTTAAAGGTGCTGATTCTCCAAGGAGGGAGATGGCTAGTAAATCGGCTGGAATGGCGAACCCGAGCAAAGGAGATGAGAAATGAGGTGCGTTTTAGAAACCTTTCCCGATCACACGGTGTACCATCTTCTGGGTTTCTCATGCCTGTTTTCGACGTAGGAAGATGCCCTTGAACCTGGAGATTTGGGACCCATGGGATGGGTACCATGCAGTATTACTTGAAAGGGTCTGCGTTGGCTCACCCAACCTCACCGAACCTCTCAGCCCCAAGAGTGTCCACCCTTATGTCTCAATCAGCTGTGGGTCTAGATATGGTCAATCCAGGTTGCATCACAGCCCCTGAACGAATTTTGTAAGAATTTCTCTCTCTTTCACTGTCTTTGTTTCACGGATTTTGAAAAGTAATTTATTTTTATAATGGCGTTTAGCTGCTTTTCACGGCTGTGTTTATGCCGCTTTACACCCCCTTGACTCACTTACAGAGAGATATCAATACATAGGTTTGAAGATTCTTACTAGTCAGATATATTCTTGTGCGGTGAATAGGGGGTGTTGAGTCCAGTTCACTGAAAAAGGAATAGGTCTTGTCTCTTACATATTGGGTTTATGGAACGGTATCTGAGCTAATTTGAAACCCTTGTTTTATGCATCACCCCACCTCACCTTTCCCGTTCAGCAGCCATAGTGTGTTTCCTAAACGTGTGACTCTTTTCTGTTTTGCAATTCAGTTCAAGTGTAGCGGTTTTTACATTCCCTCTTGAAGTGATATTTTATGATAAGTGTCTTTTTCTGTGTGACTTATTTCACTTAGAATCGTCGTACCTAAATCCACTCATCATGCTGCTACTAGCCTTATGACGTTGATTTCATGGCTGAGTGATATTCCATTGTACATGAGGACCACAACTTCTTTATCCATTTTTCTCTTTCCTAGGATATTTCAGGTGTAATGAAGTGGGGGTTCTTGTCAACAGAGCAGCCCTAAACTTTGGGGTGCCTGTGTCTTGCTGATTTTTAGTTTTCCCAATTTATACGCCCATGAGTGGAAGTGCCCTATGCTCTCCAAGCTGTGTTTTTTAGATGTTTCAGAACACACCGTACACTTCTCCAGAGTGGCTGTTGGCAATTTACATCCCACCCATCAGCGTAGCAAGGCTCCCATTTCTCCATGGCCGGTCCTGCATTTCTGGTTTGGACACTTTTTTCCGCATGGCCCTTTTGCCCGCTGGGAAGCGAGACTTCTTTGGAGCGCTGATTGGCCTTTCCAGGTTGCTTGGTTGGCCAAAAAGGCCGTATGCGTTTTTTCCTGAATATATTCAGGAAAAAACGCATACGCCCTTTTTGGCCAAGGGCATCATTGTCCACGTTTTGCCGCTTTTCATGTGCTTTCAAGGCGATTCGAATCTACCTCCTGAAATCTGTTTCCTGCAATTCTGCCTTGCTTTCAAAGCCTCTGCGTTGCCTTCCCTTAATATATTTGTGGACGAGAGGTATCATTTAAAACTGTGCAGGTTTGTGAATTGCAGTGCCCCTGAGCTCCATTTTTCAACTCGCTTTTTTGGGAGCTGGCCGCAAAAGCGCAGGATTGCTTCAGGCCCTCTTCTGGTTCTGGGGTGCAGGCTGAGCTTGTGCTTAATTCTTCTTCCTGATGGGAAAATAGAGTGACCTGTGCCTGTCCCAACACCTAGAGCTAGTCTCTCATTGGTTCCCCCTCTTCCCGTTCATCCTCAGGACAAATTGCAACCTGTACGGAACAGGAGGTTAAAGGTGCTGATTCTCCAAGGAGAGAGATGGCTAGTAAATCGGCTGGAATGGCGAACCCGAGTAAAGGAGATGAGAAATGAGGTGCGTTTTAGAAAACCTTTCCCGATCACACGGTGAACCATCTTCTGGGTTTCTCATGCCTGTTTTCGACGTAGGAAGATGCCCTTGAACCTGGAGATTTGGGACCCATGGGATGGGTACCATGCAGTATTACTTGAAAGGGTCTTCGTTGGCTCACCCAACCTCAACGAACCTCTCAGCCCCAAGAGTGTCCACCCTTATGTCTCAATCAGCTGTGGGTCTAGATATGGTAAATCCAGGTTGCATCACAGCCCCTGAACGAATTTTGTAAGAATTTCTCTCTCTTTCACTGTCTTTGTTTCACGGGTTTTGAAAAGTAATTTATTTTTATAATGGGGTTTAGCTGCTTTTCACGGCTGTGTTTATGACGCTTTACACCCCCTTGACTCAATTACGGAGAGATATCAATACATAGGTTTGAAGATTCTTACTAGTCAGATATATTCTTGTGCGGTGAATAGGGGGTGTTGAGTCCAGTTCACTGAAAAAGGAATAGGTCTTGTCTCTTACATATTGGGTTTATGGAACGATATCTGAGCTAATTTGAAACCCTTGTTTTATGCATCACCCCACCTCACCTTTCCTGTTCAGCATCCATAGTGTTTTTCCTAAACGTGTGACTCTGTTCTGTTTTGCAATTCAGTTCAAGTGTAGCGGTTTTTACATTCCCTCTAGAAGTGATATCTTATGATAAGTGTCTTTTTCTGTGTGACTTATTTCACTTAGAATCGTCGTACCTAAATCCACTCATCGTGCTGCTACTAGCCTTATGATGTTGATTTCATGGCTGAGTGATATTCCATTGTACATGAGGACCACAATTTCTTTATCCATTTTTCTCTTTCCTAGTATATTTAAGGTGTAATGAAGTGGGGGTTCTTGTCAACAGAGCAGCCCTAAACTTTGGGGTGCCTGTGTCTTGCTGATTTTTAGTTTTCCCAATTTATACGCCCATGAGTGGAAGTGCCCTATGCTCTCCAAGCTGTGTTTTTTAGATGTTTCAGAACACACCGTACACTTCTCCAGAGTGGCTGTTGGCAATTTACATCCCACCCATCAGCGTAGCAAGGCTCCCATTTCTCCATGGCCGGTCCTGCATTTCTGGTTTGGACACTTTTTTCCGCATGGCCCTTTTGCCCGCTGGGAAGCGAGACTTCTTTGGAGCGCTGATTTGCCTTTCCAGGTTGCTTGGTTGGCCAAAAAGGGCGTATGCGTTTTTTCCTGAATATATTCAGGAAAAAACGCATACGCCCTTTTTGGCCAAGGGCATCATTGTCCACGTTTTGCCGCTTTTCATGTGCTTTCAAGGCGATTCGAATCTACCTCCTGAAATCTGTTTCCTGCAATTCTGCCTTGCTTTCAAAGCCTCTTCGTTGCCTTCCCTTAGTATATTTGTGGACGAGAGGTATCATTTAAAACTGTGCAGGTTTGTGAATTGCAGTGCCCCTGAGCTCCATTTTTCAACACGCTTTTTTGGGAGCTGGCCGCAAAAGCGCAGGATTGCTTCAGGCCCTCTTCTGGTTCTGGGGGGCAGGCTGAGCTTGTGCTTAATTCTTCTTCCTGATGGGAAAATAGAGTGACCTGTGCCTGTCCCAACACCTAGTGCTAGTCTCTCATTGGTTCCCCCTCTTCCCGTTCATCCTCAGGACAAATTGCAACCTGTACGGAACAGGAGGTTAAAGGTGCTGATTCTCCAAGGAGGGAGATGGCTAGTAAATCGGCTGGAATGGCGAACCCGAGCAAAGGAGATGAGAAATGAGGTGCGTTTTAGAAACCTTTCCCGATCACACGGTGTACCATCTTCTGGGTTTCTCATGCCTGTTTTCGACGTAGGAAGATGCCCTTGAACCTGGAGATTTGGGACCCATGGGATGGGTACCATGCAGTATTACTTGAAAGGGTCTGCGTTGGCTCACCCAACCTCAGCGAACCTCTCAGCCCCAAGAGTGTCCACCCTTATGTCTCAATCAGCTGTGGGTCTAGATATGGTCAATCCAGGTTGCATCACAGCCCCTGAACGAATTTTGTAAGAATTTCTCTCTCTTTCACTGTCTTTGTTTCACGGGTTTTGAAAAGTAATTTATTTTTATAATGGGGTTTAGCTGCTTTTCACGGCTGTGTTTATGCCGCTTTACACCCCCTTGACTCACTTACAGAGAGATATCAATACATAGGTTTGAAGATTCTTACTAGTCAGATATATTCTTGTGCAGTGAATAGGGGGTGTTGAGTCCAGTTCACTGAAAAAGGAATAGGTCTTGTCTCTTACATATTGGGTTTATGGAACGGTATCGGAGCTAATTTGAAACCCTTGTTTTATGCATCACCCCACCTCACCTTTCCCGTTCAGCAGCCATAGTGTGTTTCCTAAACGTGTGACTCTGTTCTGTTTTGCAATTCAGTTCAAGTGTAGCGGTTTTTACATTCCCTCTAGAAGTGATATCTTATGATAAGTGTCTTTTTCTGTGTGACTTATTTCACTTAGAATCGTCGTACCTAAATCCACTCATCGTGCTGCTACTAGCCTTATGACGTTGATTTCATGGCTGAGTGATATTCCATTGTACATGAGGACCACAACTTCTTTATCCATTTTTCTCTTTCCTAGGATATTTAAGGTGTAATGAAGTGGGGGTTCTTGTCCACAGAGCAGCCCTAAACTTTGGGGTGCCTGTGTCTTGCTGATTTTTAGTTTTCCCAATTTATACGCCCATGAGTGGAAGTGCCCTATGCTCTCCAAGCTGTGTTTTTTAGATGTTTCAGAACACACCGTACACTTCTCCAGAGTGGCTGTTGGCAATTTACATCCCACCCATCAGCGTAGCAAGGCTCCCATTTCTCCATGGCCGGTCCTGCATTTCTGGTTTGGACACTTTTTTCCGCATGGCCCTTTTGCCCGCTGGGAAGCGAGACTTCTTTGGAGCGCTGATTGGCCTTTCCAGGTTGCTTGGTTGGCCAAAAAGGGCGTATGCGTTTTTTCCTGAATATATTCAGGAAAAAACGCATACGCCCTTTTTGGCCAAGGGCATCATTGTCCACGTTTTGCCGCTTTTCATGTGCTTTCAAGGCGATTCGAATCTACCTCCTGAAATCTGTTTCCTGCAATTCTGCCTTGCTTTCAAAGCCTCTTCGTTGCCTTCCCTTAGTATATTTGTGGACGAGAGGTATCATTTAAAACTCTGCAGGTTTGTGAATTGCAGTGCCCCTGAGCTCCATTTTTCAACTCGCTTTTTTGGGAGCTGGCCGCAAAAGCGCAGGATTGCTTCAGGCCCTCTTCTGGTTCTGGGGTGCAGGCTGAGCTTGTGCTTAATTCTTCTTCCTGATGGGAAAATAGAGTGACCTGTGCCTGTCCCAACACCTAGAGCTAGTCTCTCATTGGTTCCCCCTCTTCCCGTTCATCCTCAGGACAAATTGCAACCTGTACGGAACAGGAGGTTAAAGGTGCTGATTCTCCAAGGAGAGAGATGGCTAGTAAATCGGCTGGAATGGCGAACCCGAGTAAAGGAGATGAGAAATGAGGTGCGTTTTAGAAAACCTTTCCCGATCACACGGTGAACCATCTTCTGGGTTTCTCATGCCTGTTTTCGACGTAGGAAGATGCCCTTGAACCTGGAGATTTGGGACCCATGGGATGGGTACCATGCAGTATTACTTGAAAGGGTCTTCGTTGGCTCACCCAACCTCAACGAACCTCTCAGCCCCAAGAGTGTCCACCCTTATGTCTCAATCAGCTGTGGGTCTAGATATGGTCAATCCAGGTTGCATCACAGCCCCTGAACGAATTTTGTAAGAATTTCTCTCTCTTTCACTGTCTTTGTTTCACGGGTTTTGAAAAGTAATTTATTTTTATAATGGGGTTTAGCTGCTTTTCACGGCTGTGTTTATGACGCTTTACACCCCCTTGACTCAATTACGGAGAGATATCAATACATAGGTTTGAAGATTCTTACTAGTCACATATATTCTTGTGCGGTGAATAGGGGGTGTTGAGTCCAGTTCACTGAAAAAGGAATAGGTCTTGTCTCTTACATATTGGGTTTATGGAACGATATCTGAGCTAATTTGAAACCCTTGTTTTATGCATCACCCCACCTCACCTTTCCTGTTCAGCATCCATAGTGTTTTTCCTAAACGTGTGACTCTGTTCTGTTTTGCAATTCAGTTCAAGTGTAGCGGTTTTTACATTCCCTCTAGAAGTGATATCTTATGATAAGTGTCTTTTTCTGTGTGACTTATTTCACTTAGAATCGTCGTACCTAAATCCACTCATCGTGCTGCTACTAGCCTTATGATGTTGATTTCATGGCTGAGTGATATTCCATTGTACATGAGGACCACAATTTCTTTATCCATTTTTCTCTTTCCTAGTATATTTAAGGTGTAATGAAGTGGGGGTTCTTGTCAACAGAGCAGCCCTAAACTTTGGGGTGCCTGTGTCTTGCTGATTTTTAGTTTTCCCAATTTATACGCCCATGAGTGGAAGTGCCCTATGCTCTCCAAGCTGTGTTTTTTAGATGTTTCAGAACACACCGTACACTTCTCCAGAGTGGCTGTTGGCAATTTACATCCCACCCATCAGCGTAGCAAGGCTCCCATTTCTCCATGGCCGGTCCTGCATTTCTGGTTTGGACACTTTTTTCCGCATGGCCCTTTTGCCCGCTGGGAAGCGAGACTTCTTTGGAGCGCTGATTTGCCTTTCCAGGTTGCTTGGTTGGCCAAAAAGGGCGTATGCGTTTTTTCCTGAATATATTCAGGAAAAAACGCATACGCCCTTTTTGGCCAAGGGCATCATTGTCCACGTTTTGCCGCTTTTCATGTGCTTTCAAGGCGATTCGAATCTACCTCCTGAAATCTGTTTCCTGCAATTCTGCCTTGCTTTCAAAGCCTCTTCGTTGCCTTCCCTTAGTATATTTGTGGACGAGAGGTATCATTTAAAACTGTGCAGGTTTGTGAATTGCAGTGCCCCTGAGCTCCATTTTTCAACACGCTTTTTTGGGAGCTGGCCGCAAAAGCGCAGGATTGCTTCAGGCCCTCTTCTGGTTCTGGGGGGCAGGCTGAGCTTGTGCTTAATTCTTCTTCCTGATGGGAAAATAGAGTGACCTGTGCCTGTCCCAACACCTAGAGCTAGTCTCTCATTGGTTCCCCCTCTTCCCGTTCATCCTCAGGACAAATTGCAACCTGTACGGAACAGGAGGTTAAAGGTGCTGATTCTCCAAGGAGGGAGATGGCTAGTAAATCGGCTGGAATGGCGAACCCGAGCAAAGGAGATGAGAAATGAGGTGCGTTTTAGAAACCTTTCCCGATCACACGGTGTACCATCTTCTGGGTTTCTCATGCCTGTTTTCGACGTAGGAAGATGCCCTTGAACCTGGAGATTTGGGACCCATGGGATGGGTACCATGCAGTATTACTTGAAAGGGTCTGCGTTGGCTCACCCAACCTCAGCGAACCTCTCAGCCCCAAGAGTGTCCACCCTTATGTCTCAATCAGCTGTGGGTCTAGATATGGTCAATCCAGGTTGCATCACAGCCCCTGAACGAATTTTGTAAGAATTTCTCTCTCTTTCACTGTCTTTGTTTCACGGGTTTTGAAAAGTAATTTATTTTTATAATGGGGTTTAGCTGCTTTTCACGGCTGTGTTTATGCCGCTTTACACCCCCTTGACTCACTTACAGAGAGATATCAATACATAGGTTTGAAGATTCTTACTAGTCAGATATATTCTTGTGCAGTGAATAGGGGGTGTTGAGTCCAGTTCACTGAAAAAGGAATAGGTCTTGTCTCTTACATATTGGGTTTATGGAACGGTATCGGAGCTAATTTGAAACCCTTGTTTTATGCATCACCCCACCTCACCTTTCCCGTTCAGCAGCCATAGTGTGTTTCCTAAACGTGTGACTCTGTTCTGTTTTGCAATTCAGTTCAAGTGTAGCGGTTTTTACATTCCCTCTAGAAGTGATATCTTATGATAAGTGTCTTTTTCTGTGTGATTTATTTCACTTAGAATCGTCGTACCTAAATCCACTCATCGTGCTGCTACTAGCCTTATGACGTTGATTTCATGGCTGAGTGATATTCCATTGTACATGAGGACCACAACTTCTTTATCCATTTTTCTCTTTCCTAGGATATTTAAGGTGTAATGAAGTGGGGGTTCTTGTCCACAGAGCAGCCCTAAACTTTGGGGTGCCTGTGTCTTGCTGATTTTTAGTTTTCCCAATTTATACGCCCATGAGTGGAAGTGCCCTATGCTCTCCAAGCTGTGTTTTTTAGATGTTTCAGAACACACCGTACACTTCTCCAGAGTGGCTGTTGGCAATTTACATCCCACCCATCAGCGTAGCAAGGCTCCCATTTCTCCATGGCCGGTCCTGCATTTCTGGTTTGGACACTTTTTTCCGCATGGCCCTTTTGCCCGCTGGGAAGCGAGACTTCTTTGGAGCGCTGATTGGCCTTTCCAGGTTGCTTGGTTGGCCAAAAAGGGCGTATGCGTTTTTTCCTGAATATATTCAGGAAAAAACGCATACGCCCTTTTTGGCCAAGGGCATCATTGTCCACGTTTTGCCGCTTTTCATGTGCTTTCAAGGCGATTCGAATCTACCTCCTGAAATCTGTTTCCTGCAATTCTGCCTTGCTTTCAAAGCCTCTTCGTTGCCTTCCCTTAGTATATTTGTGGACGAGAGGTATCATTTAAAACTGTGCAGGTTTGTGAATTGCAGTGCCCCTGAGCTCCATTTTTCAACACGCTTTTTTGGGAGCTGGCCGCAAAAGCGCAGGATTGCTTCAGGCCCTCTTCTGGTTCTGGGGGGCAGGCTGAGCTTGTGCTTAATTCTTCTTCCTGATGGGAAAATAGAGTGACCTGTGCCTGTCCCAACACCTAGAGCTAGTCTCTCATTGGTTCCCCCTCTTCCCGTTCATCCTCAGGACAAATTGCAACCTGTACGGAACAGGAGGTTAAAGGTGCTGATTCTCCAAGGAGGGAGATGGCTAGTAAATCGGCTGGAATGGCGAACCCGAGCAAAGGAGATGAGAAATGAGGTGCGTTTTAGAAACCTTTCCCGATCACACGGTGTACCATCTTCTGGGTTTCTCATGCCTGTTTTCGACGTAGGAAGATGCCCTTGAACCTGGAGATTTGGGACCCATGGGATGGGTACCATGCAGTATTACTTGAAAGGGTCTGCGTTGGCTCACCCAACCTCACCGAACCTCTCAGCCCCAAGAGTGTCCACCCTTATGTCTCAATCAGCTGTGGGTCTAGATATGGTCAATCCAGGTTGCATCACAGCCCCTGAACGAATTTTGTAAGAATTTCTCTCTCTTTCACTGTCTTTGTTTCACGGATTTTGAAAAGTAATTTATTTTTATAATGGCGTTTAGCTGCTTTTCACGGCTGTGTTTATGCCGCTTTACACCCCCTTGACTCACTTACAGAGAGATATCAATACATAGGTTTGAAGATTCTTACTAGTCAGATATATTCTTGTGCGGTGAATAGGGGGTGTTGAGTCCAGTTCACTGAAAAAGGAATAGGTCTTGTCTCTTACATATTGGGTTTATGGAACGGTATCTGAGCTAATTTGAAACCCTTGTTTTATGCATCACCCCACCTCACCTTTCCCGTTCAGCAGCCATAGTGTGTTTCCTAAACGTGTGACTCTTTTCTGTTTTGCAATTCAGTTCAAGTGTAGCGGTTTTTACATTCCCTCTTGAAGTGATATTTTATGATAAGTGTCTTTTTCTGTGTGACTTATTTCACTTAGAATCGTCGTACCTAAATCCACTCATCATGCTGCTACTAGCCTTATGACGTTGATTTCATGGCTGAGTGATATTCCATTGTACATGAGGACCACAACTTCTTTATCCATTTTTCTCTTTCCTAGGATATTTCAGGTGTAATGAAGTGGGGGTTCTTGTCAACAGAGCAGCCCTAAACTTTGGGGTGCCTGTGTCTTGCTGATTTTTAGTTTTCCCAATTTATACGCCCATGAGTGGAAGTGCCCTATGCTCTCCAAGCTGTGTTTTTTAGATGTTTCAGAACACACCGTACACTTCTCCAGAGTGGCTGTTGGCAATTTACATCCCACCCATCAGCGTAGCAAGGCTCCCATTTCTCCATGGCCGGTCCTGCATTTCTGGTTTGGACACTTTTTTCCGCATGGCCCTTTTGCCCGCTGGGAAGCGAGACTTCTTTGGAGCGCTGATTGGCCTTTCCAGGTTGCTTGGTTGGCCAAAAAGGCCGTATGCGTTTTTTCCTGAATATATTCAGGAAAAAACGCATACGCCCTTTTTGGCCAAGGGCATCATTGTCCACGTTTTGCCGCTTTTCATGTGCTTTCAAGGCGATTCGAATCTACCTCCTGAAATCTGTTTCCTGCAATTCTGCCTTGCTTTCAAAGCCTCTGCGTTGCCTTCCCTTAATATATTTGTGGACGAGAGGTATCATTTAAAACTCTGCAGGTTTGTGAATTGCAGTGCCCCTGAGCTCCATTTTTCAACTCGCTTTTTTGGGAGCTGGCCGCAAAAGCGCAGGATTGCTTCAGGCCCTCTTCTGGTTCTGGGGTGCAGGCTGAGCTTGTGCTTAATTCTTCTTCCTGATGGGAAAATAGAGTGACCTGTGCCTGTCCCAACACCTAGAGCTAGTCTCTCATTGGTTCCCCCTCTTCCCGTTCATCCTCAGGACAAATTGCAACCTGTACGGAACAGGAGGTTAAAGGTGCTGATTCTCCAAGGAGAGAGATGGCTAGTAAATCGGCTGGAATGGCGAACCCGAGTAAAGGAGATGAGAAATGAGGTGCGTTTTAGAAAACCTTTCCCGATCACACGGTGAACCATCTTCTGGGTTTCTCATGCCTGTTTTCGACGTAGGAAGATGCCCTTGAACCTGGAGATTTGGGACCCATGGGATGGGTACCATGCAGTATTACTTGAAAGGGTCTTCGTTGGCTCACCCAACCTCAACGAACCTCTCAGCCCCAAGAGTGTCCACCCTTATGTCTCAATCAGCTGTGGGTCTAGATATGGTAAATCCAGGTTGCATCACAGCCCCTGAACGAATTTTGTAAGAATTTCTCTCTCTTTCACTGTCTTTGTTTCACGGGTTTTGAAAAGTAATTTATTTTTATAATGGGGTTTAGCTGCTTTTCACGGCTGTGTTTATGACGCTTTACACCCCCTTGACTCAATTACGGAGAGATATCAATACATAGGTTTGAAGATTCTTACTAGTCAGATATATTCTTGTGCGGTGAATAGGGGGTGTTGAGTCCAGTTCACTGAAAAAGGAATAGGTCTTGTCTCTTACATATTGGGTTTATGGAACGATATCTGAGCTAATTTGAAACCCTTGTTTTATGCATCACCCCACCTCACCTTTCCTGTTCAGCATCCATAGTGTTTTTCCTAAACGTGTGACTCTGTTCTGTTTTGCAATTCAGTTCAAGTGTAGCGGTTTTTACATTCCCTCTAGAAGTGATATCTTATGATAAGTGTCTTTTTCTGTGTGACTTATTTCACTTAGAATCGTCGTACCTAAATCCACTCATCGTGCTGCTACTAGCCTTATGATGTTGATTTCATGGCTGAGTGATATTCCATTGTACATGAGGACCACAATTTCTTTATCCATTTTTCTCTTTCCTAGTATATTTAAGGTGTAATGAAGTGGGGGTTCTTGTCAACAGAGCAGCCCTAAACTTTGGGGTGCCTGTGTCTTGCTGATTTTTAGTTTTCCCAATTTATACGCCCATGAGTGGAAGTGCCCTATGCTCTCCAAGCTGTGTTTTTTAGATGTTTCAGAACACACCGTACACTTCTCCAGAGTGGCTGTTGGCAATTTACATCCCACCCATCAGCGTAGCAAGGCTCCCATTTCTCCATGGCCGGTCCTGCATTTCTGGTTTGGACACTTTTTTCCGCATGGCCCTTTTGCCCGCTGGGAAGCGAGACTTCTTTGGAGCGCTGATTTGCCTTTCCAGGTTGCTTGGTTGGCCAAAAAGGGCGTATGCGTTTTTTCCTGAATATATTCAGGAAAAAACGCATACGCCCTTTTTGGCCAAGGGCATCATTGTCCACGTTTTGCCGCTTTTCATGTGCTTTCAAGGCGATTCGAATCTACCTCCTGAAATCTGTTTCCTGCAATTCTGCCTTGCTTTCAAAGCCTCTTCGTTGCCTTCCCTTAGTATATTTGTGGACGAGAGGTATCATTTAAAACTGTGCAGGTTTGTGAATTGCAGTGCCCCTGAGCTCCATTTTTCAACACGCTTTTTTGGGAGCTGGCCGCAAAAGCGCAGGATTGCTTCAGGCCCTCTTCTGGTTCTGGGGGGCAGGCTGAGCTTGTGCTTAATTCTTCTTCCTGATGGGAAAATAGAGTGACCTGTGCCTGTCCCAACACCTAGAGCTAGTCTCTCATTGGTTCCCCCTCTTCCCGTTCATCCTCAGGACAAATTGCAACCTGTACGGAACAGGAGGTTAAAGGTGCTGATTCTCCAAGGAGGGAGATGGCTAGTAAATCGGCTGGAATGGCGAACCCGAGCAAAGGAGATGAGAAATGAGGTGCGTTTTAGAAACCTTTCCCGATCACACGGTGTACCATCTTCTGGGTTTCTCATGCCTGTTTTCGACGTAGGAAGATGCCCTTGAACCTGGAGATTTGGGACCCATGGGATGGGTACCATGCAGTATTACTTGAAAGGGTCTGCGTTGGCTCACCCAACCTCAGCGAACCTCTCAGCCCCAAGAGTGTCCACCCTTATGTCTCAATCAGCTGTGGGTCTAGATATGGTCAATCCAGGTTGCATCACAGCCCCTGAACGAATTTTGTAAGAATTTCTCTCTCTTTCACTGTCTTTGTTTCACGGGTTTTGAAAAGTAATTTATTTTTATAATGGGGTTTAGCTGCTTTTCACGGCTGTGTTTATGCCGCTTTACACCCCCTTGACTCACTTACAGAGAGATATCAATACATAGGTTTGAAGATTCTTACTAGTCAGATATATTCTTGTGCAGTGAATAGGGGGTGTTGAGTCCAGTTCACTGAAAAAGGAATAGGTCTTGTCTCTTACATATTGGGTTTATGGAACGGTATCGGAGCTAATTTGAAACCCTTGTTTTATGCATCACCCCACCTCACCTTTCCCGTTCAGCAGCCATAGTGTGTTTCCTAAACGTGTGACTCTGTTCTGTTTTGCAATTCAGTTCAAGTGTAGCGGTTTTTACATTCCCTCTAGAAGTGATATCTTATGATAAGTGTCTTTTTCTGTGTGATTTATTTCACTTAGAATCGTCGTACCTAAATCCACTCATCGTGCTGCTACTAGCCTTATGACGTTGATTTCATGGCTGAGTGATATTCCATTGTACATGAGGACCACAACTTCTTTATCCATTTTTCTCTTTCCTAGGATATTTAAGGTGTAATGAAGTGGGGGTTCTTGTCCACAGAGCAGCCCTAAACTTTGGGGTGCCTGTGTCTTGCTGATTTTTAGTTTTCCCAATTTATACGCCCATGAGTGGAAGTGCCCTATGCTCTCCAAGCTGTGTTTTTTAGATGTTTCAGAACACACCGTACACTTCTCCAGAGTGGCTGTTGGCAATTTACATCCCACCCATCAGCGTAGCAAGGCTCCCATTTCTCCATGGCCGGTCCTGCATTTCTGGTTTGGACACTTTTTTCCGCATGGCCCTTTTGCCCGCTGGGAAGCGAGACTTCTTTGGAGCGCTGATTGGCCTTTCCAGGTTGCTTGGTTGGCCAAAAAGGGCGTATGCGTTTTTTCCTGAATATATTCAGGAAAAAACGCATACGCCCTTTTTGGCCAAGGGCATCATTGTCCACGTTTTGCCGCTTTTCATGTGCTTTCAAGGCGATTCGAATCTACCTCCTGAAATCTGTTTCCTGCAATTCTGCCTTGCTTTCAAAGCCTCTTCGTTGCCTTCCCTTAGTATATTTGTGGACGAGAGGTATCATTTAAAACTGTGCAGGTTTGTGAATTGCAGTGCCCCTGAGCTCCATTTTTCAACTCGCTTTTTTGGGAGCTGGCCGCAAAAGCGCAGGATTGCTTCAGGCCCTCTTCTGGTTCTGGGGGGCAGGCTGAGCTTGTGCTTAATTCTTCTTCCTGATGGGAAAATAGAGTGACCTGTGCCTGTCCCAACACCTAGAGCTAGTCTCTCATTGGTTCCCCCTCTTCCCGTTCATCCTCAGGACAAATTGCAACCTGTACGGAACAGGAGGTTAAAGGTGCTGATTCTCCAAGGAGGGAGATGGCTAGTAAATCGGCTGGAATGGCGAACCCGAGCAAAGGAGATGAGAAATGAGGTGCGTTTTAGAAACCTTTCCCGATCACACGGTGTACCATCTTCTGGGTTTCTCATGCCTGTTTTCGACGTAGGAAGATGCCCTTGAACCTGGAGATTTGGGACCCATGGGATGGGTACCATGCAGTATTACTTGAAAGGGTCTGCGTTGGCTCACCCAACCTCACCGAACCTCTCAGCCCCAAGAGTGTCCACCCTTATGTCTCAATCAGCTGTGGGTCTAGATATGGTCAATCCAGGTTGCATCACAGCCCCTGAACGAATTTTGTAAGAATTTCTCTCTCTTTCACTGTCTTTGTTTCACGGGTTTTGAAAAGTAATTTATTTTTATAATGGGGTTTAGCTGCTTTTCACGGCTGTGTTTATGCCGCTTTACACCCCCTTGACTCACTTACGGAGAGATATCAATACATAGGTTTGAAGATTCTTACTAGTCAGATATATTCTTGTGCGGTGAATAGGGGGTGTTGAGTCCAGTTCACTGAAAAAGGAATAGGTCTTGTCTCTTACATATTGGGTTTATGGAACGGTATCGGAGCTAATTTGAAACCCTTGTTTTATGCATCACCCCACCTCACCTTTCCTGTTCAGCAGCCATAGTGTGTTTCCTAAACGTGAGACTCTGTTCTGTTTTGCAATTCAGTTCAAGTGTAGCGGTTTTTACATTCCCTCTCTAAGTGATATCTTATGATAAGTGTCTTTTTCTGTGTGACTTATTTCACTTAGAATCGTCGTACCTAAATCCACTCATCGTGCTGCTACTAGCCTTATGACGTTGATTTCATGGCTGAGTGATATTCCATTGTACATGAGGACCACAACTTCTTTATCCATTTTTCTCTTTCCTAGGATATTTAAGGTGTAATGAAGTGGAGGTTCTTGTCCACAGAGCAGCCCTATACTTTGGGGTGCCTGTGTCTTGCTGATTTTTAGTTTTCCCAATTTATACGCCCATGAGTGGAAGTGCCCTATGCTCTCCAAGCTCTGTTTTTTAGATGTTTCAGAACACACCGTACACTTCTCCAGAGTGGCTGTTGGCAATTTACATCCCACCCATCAGCGTAGCAAGGCTCCCATTTCTCCATGGCCGGTCCTGCATTTCTGGTTTGGACACTTTTTTCCGCATGGCCCTTTTGCCCGCTGGGAAGCGAGACTTCTTTGGAGCGCTGATTGGCCTTTCCAGGTTGCTTGGTTGGCCAAAAAGGCCGTATGCGTTTTTTCCTGAATATATTCAGGAAAAAACGCATACGCCCTTTTTGGCCAAGGGCATCATTGTCCACGTTTTGCCGCTTTTCATGTGCTTTCAAGGCGATTCGAATCTACCTCCTGAAATCTGTTTCCTGCAATTCTGCCTTGCTTTCAAAGCCTCTTCGTTGCCTTCCCTTAGTATATTTGTGGACGAGAGGTATCATTTAAAACTCTGCAGGTTTGTGAATTGCAGTGCCCCTGAGCTCCATTTTTCAACTCGCTTTTTTGGGAGCTGGCCGCAAAAGCGCAGGATTGCTTCAGGCCCTCTTCTGGTTCTGGGGGGCAGGCTGAGCTTGTGCTTAATTCTTCTTCCTGATGGGAAAATAGAGTGACCTGTGCCTGTCCCAACACCTAGAGCTAGTCTCTCATTGGTTCCCCCTCTTCCCGTTCATCCTCAGGACAAATTGCAACCTGTACGGAACAGGAGGTTAAAGGTGCTGATTCTCCAAGGAGGGAGATGGCTAGTAAATCGGCTGGAATGGCGAACCCGAGCAAAGGAGATGAGAAATGAGGTGCGTTTTAGAAACCTTTCCCGATCACACGGTGTACCATCTTCTGGGTTTCTCATGCCTGTTTTCGACGTAGGAAGATGCCCTTGAACCTGGAGATTTGGGACCCATGGGATGGGTACCATGCAGTATTACTTGAAAGGGTCTGCGTTGGCTCACCCAACCTCAGCGAACCTCTCAGCCCCAAGAGTGTCCACCCTTATGTCTCAATCAGCTGTGGGTCTAGATATGGTCAATCCAGGTTGCATCACAGCCCCTGAACGAATTTTGTAAGAATTTCTCTCTCTTTCACTGTCTTTGTTTCACGGGTTTTGAAAAGTAATTTATTTTTATAATGGGGTTTAGCTGCTTTTCACGGCTGTGTTTATGCCGCTTTACACCCCCTTGACTCACTTACAGAGAGATATCAATACATAGGTTTGAAGATTCTTACTAGTCAGATATATTCTTGTGCGGTGAATAGGGGGTGTTGAGTCCAGTTCACTGAAAAAGGAATAGGTCTTGTCTCTTACATATTGGGTTTATGGAACGGTATCGGAGCTAATTTGAAACCCTTGTTTTATGCATCACCCCACCTCACCTTTCCCGTTCAGCAGCCATAGTGTGTTTCCTAAACGTGGGACTCTGTTCTGTTTTGCAATTCAGTTCAAGTGTAGCGGTTTTTACATTCCCTCTAGAAGTGATATCTTATGATAAGTGTCTTTTTCTGTGTGACTTATTTCACTTAGAATCGTCGTACCTAAATCCACTCATCGTGCTGCTACTAGCCTTATGACGTGGATTTCATGGCTGAGTGATATTCCATTGTACATGAGGACCACAACTTCTTTATCCATTTTTCTCTTTCCTAGGATATTTAAGGTGTAATGAAGTGGGGGTTCCTGTCCACAGAGCAGCCCTAAACTTTGGGGTGCCTGTGTCTTGCTGATTTTTAGTTTTCCCAATTTATACGCCCATGAGTGGAAGTGCCCTATGCTCTCCAAGCTGTGTTTTTTAGATGTTTCAGAACACACCGTACACTTCTCCAGAGTTGCTGTTGGCAATTTACATCCCACCCATCAGCATAGCAAGGCTCCCATTTCTCCATGGCCGGTCCTGCATTTCTGGTTTGGACACTTTTTTCCGCATGGCCCTTTTGCCCGCTGGGAAGCGAGACTTCTTTGGAGCGCTGATTGGCCTTTCCAGGTTGCTTGGTTGGCCAAAAAGGGCGTATGCGTTTTTTCCTGAATATATTCAGGAAAAAACGCATACGCCCTTTTTGGCCAAGGGCATCATTGTCCACGTTTTGCCGCTTTTCATGTGCTTTCAAGGCGATTCGAATCTACCTCCTGAAATCTGTTTCCTGCAATTCTGCCTTGCTTTCAAAGCCTCTTCGTTGCCTTCCCTTAATATATTTGTGGACGAGAGGTATCATTTAAAACTCTGCAGGTTTGTGAATTGCAGTGCCCCTGAGCTCCATTTTTCAACTCGCTTTTTTGGGAGCTGGCCGCAAAAGCGCAGGATTGCTTCAGGCCCTCTTCTGGTTCTGGGGGGCAGGCTGAGCTTGTGCTTAATTCTTCTTCCGGATGGGAAAATAGAGTGACCTGTGCCTGTCCCAACACCTAGAGCTAGTCTCTCATTGGTTCCCCCTCTTCCCGTTCATCCTCAGGACAAATTGCAACCTGTACGGAACAGGAGGTTAAAGGTGCTGATTCTCCAAGGAGGGAGATGGCTAGTAAATCGGCTGGAATGGCGAACCCGAGCAAAGGAGATGAGAAATGAGGTGCGTTTTAGAAACCTTTCCCGATCACACGGTGTACCATCTTCTGGGTTTCTCATGCCTGTTTTCGACGTAGGAAGATGCCCTTGAACCTGGAGATTTGGGACCCATGGGATGGGTACCATGCAGTATTACTTGAAAGGGTCTGCGTTGGCTCACCCAACCTCACCGAACCTCTCAGCCCCAAGAGTGTCCACCCTTATGTCTCAATCAGCTGTGGGTCTAGATATGGTCAATCCAGGTTGCATCACAGCCCCTGAACGAATTTTGTAAGAATTTCTCTCTCTTTCACTGTCTTTGTTTCACGGGTTTTGAAAAGTAATTTATTTTTATAATGGGGTTTAGCTGCTTTTCACGGCTGTGTTTATGCCGCTTTACACCCCCTTGACTCACTTACGGAGAGATATCAATACATAGGTTTGAAGATTCTTACTAGTCAGATATATTCTTGTGCGGTGAATAGGGGGTGTTGAGTCCAGTTCACTGAAAAAGGAATAGGTCTTGTCTCTTACATATTGGGTTTATGGAACGGTATCGGAGCTAATTTGAAACCCTTGTTTTATGAATCACCCCACCTCACCTTTCCCGTTCAGCAGCCATAGTGTGTTTCCTAAACGTGTGACTCTGTTCTGTTTTGTAATTCAGTTCAAGTGTAGCGGTTTTTACATTCCCTCTCTAAGTGGTATCTTATGATAAGTGTCTTTTTCTGTGTGACTTATTTCACTTAGAATCGTCGTACCTAAATCCACTCATCGTGCTGCTACTAGCCTTATGACGTGGATTTCATGGCTGAGTGATATTCCATTGTACATGAGGACCACAACTTCTTTATCCATTTTTCTCTTTCCTAGGATATTTCAGGTGTAATGAAGTGGGGGTTCTTGTCAACAGAGCAGCCCTAAACTTTGGGGTGCCTGTGTCTTGCTGATTTTTAGTTTTCCCAATTTATACGCCCATGAGTGGAAGTGCCCTATGCTCTCCAAGCTGTGTTTTTTAGATGTTTCAGAACACACCGTACACTTCTCCAGAGTGGCTGTTGGCAATTTACATCCCACCCATCAGCGTAGCAAGGCTCCCATTTCTCCATGGCCGGTCCTGCATTTCTGGTTTGGACACTTTTTTCCGCATGGCCCTTTTGCCCGCTGGGAAGCGAGACTTCTTTGGAGCGCTGATTGGCCTTTCCAGGTTGCTTGGTTGGCCAAAAAGGGCGTATGCGTTTTTTCCTGAATATATTCAGGAAAAAACGCATACGCCCTTTTTGGCCAAGGGCATCATTGTCCACGTTTTGCCGCTTTTCATGTGCTTTCAAGGCGATTCGAATCTACCTCCTGAAATCTGTTTCCTGCAATTCTGCCTTGCTTTCAAAGCCTCTTCGTTGCCTTCCCTTAGTATATTTGTGGACGAGAGGTATCATTTAAAACTCTGCAGGTTTGTGAATTGCAGTGCCCCTGAGCTCCATTTTTCAACTCGCTTTTTTGGGAGCTGGCCGCAAAAGCGCAGGATTGCTTCAGGCCCTCTTCTGGTTCTGGGGGGCAGGCTGAGCTTGTGCTTAATTCTTCTTCCGGATGGGAAAATAGAGTGACCTGTGCCTGTCCCAACACCTAGAGCTAGTCTCTCATTGGTTCCCCCTCTTCCCGTTCATCCTCAGGACAAATTGCAACCTGTACGGAACAGGAGGTTAAAGGTGCTGATTCTCCAAGGAGGGAGATGGCTAGTAAATCGGCTGGAATGGCGAACCCGAGCAAAGGAGATGAGAAATGAGGTGCGTTTTAGAAACCTTTCCCGATCACACGGTGTACCATCTTCTGGGTTTCTCATGCCTGTTTTCGACGTAGGAAGATGCCCTTGAACCTGGAGATTTGGGACCCATGGGATGGGTACCATGCAGTATTACTTGAAAGGGTCTGCGTTGGCTCACCCAACCTCACCGAACCTCTCAGCCCCAAGAGTGTCCACCCTTATGTCTCAATCAGCTGTGGGTCTAGATATGGTCAATCCAGGTTGCATCACAGCCCCTGAACGAATTTTGTAAGAATTTCTCTCTCTTTCACTGTCTTTGTTTCACGGGTTTTGAAAAGTAATTTATTTTTATAATGGGGTTTAGCTGCTTTTCACGGCTGTGTTTATGCCGCTTTACACCCCCTTGACTCACTTACGGAGAGATATCAATACATAGGTTTGAAGATTCTTACTAGTCAGATATATTCTTGTGCGGTGAATAGGGGGTGTTGAGTCCAGTTCACTGAAAAAGGAATAGGTCTTGTCTCTTACATATTGTGTTTATGGAACGGTATCGGAGCTAATTTGAAACCCTTGTTTTATGCATCACCCCACCTCACCTTTCCCGTTCAGCAGCCATAGTGTGTTTCCTAAACGTGTGACTCTGTTCTGTTTTGTAATTCAGTTCAAGTGTAGCGGTTTTTACAATCCCTCTCTAAGTGGTATCTTATGATAAGTGTCTTTTTCTGTGTGACTTATTTCACTTAGAATCGTCGTACCTAAATCCACTCATCGTGCTGCTACTAGCCTTATGACGTGGATTTCATGGCTGAGTGATATTCCATTGTACATGAGGACCACAACTTCTTTATCCATTTTTCTCTTTCCTAGGATATTTCAGGTGTAATGAAGTGGGGGTTCTTGTCAACAGAGCAGCCCTAAACTTTGGGGTGCCTGTGTCTTGCTGATTTTTAGTTTTCCCAATTTATACGCCCATGAGTGGAAGTGCCCTATGCTCTCCAAGCTGTGTTTTTTAGATGTTTCAGAACACACCGTACACTTCTCCAGAGTGGCTGTTGGCAATTTACATCCCACCCATCAGCGTAGCAAGGCTCCCATTTCTCCATGGCCGGTCCTGCATTTCTGGTTTGGACACTTTTTTCCGCATGGCCCTTTTGCCCGCTGGGAAGCGAGACTTCTTTGGAGCGCTGATTGGCCTTTCCAGGTTGCTTGGTTGGCCAAAAAGGGCGTATGCGTTTTTTCCTGAATATATTCAGGAAAAAACGCATACGCCCTTTTTGGCCAAGGGCATCATTGTCCACGTTTTGCCGCTTTTCATGTGCTTTCAAGGCGATTCGAATCTACCTCCTGAAATCTGTTTCCTGCAATTCTGCCTTGCTTTCAAAGCCTCTTCGTTGCCTTCCCTTAGTATATTTGTGGACGAGAGGTATCATTTAAAACTGTGCAGGTTTGTGAATTGCAGTGCCCCTGAGCTCCATTTTTCAACTCGCTTTTTTGGGAGCTGGCCGCAAAAGCGCAGGATTGCTTCAGGCCCTCTTCTGGTTCTGGGGGGCAGGCTGAGCTTGTGCTTAATTCTTCTTCCTGATGGGAAAATAGAGTGACCTGTGCCTGTCCCAACACCTAGAGCTAGTCTCTCATTGGTTCCCCCTCTTCCCGTTCATCCTCAGGACAAATTGCAACCTGTACGGAACAGGAGGTTAAAGGTGCTGATTCTCCAAGGAGGGAGATGGCTAGTAAATCGGCTGGAATGGCGAACCCGAGCAAAGGAGATGAGAAATGAGGTGCGTTTTAGAAACCTTTCCCGATCACACGGTGTACCATCTTCTGGGTTTCTCATGCCTGTTTTCGACGTAGGAAGATGCCCTTGAACCTGGAGATTTGGGACCCATGGGATGGGTACCATGCAGTATTACTTGAAAGGGTCTGCGTTGGCTCACCCAACCTCACCGAACCTCTCAGCCCCAAGAGTGTCCACCCTTATGTCTCAATCAGCTGTGGGTCTAGATATGGTCAATCCAGGTTGCATCACAGCCCCTGAACGAATTTTGTAAGAATTTCTCTCTCTTTCACTGTCTTTGTTTCACGGGTTTTGAAAAGTAATTTATTTTTATAATGGGGTTTAGCTGCTTTTCACGGCTGTGTTTATGCCGCTTTACACCCCCTTGACTCACTTACGGAGAGATATCAATACATAGGTTTGAAGATTCTTACTAGTCAGATATATTCTTGTGCGGTGAATAGGGGGTGTTGAGTCCAGTTCACTGAAAAAGGAATAGGTCTTGTCTCTTACATATTGGGTTTATGGAACGGTATCGGAGCTAATTTGAAACCCTTGTTTTATGCATCACCCCACCTCACCTTTCCCGTTCAGCAGCCATAGTGTGTTTCCTAAACGTGTGACTCTGTTCTGTTTTGTAATTCAGTTCAAGTGTAGCGGTTTTTACATTCCCTCTCTAAGTGGTATCTTATGATAAGTGTCTTTTTCTGTGTGACTTATTTCACTTAGAATCGTCGTACCTAAATCCACTCATCGTGCTGCTACTAGCCTTATGACGTGGATTTCATGGCTGAGTGATATTCCATTGTACATGAGGACCACAACTTCTTTATCCATTTTTCTCTTTCCTAGGATATTTCAGGTGTAATGAAGTGGGGGTTCTTGTCAACAGAGCAGCCCTAAACTTTGGGGTGCCTGTGTCTTGCTGATTTTTAGTTTTCCCAATTTATACGCCCATGAGTGGAAGTGCCCTATGCTCTCCAAGCTGTGTTTTTTAGATGTTTCAGAACACACCGTACACTTCTCCAGAGTGGCTGTTGGCAATTTACATCCCACCCATCAGCGTAGCAAGGCTCCCATTTCTCCATGGCCGGTCCTGCATTTCTGGTTTGGACACTTTTTTCCGCATGGCCCTTTTGCCCGCTGGGAAGCGAGACTTCTTTGGAGCGCTGATTGGCCTTTCCAGGTTGCTTGGTTGGCCAAAAAGGGCGTATGCGTTTTTTCCTGAATATATTCAGGAAAAAACGCATACGCCCTTTTTGGCCAAGGGCATCATTGTCCACGTTTTGCCGCTTTTCATGTGCTTTCAAGGCGATTCGAATCTACCTCCTGAAATCTGTTTCCTGCAATTCTGCCTTGCTTTCAAAGCCTCTTCGTTGCCTTCCCTTAGTATATTTGTGGACGAGAGGTATCATTTAAAACTGTGCAGGTTTGTGAATTGCAGTGCCCCTGAGCTCCATTTTTCAACTCGCTTTTTTGGGAGCTGGCCGCAAAAGCGCAGGATTGCTTCAGGCCCTCTTCTGGTTCTGGGGGGCAGGCTGAGCTTGTGCTTAATTCTTCTTCCTGATGGGAAAATAGAGTGACCTGTGCCTGTCCCAACACCTAGAGCTAGTCTCTCATTGGTTCCCCCTCTTCCCGTTCATCCTCAGGACAAATTGCAACCTGTACGGAACAGGAGGTTAAAGGTGCTGATTCTCCAAGGAGGGAGATGGCTAGTAAATCGGCTGGAATGGCGAACCCGAGCAAAGGAGATGAGAAATGAGGTGCGTTTTAGAAACCTTTCCCGATCACACGGTGTACCATCTTCTGGGTTTCTCATGCCTGTTTTCGACGTAGGAAGATGCCCTTGAACCTGGAGATTTGGGACCCATGGGATGGGTACCATGCAGTATTACTTGAAAGGGTCTGCGTTGGCTCACCCAACCTCACCGAACCTCTCAGCCCCAAGAGTGTCCACCCTTATGTCTCAATCAGCTGTGGGTCTAGATATGGTCAATCCAGGTTGCATCACAGCCCCTGAACGAATTTTGTAAGAATTTCTCTCTCTTTCACTGTCTTTGTTTCACGGGTTTTGAAAAGTAATTTATTTTTATAATGGGGTTTAGCTGCTTTTCACGGCTGTGTTTATGCCGCTTTACACCCCCTTGACTCACTTACGGAGAGATATCAATACATAGGTTTGAAGATTCTTACTAGTCACATATATTCTTGTGCGGTGAATAGGGGGTGTTGAGTCCAGTTCACTGAAAAAGGAATAGGTCTTGTCTCTTACATATTGGGTTTATGGAACGGTATCGGAGCTAATTTGAAACCCTTGTTTTATGCATCACCCCACCTCACCTTTCCCGTTCAGCAGCCATAGTGTGTTTCCTAAACGTGTGACTCTGTTCTGTTTTGTAATTGAGTTCAAGTGTAGCGGTTTTTACATTCCCTCTCTAAGTGATATCTTATGATAAGTGTCTTTTCTGTGTGACTTATTTCACTTAGAATCGTCGTACCTAAATCCACTCATCGTGCTGCTACTAGCCTTATGACGTGGATTTCATGGCTGAGTGATATTCCATTGTACATGAGGACCACAACTTCTTTATCCATTTTTCTCTTTCCTAGGATATTTAAGGTGTAATGAAGTGGGGGTTCTTGTCAACAGAGCAGCCCTAAACTTTGGGGTGCCTGTGTCTTGGTGATTTTTAGTTTTCCTAATTTATACGGCCATGAGTGGAAGTGCCCTATGCTCTCCAAGCTGTGTTTTTTAGATGTTTCAGAACACACCGTACACTTCTCCAGAGTGGCTGTTGGCAATTTACATCCCACCCATCAGCGTAGCAAGGCTCCCATTTCTCCATGGCCGGTCCTGCATTTCTGGTTTGGACACTTTTTTCCGCATGGCCCTTTTGCCCGCTGGGAAGCGAGACTTCTTTGGAGCGCTGATTGGCCTTTCCAGGTTGCTTGGTTGGCCAAAAAGGGCGTATGCGTTTTTTCCTGAATATATTCAGGAAAAAACGCATACGCCCTTTTTGGCCAAGGGCATCATTGTCCACGTTTTGCCGCTTTTCATGTGCTTTCAAGGCGATTCGAATCTACCTCCTGAAATCTGTTTCCTGCAATTCTGCCTTGCTTTCAAAGCCTCTTCGTTGCCTTCCCTTAGTATATTTGTGGACGAGAGGTATCATTTAAAACTCTGCAGGTTTGTGAATTGCAGTGCCCCTGAGCTCCATTTTTCAACTCGCTTTTTTGGGAGCTGGCCGCAAAAGCGCAGGATTGCTTCAGGCCCTCTTCTGGTTCTGGGGGGCAGGCTGAGCTTGTGCTTAATTCTTCTTCCTGATGGGAAAATAGAGTGACCTGTGCCTGTCCCAACACCTAGAGCTAGTCTCTCATTGGTTCCCCCTCTTCCCGTTCATCCTCAGGACAAATTGCAACCTGTACGGAACAGGAGGTTAAAGATGCTGATTCTCCAAGGAGGGAGATGGCTAGTAAATCGGCTGGAATGGCGAACCCGAGCATAGGAGATGAGAAATGAGGTGCGTTTTAGAAACCTTTCCCGATCACACGGTGTACCATCTTCTGGGTTTCTCATGCCTGTTTTCGACGTAGGAAGATGCCCTTGAACCTGGAGATTTGGGACCCATGGGATGGGTACCATGCAGTATTACTTGAAAGGGTCTGCGTTGGCTCACCCAACCTCACCGAACCTCTCAGCCCCAAGAGTGTCCACCCTTATGTCTCAATCAGCTGTGGGTCTAGATATGGTCAATCCAGGTTGCATCACAGCCCCTGAACGAATTTTGTAAGAATTTCTCTCTCTTTCACTGTCTTTGTTTCACGGGTTTTGAAAAGTAATTTATTTTTATAATGGGGTTTAGCTGCTTTTCACGGCTGTGTTTATGCCGCTTTACACCCCCTTGAGTCACTTACGGAGAGATATCAATACATAGGTTTGAAGATTCTTACTAGTCAGATATATTCTTGTGCGGTGAATAGGGGGTGTTGAGTCCAGTTCACTGAAAAAGGAATAGGTCTTGTCTCTTACATATTGGGTTTATGAAACGGTATCGGAGCTAATTTGAAACCCTTGTTTTATGCATCACCCCACCTCACCTTTCCCGTTCAGCAGCCATAGTGTGTTTCCTAAACGTGTGACTCTGTTCTGTTTTGCAATTCAGTTCAAGTGTAGCGGTTTTTACATTCCCTCTCTAAGTGATATCTTATGATAAGTGTCTTTTCTGTGTGACTTATTTCACTTAGAATCGTCGGACCTAAATCCACTCATCGTGCTGCTACTAGCCTTATGACGTGGATTTCATGGCTGAGTGATATTCCATTGTACATGAGGACCACAACTTCTTTATCCATTTTTCTCTTTCCTAGGATATTTAAGGTGTAATGAAGTGGGGGTTCTTGTCAACAGAGCAGCCCTAAACTTTGGGGTGCCTGTGTCTTGCTGATTTTTAGTTTTCCCAATTTATACGCCCATGAGTGGAAGTGCCCTATGCTCTCCAAGCTGTGTTTTTTAGATGTTTCAGAACACACCGTACACTTCTCCAGAGTGGCTGTTGGCAATTTACATCCCACCCATCAGCGTAGCAAGGCTCCCATTTCTCCATGGCCGGTCCTGCATTTCTGGTTTGGACACTTTTTTCCGCATGGCCCTTTTGCCCGCTGGGAAGCGAGACTTCTTTGGAGCGCTGATTGGCCTTTCCAGGTTGCTTGGTTGGCCAAAAAGGGCGTATGCGTTTTTTCCTGAATATATTCAGGAAAAAACGCATACGCCCTTTTTGGCCAAGGGCATCATTGTCCACGTTTTGCCGCTTTTCATGTGCTTTCAAGGCGATTCGAATCTACCTCCTGAAATCTGTTTCCTGCAATTCTGCCTTGCTTTCAAAGCCTCTTCGTTGCCTTCCCTTAGTATATTTGTGGACGAGAGGTATCATTTAAAACTGTGCAGGTTTGTGAATTGCAGTGCCCCTGAGCTCCATTTTTCAACTCGCTTTTTTGGGAGCTGGCCGCAAAAGCGCAGGATTGCTTCAGGCCCTCTTCTGGTTCTGGGGGGCAGGCTGAGCTTGTGCTTAATTCTTCTTCCTGATGGGAAAATAGAGTGACCTGTGCCTGTCCCAACACCTAGAGCTAGTCTCTCATTGGTTCCCCCTCTTCCCGTTCATCCTCAGGACAAATTGCAACCTGTACGGAACAGGAGGTTAAAGGTGCTGATTCTCCAAGGAGGGAGATGGCTAGTAAATCGGCTGGAATGGCGAACCCGAGCAAAGGAGATGAGAAATGAGGTGCGTTTTAGAAACCTTTCCCGATCACACGGTGTACCATCTTCTGGGTTTCTCATGCCTGTTTTCGACGTAGGAAGATGCCCTTGAACCTGGAGATTTGGGACCCATGGGATGGGTACCATGCAGTATTACTTGAAAGGGTCTGCGTTGGCTCACCCAACCTCACCGAACCTCTCAGCCCCAAGAGTGTCCACCCTTATGTCTCAATCAGCTGTGGGTCTAGATATGGTCAATCCAGGTTGCATCACAGCCCCTGAACGAATTTTGTAAGAATTTCTCTCTCTTTCACTGTCTTTGTTTCACGGGTTTTGAAAAGTAATTTATTTTTATAATGGGGTTTAGCTGCTTTTCACGGCTGTGTTTATGCCGCTTTACACCCCCTTGACTCACTTACGGAGAGATATCAATACATAGGTTTGAAGATTCTTACTAGTCACATATATTCTTGTGCGGTGAATAGGGGGTGTTGAGTCCAGTTCACTGAAAAAGGAATAGGTCTTGTCTCTTACATATTGGGTTTATGGAACGGTATCGGAGCTAATTTGAAACCCTTGTTTTATGCATCACCCCACCTCACCTTTCCCGTTCAGCAGCCATAGTGTGTTTCCTAAACGTGTGACTCTGTTCTGTTTTGTAATTGAGTTCAAGTGTAGCGGTTTTTACATTCCCTCTCTAAGTGATATCTTATGATAAGTGTCTTTTCTGTGTGACTTATTTCACTTAGAATCGTCGTACCTAAATCCACTCATCGTGCTGCTACTAGCCTTATGACGTGGATTTCATGGCTGAGTGATATTCCATTGTACATGAGGACCACAACTTCTTTATCCATTTTTCTCTTTCCTAGGATATTTAAGGTGTAATGAAGTGGGGGTTCTTGTCAACAGAGCAGCCCTAAACTTTGGGGTGCCTGTGTCTTGGTGATTTTTAGTTTTCCTAATTTATACGGCCATGAGTGGAAGTGCCCTATGCTCTCCAAGCTGTGTTTTTTAGATGTTTCAGAACACACCGTACACTTCTCCAGAGTGGCTGTTGGCAATTTACATCCCACCCATCAGCGTAGCAAGGCTCCCATTTCTCCATGGCCGGTCCTGCATTTCTGGTTTGGACACTTTTTTCCGCATGGCCCTTTTGCCCGCTGGGAAGCGAGACTTCTTTGGAGCGCTGATTGGCCTTTCCAGGTTGCTTGGTTGGCCAAAAAGGGCGTATGCGTTTTTTCCTGAATATATTCAGGAAAAAACGCATACGCCCTTTTTGGCCAAGGGCATCATTGTCCACGTTTTGCCGCTTTTCATGTGCTTTCAAGGCGATTCGAATCTACCTCCTGAAATCTGTTTCCTGCAATTCTGCCTTGCTTTCAAAGCCTCTTCGTTGCCTTCCCTTAGTATATTTGTGGACGAGAGGTATCATTTAAAACTCTGCAGGTTTGTGAATTGCAGTGCCCCTGAGCTCCATTTTTCAACTCGCTTTTTTGGGAGCTGGCCGCAAAAGCGCAGGATTGCTTCAGGCCCTCTTCTGGTTCTGGGGGGCAGGCTGAGCTTGTGCTTAATTCTTCTTCCTGATGGGAAAATAGAGTGACCTGTGCCTGTCCCAACACCTAGAGCTAGTCTCTCATTGGTTCCCCCTCTTCCCGTTCATCCTCAGGACAAATTGCAACCTGTACGGAACAGGAGGTTAAAGATGCTGATTCTCCAAGGAGGGAGATGGCTAGTAAATCGGCTGGAATGGCGAACCCGAGCATAGGAGATGAGAAATGAGGTGCGTTTTAGAAACCTTTCCCGATCACACGGTGTACCATCTTCTGGGTTTCTCATGCCTGTTTTCGACGTAGGAAGATGCCCTTGAACCTGGAGATTTGGGACCCATGGGATGGGTAACATGCAGTATTACTTGAAAGGGTCTGCGTTGGCTCACCCAACCTCACCGAACCTCTCAGCCCCAAGAGTGTCCACCCTTATGTCTCAATCAGCTGTGGGTCTAGATATGGTCAATCCAGGTTGCATCACAGCCCCTGAACGAATTTTGTAAGAATTTCTCTCTCTTTCACTGTCTTTGTTTCACGGGTTTTGAAAAGTAATTTATTTTTATAATGGGGTTTAGCTGCTTTTCACGGCTGTGTTTATGCCGCTTTACACCCCCTTGAGTCACTTACGGAGAGATATCAATACATAGGTTTGAAGATTCTTACTAGTCAGATATATTCTTGTGCGGTGAATAGGGGGTGTTGAGTCCAGTTCACTGAAAAAGGAATAGGTCTTGTCTCTTACATATTGGGTTTATGAAACGGTATCGGAGCTAATTTGAAACCCTTGTTTTATGCATCACCCCACCTCACCTTTCCCGTTCAGCAGCCATAGTGTGTTTCCTAAACGTGTGACTCTGTTCTGTTTTGCAATTCAGTTCAAGTGTAGCGGTTTTTACATTCCCTCTCTAAGTGATATCTTATGATAAGTGTCTTTTCTGTGTGACTTATTTCACTTAGAATCGTCGGACCTAAATCCACTCATCGTGCTGCTACTAGCCTTATGACGTGGATTTCATGGCTGAGTGATATTCCATTGTACATGAGGACCACAACTTCTTTATCCATTTTTCTCTTTCCTAGGATATTTAAGGTGTAATGAAGTGGGGGTTCTTGTCCACAGAGCAGCCCTAAACTTTGGGGTGCCTGTGTCTTGCTGATTTTTAGTTTTCCCAATTTATACGCCCATGAGTGGAAGTGCCCTATGCTCTCCAAGCTGTGTTTTTTAGATGTTTCAGAACACACCGTACACTTCTCCAGAGTGGCTGTTGGCAATTTACATCCCACCCATCAGCGTAGCAAGGCTCCCATTTCTCCATGGCCGGTCCTGCATTTCTGGTTTGGACACTTTTTTCCGCATGGCCCTTTTGCCCGCTGGGAAGCGAGACTTCTTTGGAGCGCTGATTGGCCTTTCCAGGTTGCTTGGTTGGCCAAAAAGGGCGTATGCGTTTTTTCCTGAATATATTCAGGAAAAAACGCATACGCCCTTTTTGGCCAAGGGCATCATTGTCCACGTTTTGCCGCTTTTCATGTGCTTTCAAGGCGATTCGAATCTACCTCCTGAAATCTGTTTCCTGCAATTCTGCCTTGCTTTCAAAGCCTCTTCGTTGCCTTCCCTTAGTATATTTGTGGACGAGAGGTATCATTTAAAACTGTGCAGGTTTGTGAATTGCAGTGCCCCTGAGCTCCATTTTTCAACTCGCTTTTTTGGGAGCTGGCCGCAAAAGCGCAGGATTGCTTCAGGCCCTCTTCTGGTTCTGGGGGGCAGGCTGAGCTTGTGCTTAATTCTTCTTCCTGATGGGAAAATAGAGTGACCTGTGCCTGTCCCAACACCTAGAGCTAGTCTCTCATTGGTTCCCCCTCTTCCCGTTCATCCTCAGGACAAATTGCAACCTGTACGGAACAGGAGGTTAAAGGTGCTGATTCTCCAAGGAGGGAGATGGCTAGTAAATCGGCTGGAATGGCGAACCCGAGCAAAGGAGATGAGAAATGAGGTGCGTTTTAGAAACCTTTCCCGATCACACGGTGTACCATCTTCTGGGTTTCTCATGCCTGTTTTCGACGTAGGAAGATGCCCTTGAACCTGGAGATTTGGGACCCATGGGATGGGTACCATGCAGTATTACTTGAAAGGGTCTGCGTTGGCTCACCCAACCTCACCGAACCTCTCAGCCCCAAGAGTGTCCACCCTTATGTCTCAATCAGCTGTGGGTCTAGATATGGTCAATCCAGGTTGCATCACAGCCCCTGAACGAATTTTGTAAGAATTTCTCTCTCTTTCACTGTCTTTGTTTCACGGGTTTTGAAAAGTAATTTATTTTTATAATGGGGTTTAGCTGCTTTTCACGGCTGTGTTTATGCCGCTTTACACCCCCTTGACTCACTTACGGAGAGATATCAATACATAGGTTTGAAGATTCTTACTAGTCACATATATTCTTGTGCGGTGAATAGGGGGTGTTGAGTCCAGTTCACTGAAAAAGGAATAGGTCTTGTCTCTTACATATTGGGTTTATGGAACGGTATCGGAGCTAATTTGAAACCCTTGTTTTATGCATCACCCCACCTCACCTTTCCCGTTCAGCAGCCATAGTGTGTTTCCTAAACGTGTGACTCTGTTCTGTTTTGTAATTGAGTTCAAGTGTAGCGGTTTTTACATTCCCTCTCTAAGTGATATCTTATGATAAGTGTCTTTTCTGTGTGACTTATTTCACTTAGAATCGTCGTACCTAAATCCACTCATCGTGCTGCTACTAGCCTTATGACGTGGATTTCATGGCTGAGTGATATTCCATTGTACATGAGGACCACAACTTCTTTATCCATTTTTCTCTTTCCTAGGATATTTAAGGTGTAATGAAGTGGGGGTTCTTGTCAACAGAGCAGCCCTAAACTTTGGGGTGCCTGTGTCTTGGTGATTTTTAGTTTTCCTAATTTATACGGCCATGAGTGGAAGTGCCCTATGCTCTCCAAGCTGTGTTTTTTAGATGTTTCAGAACACACCGTACACTTCTCCAGAGTGGCTGTTGGCAATTTACATCCCACCCATCAGCGTAGCAAGGCTCCCATTTCTCCATGGCCGGTCCTGCATTTCTGGTTTGGACACTTTTTTCCGCATGGCCCTTTTGCCCGCTGGGAAGCGAGACTTCTTTGGAGCGCTGATTGGCCTTTCCAGGTTGCTTGGTTGGCCAAAAAGGGCGTATGCGTTTTTTCCTGAATATATTCAGGAAAAAACGCATACGCCCTTTTTGGCCAAGGGCATCATTGTCCACGTTTTGCCGCTTTTCATGTGCTTTCAAGGCGATTCGAATCTACCTCCTGAAATCTGTTTCCTGCAATTCTGCCTTGCTTTCAAAGCCTCTTCGTTGCCTTCCCTTAGTATATTTGTGGACGAGAGGTATCATTTAAAACTGTGCAGGTTTGTGAATTGCAGTGCCCCTGAGCTCCATTTTTCAACTCGCTTTTTTGGGAGCTGGCCGCAAAAGCGCAGGATTGCTTCAGGCCCTCTTCTGGTTCTGGGGGGCAGGCTGAGCTTGTGCTTAATTCTTCTTCCTGATGGGAAAATAGAGTGACCTGTGCCTGTCCCAACACCTAGAGCTAGTCTCTCATTGGTTCCCCCTCTTCCCGTTCATCCTCAGGACAAATTGCAACCTGTACGGAACAGGAGGTTAAAGGTGCTGATTCTCCAAGGAGGGAGATGGCTAGTAAATCGGCTGGAATGGCGAACCCGAGCAAAGGAGATGAGAAATGAGGTGCGTTTTAGAAACCTTTCCCGATCACACGGTGTACCATCTTCTGGGTTTCTCATGCCTGTTTTCGACGTAGGAAGATGCCCTTGAACCTGGAGATTTGGGACCCATGGGATGGGTACCATGCAGTATTACTTGAAAGGGTCTGCGTTGGCTCACCCAACCTCACCGAACCTCTCAGCCCCAAGAGTGTCCACCCTTATGTCTCAATCAGCTGTGGGTCTAGATATGGTCAATCCAGGTTGCATCACAGCCCCTGAACGAATTTTGTAAGAATTTCTCTCTCTTTCACTGTCTTTGTTTCACGGGTTTTGAAAAGTAATTTATTTTTATAATGGGGTTTAGCTGCTTTTCACGGCTGTGTTTATGCCGCTTTACACCCCCTTGACTCACTTACGGAGAGATATCAATACATAGGTTTGAAGATTCTTACTAGTCACATATATTCTTGTGCGGTGAATAGGGGGTGTTGAGTCCAGTTCACTGAAAAAGGAATAGGTCTTGTCTCTTACATATTGGGTTTATGGAACGGTATCGGAGCTAATTTGAAACCCTTGTTTTATGCATCACCCCACCTCACCTTTCCCGTTCAGCAGCCATAGTGTGTTTCCTAAACGTGTGACTCTGTTCTGTTTTGTAATTGAGTTCAAGTGTAGCGGTTTTTACATTCCCTCTCTAAGTGATATCTTATGATAAGTGTCTTTTCTGTGTGACTTATTTCACTTAGAATCGTCGTACCTAAATCCACTCATCGTGCTGCTACTAGCCTTATGACGTGGATTTCATGGCTGAGTGATATTCCATTGTACATGAGGACCACAACTTCTTTATCCATTTTTCTCTTTCCTAGGATATTTAAGGTGTAATGAAGTGGGGGTTCTTGTCAACAGAGCAGCCCTAAACTTTGGGGTGCCTGTGTCTTGGTGATTTTTAGTTTTCCTAATTTATACGGCCATGAGTGGAAGTGCCCTATGCTCTCCAAGCTGTGTTTTTTAGATGTTTCAGAACACACCGTACACTTCTCCAGAGTGGCTGTTGGCAATTTACATCCCACCCATCAGCGTAGCAAGGCTCCCATTTCTCCATGGCCGGTCCTGCATTTCTGGTTTGGACACTTTTTTCCGCATGGCCCTTTTGCCCGCTGGGAAGCGAGACTTCTTTGGAGCGCTGATTGGCCTTTCCAGGTTGCTTGGTTGGCCAAAAAGGGCGTATGCGTTTTTTCCTGAATATATTCAGGAAAAAACGCATACGCCCTTTTTGGCCAAGGGCATCATTGTCCACGTTTTGCCGCTTTTCATGTGCTTTCAAGGCGATTCGAATCTACCTCCTGAAATCTGTTTCCTGCAATTCTGCCTTGCTTTCAAAGCCTCTTCGTTGCCTTCCCTTAGTATATTTGTGGACGAGAGGTATCATTTAAAACTCTGCAGGTTTGTGAATTGCAGTGCCCCTGAGCTCCATTTTTCAACTCGCTTTTTTGGGAGCTGGCCGCAAAAGCGCAGGATTGCTTCAGGCCCTCTTCTGGTTCTGGGGGGCAGGCTGAGCTTGTGCTTAATTCTTCTTCCTGATGGGAAAATAGAGTGACCTGTGCCTGTCCCAACACCTAGAGCTAGTCTCTCATTGGTTCCCCCTCTTCCCGTTCATCCTCAGGACAAATTGCAACCTGTACGGAACAGGAGGTTAAAGATGCTGATTCTCCAAGGAGGGAGATGGCTAGTAAATCGGCTGGAATGGCGAACCCGAGCATAGGAGATGAGAAATGAGGTGCGTTTTAGAAACCTTTCCCGATCACACGGTGTACCATCTTCTGGGTTTCTCATGCCTGTTTTCGACGTAGGAAGATGCCCTTGAACCTGGAGATTTGGGACCCATGGGATGGGTACCATGCAGTATTACTTGAAAGGGTCTGCGTTGGCTCACCCAACCTCACCGAACCTCTCAGCCCCAAGAGTGTCCACCCTTATGTCTCAATCAGCTGTGGGTCTAGATATGGTCAATCCAGGTTGCATCACAGCCCCTGAACGAATTTTGTAAGAATTTCTCTCTCTTTCACTGTCTTTGTTTCACGGGTTTTGAAAAGTAATTTATTTTTATAATGGGGTTTAGCTGCTTTTCACGGCTGTGTTTATGCCGCTTTACACCCCCTTGAGTCACTTACGGAGAGATATCAATACATAGGTTTGAAGATTCTTACTAGTCAGATATATTCTTGTGCGGTGAATAGGGGGTGTTGAGTCCAGTTCACTGAAAAAGGAATAGGTCTTGTCTCTTACATATTGGGTTTATGAAACGGTATCGGAGCTAATTTGAAACCCTTGTTTTATGCATCACCCCACCTCACCTTTCCCGTTCAGCAGCCATAGTGTGTTTCCTAAACGTGTGACTCTGTTCTGTTTTGCAATTCAGTTCAAGTGTAGCGGTTTTTACATTCCCTCTCTAAGTGATATCTTATGATAAGTGTCTTTTCTGTGTGACTTATTTCACTGAGAATCGTCGGACCTAAATCCACTCATCGTGCTGCTACTAGCCTTATGACGTGGATTTCATGGCTGAGTGATATTCCATTGTACATGAGGACCACAACTTCTTTATCCATTTTTCTCTTTCCTAGGATATTTAAGGTGTAATGAAGTGGGGGTTCTTGTCCACAGAGCAGCCCTAAACTTTGGGGTGCCTGTGTCTTGCTGATTTTTAGTTTTCCCAATTTATACGCCCATGAGTGGAAGTGCCCTATGCTCTCCAAGCTGTGTTTTTTAGATGTTTCAGAACACACCGTACACTTCTCCAGAGTGGCTGTTGGCAATTTACATCCCACCCATCAGCGTAGCAAGGCTCCCATTTCTCCATGGCCGGTCCTGCATTTCTGGTTTGGACACTTTTTTCCGCATGGCCCTTTTGCCCGCTGGGAAGCGAGACTTCTTTGGAGCGCTGATTGGCCTTTCCAGGTTGCTTGGTTGGCCAAAAAGGGCGTATGCGTTTTTTCCTGAATATATTCAGGAAAAAACGCATACGCCCTTTTTGGCCAAGGGCATCATTGTCCACGTTTTGCCGCTTTTCATGTGCTTTCAAGGCGATTCGAATCTACCTCCTGAAATCTGTTTCCTGCAATTCTGCCTTGCTTTCAAAGCCTCTTCGTTGCCTTCCCTTAATATATTTGTGGACGAGAGGTATCATTTAAAACTCTGCAGGTTTGTGAATTGCAGTGCCCCTGAGCTCCATTTTTCAACTCGCTTTTTTGGGAGCTGGCCGCCAAAGCGCAGGATTGCTTCAGGCCCTCTTCTGGTTCTGGGGGGCAGGCTGAGCTTGTGCTTAATTCTTCTTCCTGATGGGAAAATAGAGTGACCTGTGCCTGTCCCAACACCTAGAGCTAGTCTCTCATTGGTTCCCCCTCTTCCCGTTCATCCTCAGGACAAATTGCAACCTGTACGGAACAGGAGGTTAAAGGTGCTGATTCTCCAAGGAGGGAGATGGCTAGTAAATCGGCTGGAATGGCGAACCCGAGCAAAGGAGATGAGAAATGAGGTGCGTTTTAGAAACCTTTCCCGATCACACGGTGTACCATCTTCTGGGTTTCTCATGCCTGTTTTCGACGTAGGAAGATGCCCTTGAACCTGGAGATTTGGGACCCATGGGATGGGTACCATGCAGTATTACTTGAAAGGGTCTGCGTTGGCTCACCCAACCTCACCGAACCTCTCAGCCCCAAGAGTGTCCACCCTTATGTCTCAATCAGCTGTGGGTCTAGATATGGTCAATCCAGGTTGCATCACAGCCCCTGAACGAATTTTGTAAGAATTTCTCTCTCTTTCACTGTCTTTGTTTCACGGGTTTTGAAAAGTAATTTATTTTTATAATGGGGTTTAGCTGCTTTTCACGGCTGTGTTTATGCCGCTTTACACCCCCTTGACTCACTTACGGAGAGATATCAATACATAGGTTTGAAGATTCTTACTAGTCAGATATATTCTTGTGCGGTGAATAGGGTGTGTTGAGTCCAGTTCACTGAAAAAGGAATAGGTCTTGTCTCTTACATATTGGGTTTATGGAACGGTATCGGAGCTAATTTGAAACCCTTGTTTTATGCATCACCCCACCTCACCTTTCCCGTTCAGCAGCCATAGTGTGTTTTCTAAACGTGTGACTCTGTTCTGTTTTGTAATTCAGTTCAAGTGTAGCGGTTTTTACATTCCCTCTCTAAGTGATATCTTATGATAAGTGTCTTTTTCTGTGTGACTTATTTCACTTAGAATCGTCGGACCTAAATCCACTCATCGTGCTGCTACTAGCCTTATGACGTTGATTTCATGGCTGAGTGATATTCCATTGTACATGAGGACCACAACTTCTTTATCCATTTTTCGCTTTCCTAGGATATTTAAGGTGTAATGAAGTGGGGGTTCTTGTCAACAGAGCAGCCCTAAACTTTGGGGTGCCTGTGTCTTGCTGATTTTTAGTTTTCCCAATTTATACGCCCATGAGTGGAAGTGCCCTATGCTCTCCAAGCTGTGTTTTTTAGATGTTTCAGAACACACCGTACACTTCTCCAGAGTGGCTGTTGGCAATTTACATCCCACCCATCAGCGTAGCAAGGCTCCCATTTCTCCATGGCCGGTCCTGCATTTCTGGTTTGGACACTTTTTTCCGCATGGCCCTTTTGCCCGCTGGGAAGCGAGACTTCTTTGGAGCGCTGATTGGCCTTTCCAGGTTGCTTGGTTGGCCAAAAAGGGCGTATGCGTTTTTTCCTGAATATATTCAGGAAAAAACGCATACGCCCTTTTTGGCCAAGGGCATCATTGTCCACGTTTTGCCGCTTTTCATGTGCTTTCAAGGCGATTCGAATCTACCTCCTGAAATCTGTTTCCTGCAACTCTGCCTTGCTTTCAAAGCCTCTTCGTTGCCTTCCCTTAATATATTTGTGGACGAGAGTTATCATTTAAAACTCTGCAGGTTTGTGAATTGCAGTGCCCCTGAGCTCCATTTTTCAACTCGCTTTTTTGGGAGCTGGCCGCAAAAGCGCAGGATTGCTTCAGGCCCTCTTCTGGTTCTGGGGGGCAGGCTGAGCTTGTGCTTAATTCTTCTTCCTGATGGGAAAATAGAGTGACCTGTGCCTGTCCCAACACCTAGAGCTAGTCTCTCATTGGTTCCCCCTCTTCCCCTTCATCCTCAGGACAAATTGCAACCTGTAGGGAACAGGAGGTTAAAGGTGCTGATTCTCCAAGGAGGGAAATGGCTAGCAAATCGGCTGGAATGGCGAACCCGAGCAAAGGAGATGAGAAATGAGGTGCGTTTTAGAAACCTTTCCCGATCACACGGTGTACCATCTTCTGGGTTTCTCATGTCTGTTTTCGACGTAGGAAGATGCCCTTGAACCTGGAGATTTGGGACCCATGGGATGGGTACCATGCAGTATTACTTGAAAGGGTCTGCGTTGGCTCACCCAACCTCACCGAACCTCTCAGCCCCAAGAGTGTCCACCCTTATGTCTCAATCAGCTGTGGTTCTAGATATGGTCAATCCAGGTTGCATCACAGCCCCTGAACGAATTTTGTAAGAATTTCTCTCTCTTTCACTGTCTTTGTTTCACGGGTTTTGAAAAGTAATTTATTTTTACATTGGGGTTTAGCTGCTTTTCACGGCTGTGTTTATGCCGCTTTACACCCCCTTGACTCACTTACGGAGAGATATCAATACATTGGTTTGAAGATTCTTACTAGTCAGATATATTCTTGTGCGGTGAATAGGGGGTGTTGAGTCCAGTTCACTGAAAAAGGAATAGGTCTTGTCTCTTACATATTGGGTTTATGGAACGGTATCGGAGCTAATTTGAAACCCTTGTTTTATGCATCACCCCACCTCACCTTTCCCTTTCAGCAGCCATAGTGTGTTTTCTAAACGTGTGACTCTGTTCTGTTTTGTAATTCAGTTCAAGTGTAGCGGTTTTTACATTCCCTCTCTAAGTGATATCTTATGATAAGTGTCTTTTTCTGTGTGACTTATTTCACTTAGAATCGTCGTACCTAAATCCACTCATCGTGCTGCTACTAGCCTTATGACGTGGATTTCATGGCTGAGTGATATTCCATTGTACATGAGGACCACAACTTCTTTATCCATTTTTCTCTTTCCTAGGATATTTAAGGTGTAATGAAATGGGGGTTCTTGTCAACAGAGCAGCCCTAAATTTTGGGGTGGCTGTGTCTTGCTGATTTTTAGTTTTCCCAATTTATACGCCCATGAGTGGAAGTGCCCTATGCTCTCCAAGCTGTGTTTTTTAGATGTTTCAGAACACACCGTACACTTCTCCAGAGTGGCTGTTGGCAATTTACATCCCACCCATCAGCGTAGCAAGGCTCCCATTTCTCCATGGCCGGTCCTGCATTTCTGGTTTGGACACTTTTTTCCGCATGGCCCTTTTGCCCGCTGGGAAGCGAGACTTCTTTGGAGCGCTGATTGGCCTTTCCAGGTTGCTTGGTTGGCCAAAAAGGGCGTATGCGTTTTTTCCTGAATATATTCAGGAAAAAACGCATACGCCCTTTTTGGCCAAGGGCATCATTGTCCACGTTTTGCCGCTTTTCATGTGCTTTCAAGGCGATTCGAATCTACCTCCTGAAATCTGTTTCCTGCAATTCTGCCTTGCTTTCAAAGCCTCTTCGTTGCCTTCCCTTAGTATATTTGTGGACGAGAGGTATCATTTAAAACTCTGCAGGTTTGTGAATTGCAGTGCCCCTGAGCTCCATTTTTCAACTCGCTTTTATGGGAGCTGGCCGCAAAAGCGCAGGATTGCTTCAGGCCCTCTTCTGGTTCTGGGGGGCAGGCTGAGCTTGTGCTTAATTCTTCTTCCTGATGGGAAAATAGAGTGACCTGTGCCTGTCCCAACACCTAGAGCTAGTCTCTCATTGGTTCCCCCTCTTCCCCTTCATCCTCAGGACAAATTGCAACCTGTACGGAACAGGAGGTTAAAGGTGCTGATTCTCCAAGGAGGGAGATGGCTAATAAATCGGCTGGAATGGCGAACCCGAGCAAAGGAGATGAGAAATGAGGTGCGTTTTAGAAACCTTTCCCGATCACACGGTGTACCATCTTCTGGGTTTCTCATGCCTGTTTTCGACATAGGAAGATGCCCTTGAACCTGGAGATTTGGGACCCATGGGATGGGTACCATGCAGTATTACTTGAAAGGGTCTGCGTTGGCTCACCCAACCTCACCGAACCTCTCAGCCCCAAGAGTGTCCACCCTTATGTCTCAATCAGCTGTGGGTCTAGATATGGTCAATCCAGGTTGCATCACAGCCCCTGAACGAATTTTGTAAGAATTTCTCTCTCTTTCACTGTCTTTGTTTCACGGGTTTTGAAAAGTAATTTATTTTTATAATGGGGTTTAGCTGCTTTTCACGGCTGTGTTTATGCCGCTTTACACCCCCTTGAGTCACTTACGGAGAGATATCAATACATAGGTTTGAAGATTCTTACTAGTCAGATATATTCTTGTGCGGTGAATAGGGGGTGTTGAGTCCAGTTCACTGAAAAAGGTATAGGTCTTGTCTCTTACATATTGGGTTTATGGAACGGTATCGGAGCTAATTTGAAACCCTTGTTTTATGCATCACCCCACCTCACCTTTCCCGTTCAGCAGCCATAGTGTGTTTCCTAAACGTGTGACTCTGTTCTGTTTTGCAATTCAGTTCAAGTGTAGCGGTTTTTACATTCCCTCTCTAAGTGATATCTTATGATAAGTGTCTTTTCTGTGTGACTTATTTCACTTAGAATCGTCGTACCTAAATCCACTCATCGTGCTGCTACTAGCCTTATGACGTGGATTTCATGGCTGAGTGATATTCCATTGTACATGAGGACCACAACTTCTTTATCCATTTTTCTCTTTCCTAGGATATTTAAGGTGTAATGAAGTGGGGGTTCTTGTCAACAGAGCAGCCCTAAACTTTGGGGTGCCTGTGTCTTGCTGATTTTTAGTTTTCCCAATTTATACGCCCATGAGTGGAAGTGCCCTATGCTCTCCAAGCTGTGTTTTTTAGATGTTTCAGAACACACCGTACACTTCTCCAGAGTGGCTGTTGGCAATTTACATCCCACCCATCAGCGTAGCAAGGCTCCCATTTCTCCATGGCCGGTCCTGCATTTCTGGTTTGGACACTTTTTTCCGCATGGCCCTTTTGCCCGCTGGGAAGCGAGATTTCTTTGGAGCACTGATTGGCCTTTCCAGGTTGCTTGGTTGGCCAAAAAGGGCGTATGCGTTTTTTCCTGAATATATTCAGGAAAAAACGCATATGCCCTTTTTGGCCAAGGGCATCATTGTCCACGTTCTGCCGCTTTTCATGTGCTTTCAAGGCGATTCGAATCTACCTCCTGAAATCTGTTTCCTGCAATTCTGCCTTGCTTTCAAAGCCTCTTCGTTGCCTTCCCTTAGTATATTTGTGGACGAGAGGTATCATTTAAAACTCTGCAGGTTTGTGAATTGCAGTGCCCCTGAGCTCCATTTTTCAACTCGCTTTTATGGGAGCTGGCCGCAAAAGCGCAGGATTGCTTCAGGCCCTCTTCTGGTTCTGGGGGGCAGGCTGAGCTTGTGCTTAATTCTTCTTCCTGATGGGAAAATAGAGTGACCTGTGCCTGTCCCAACACCTAGAGCTAGTCTCTCATTGGTTCCCCCTCTTCCCCTTCATCCTCAGGACAAATTGCAACCTGTACGGAACAGGAGGTTAAAGGTGCTGATTCTCCAAGGAGGGAGATGGCTAATAAATCGGCTGGAATGGCGAACCCGAGCAAAGGAGATGAGAAATGAGGTGCGTTTTAGAAACCTTTCCCGATCACACGGTGTACCATCTTCTGGGTTTCTCATGCCTGTTTTCGACATAGGAAGATGCCCTTGAACCTGGAGATTTGGGACCCATGGGATGGGTACCATGCAGTATTACTTGAAAGGGTCTGCGTTGGCTCACCCAACCTCACCGAACATCTCAGCCCCAAGAGTGTCCACCCTTATGTCTCAATCAGCTGTGGGTCTAGATATGGTCAATCCAGGTTGCATCACAGCCCCTGAACGAATTTTGTAAGAATTTCTCTCTCTTTCACTGTCTTTGTTTCACGGGTTTTGAAAAGTAATTTATTTTTATAATGGGGTTTAGCTGCTTTTCACGGCTGTGTTTATGCCGCTTTACACCCCCTTGAGTCACTTACGGAGAGATATCAATACATAGGTTTGAAGATTCTTACTAGTCAGATATATTCTTGTGCGGTGAATAGGGGGTGTTGAGTCCAGTTCACTGAAAAAGGAATAGGTCTTGTCTCTTACATATTGGGTTTATGGAACGGTATCGGAGCTAATTTGAAACCCTTGTTTTATGCATCACCCCACCTCACCTTTCCCGTTCAGCAGCCATAGTGTGTTTCCTAAACGTGTGACTCTGTTCTGTTTTGCAATTCAGTTCAAGTGTAGCGGTTTTTACATTCCCTCTCTAAGTGATATCTTATGATAAGTGTCTTTTCTGTGTGACTTATTTCACTTAGAATCGTCGTACCTAAATCCACTCATCGTGCTGCTACTAGCCTTATGACGTGGATTTCATGGCTGAGTGATATTCCATTGTACATGAGGACCACAACTTCTTTATCCATTTTTCTCTTTCCTAGGATATTTAAGGTGTAATGAAGTGGGGGTTCTTGTCAACAGAGCAGCCCTAAACTTTGGGGTGCCTGTGTCTTGCTGATTTTTAGTTTTCCCAATTTATACGCCCATGAGTGGAAGTGCCCTATGCTCTCCAAGCTGTGTTTTTTAGATGTTTCAGAACACACCGTACACTTCTCCAGAGTGGCTGTTGGCAATTTACATCCCACCCATCAGCGTAGCAAGGCTCCCATTTCTCCATGGCCGGTCCTGCATTTCTGGTTTGGACACTTTTTTCCGCATGGCCCTTTTGCCCGCTGGGAAGCGAGACTTCTTTGGAGCGCTGATTGGCCTTTCCAGGTTGCTTGGTTGGCCAAAAAGGGCGTATGCGTTTTTTCCTGAATATATTCAGGAAAAAACGCATACGCCCTTTTTGGCCAAGGGCATCATTGTCCACGTTTTGCCGCTTTTCATGTGCTTTCAAGGCGATTCGAATCTACCTCCTGAAATCTGTTTCCTGCAATTCTGCCTTGCTTTCAAAGCCTCTTCGTTGCCTTCCCTTAATATATTTGTGGACGAGAGGTATCATTTAAAACTCTGCAGGTTTGTGAATTGCAGTGCCCCTGAGCTCCATTTTTCAACTCGCTTTTTTGGGAGCTGGCCGCCAAAGCGCAGGATTGCTTCAGGCCCTCTTCTTGTTCTGGGGGGCAGGCTGAGCTTGTGCTTAATTCTTCTTCCTGATGGGAAAATAGAGTGACCTGTGCCTGTCCCAACACCTAGAGCTAGTCTCTCATTGGTTCCCCCTCTTCCCCTTCATCCTCAGGACAAATTGCAACCTGTACGGAACAGGAGGTTAAAGGTGCTGATTCTCCAAGGAGGGAGATGGCTAGTAAATCGGCTGGAATGGCGAACCCGAGCAAAGGAGATGAGAAATGAGGTGCGTTTTAGAAACCTTTCCCGATCACACGGTGTACCATCTTCTGGGTTTCTCATGCCTGTTTTCGACGTAGGAAGATGCCCTTGAACCTGGAGATTTGGGACCCATGGGATGGGTACCATGCAGTATTACTTGAAAGGGTCTGCGTTGGCTCACCCAACCTCACCGAACCTCTCAGCCCCAAGAGTGTCCACCCTTATGTCTCAATCAGCTGTGGGTCTAGATATGGTCAATCCAGGTTGCATCACAGCCCCTGAACGAATTTTGTAAGAATTTCTCTCTCTTTCACTGTCTTTGTTTCACGGGTTTTGAAAAGTAATTTATTTTTATAATGGGGTTTAGCTGCTTTTCACGGCTGTGTTTATGCCGCTTTACACCCCCTTGACTCACTTACGGAGAGATATCAATACATAGGTTTGAAGATTCTTACTAGTCAGATATATTCTTGTGCGGTGAATAGGGGGTGTTGAGTCCAGTTCACTGAAAAAGGAATAGGTCTTGTCTCTTACATATTGGGTTTATGGAACGGTATCGGAGCTAATTTGAAACCCTTGTTTTATGCATCACCCCACCTCACCTTTCCCGTTCAGCAGCCATAGTGTGTTTTCTAAACGTGTGACTCTGTTCTGTTTTGTAATTCAGTTCAAGTGTAGCGGATTTTACATTCCCTCTCTAAGTGATATCTTATGATAAGTGTCTTTTTCTGTGTGACTTATTTCACTTAGAATCGTCGTACCTAAATCCACTCATCGTGCTGCTACTAGCCTTATGACGTGGATTTCATGGCTGAGTGATATTCCATTGTACATGAGGACCACCTCTTCTTTATCCATTTTTCTCTTTCCTAGGATATTTAAGGTGTAATGAAGTGGGGGTTCTTGTCAACAGAGCAGCCCTAAACTTTGGGGTGCCTGTGTCTTGCTGATTTTTAGTTTTCCCAATTTATACGCCCATGAGTGGAAGTGCCCTATGCTCTCCAAGCTGTGTTTTTTAGATGTTTCAGAACACACCGTACACTTTTCCAGAGTGGCTGTTGGCAATTTACATCCCACCCATCAGCGTAGCAAGGCTCCCATTTCTCCATGGCCAGTTCTGCATTTCTGGTTTGGACACTTTTTTCCGCATGGCCCTTTTGCCCGCTGGGAAGCGAGACTTCTTTGGAGCGCTGATTGGCCTTTCCAGGTTGCTTGGTTGGCCAAAAAGGGCGTATGCGTTTTTTCCTGAATATATTCAGGAAAAAACGCATACGCCCTTTTTGGCCAAGGGCATCATTGTCCACGTTTTGCCGCTTTTTATGTGCTTTCAAGGCGATTCGAATCTACCTCCTGAAATCTGTTTCCTGCAATTCTGCCTTGCTTTCAAAGCCTCTTCGTTGCCTTCCCTTAATATATTTGTGGACGAGAGGTATCATTTAAAACTCTGCAGGTTTGTGAATTGAAGTGCCCCTGAGCTCCATTTTTCAACTCGCTTTTTTGGGAGCTGGCCGCAAAAGCGCCGGATTGCTTCAGGCCCTCTTCTGGTTCTGGGGGGCAGGCTGAGCTTGTGCTTAATTCTTCTTCCTGATGGGAAAATAGAGTGACCTGTGCCTGTCCCAACACCTAGAGCTAGTCTCTCATTGGTTCCCCCTCTTCCCGTTCATCCTCAGGACAAATTGCAACCTGTACGGAACAGGAGGTTAAAGGTGCTGATTCTCCAAGGAGGGAGATGGCTAGTAAATCGGCTGGAATGGCGAACCCGAGCAAAGGAGATGAGAAATGAGGTGCGTTTTAGAAACCTTTCCCGATCACACGGTGTACCATCTTCTGGGTTTCTCATGTCTGTTTTCGACGTAGGAAGATGCCCTTGAACCTGGAGATTTGGGACCCATGGGATGGGTACCATGCAGTATTACTTGAAAGGGTCTGCGTTGGCTCACCCAACCTCACCGAACCTCTCAGCCCCAAGAGTGTCCACCCTTATGTCTCAATCAGCTGTGGTTCTAGATATGGTCAATCCAGGTTGCATCACAGCCCCTGAACGAATTTTGTAAGAATTTCTCTCTCTTTCACTGTCTTTGTTTCACGGGTTTTGAAAAGTAATTTATTTTTACATTGGGGTTTAGCTGCTTTTCACGGCTATGTTTATGCCGCTTTACACCCCCTTGACTCACTTACGGAGAGATATCAATACATTGGTTTGAAGATTCTTACTAGTCAGATATATTCTTGTGCGGTGAATAGGGGGTGTTGAGTCCAGTTCACTGAAAAAGGAATAGGTCTTGTCTCTTACATATTGGGTTTATGGAACGGTATCGGAGCTAATTTGAAACCCTTGTTTTATGCATCACCCCACCTCACCTTTCCCTTTCAGCAGCCATAGTGTGTTTTCTAAACGTGTGACTCTGTTCTGTTTTGTAATTCAGTTCAAGTGTAGCGGTTTTTACATTCCCTGTCTAAGTGATATCTTATGATAAGTGTCTTTTTCTGTGTGACTTATTTCACTTAGAATCGTCGTACCTAAATCCACTCATCGTGCTGCTACTAGCCTTATGACGTGGATTTCATGGCTGAGTGATATTCCATTGTACATGAGGACCACAACTTCTTTATCCATTTTTCTCTTTCCTAGGATATTTAAGGTGTAATGAAGTGGGGGTTCTTGTCAACAGAGCAGCCCTAAACTTTGGGGTGCCTGTGTCTTGCTGATTTTTAGTTTTCCCAATTTATACGCCCATGAGTGGAAGTGCCCTATGCTCTCCAAGCTGTGTTTTTTAGATGTTTCAGAACACACCGTACACTTCTCCGGAGTGGCTGTTGGCAATTTACATCCCACCCATCAGCGTAGCAAGGCTCCCATTTCTCCATGGCCGGTCCTGCATTTCTGGTTTGGACACTTTTTTCCGCATGGCCCTTTTGCCCGCTGGGAAGCGAGACTTCTTTGGAGCGCTGATTGGCCTTTCCAGGTTGCTTGGTTGGCCAAAAAGGGCGTATGCGTTTTTTCCTGAATATATTCAGGAAAAAACGCATACGCCCTTTTTGGCCAAGGGCATCATTGTCCACGTTTTGCCGCTTTTCATGTGCTTTCAAGGCGATTCGAATCTACCTCCTGAAATCTGTTTCCTGCAATTCTGCCTTGCTTTCAAAGCCTCTTCGTTGCCTTCCCTTAGTATATTTGTGGACGAGAGGTATCATTTAAAACTCTGCAGGTTTGTGAATTGCAGTGCCCCTGAGCTCCATTTTTCAACTCGCTTTTTTGGGAGCTGGCCGCAAAAGCGCAGGATTGCTTCAGGCCCTCTTCTGGTTCTGGGGGGCAGGCTGAGCTTGTGCTTAATTCTTCTTCCTGATGGGAAAATAGAGTGACCTGTGCCTGTCCCAACACCTAGAGCTAGTCTCTCATTGGTTCCCCCTCTTCCCGTTCATCCTCAGGACAAATTGCAACCTGTACGGAACAGGAGGTTAAAGGTGCTGATTCTCCAAGGAGGGAGATGGCTAGTAAATCGGCTGGAATGGCGAACCCGAGCAAAGGAGATGAGAAATGAGGTGCGTTTTAGAAACCTTTCCCGATCACACGGTGTACCATCTTCTGGGTTTCTCATGCCTGTTTTCGACGTAGGAAGATGCCCTTGAACCTGGAGATTTGGGACCCATGGGATGGGTACCATGCAGTATTACTTGAAAGGGTCTGCGTTGGCTCACCCAACCTCACCGAACCTCTCAGCCCCAAGAGTGTCCACCCTTATGTCTCAATCAGCTGTGGGTCTAGATATGGTCAATCCAGGTTGCATCACAGCCCCTGAACGAATTTTGTAAGAATTTCTCTCTCTTTCACTGTCTTTGTTTCACGGGTTTTGAAAAGTAATTTATTTTTATAATGGGGTTTAGCTGCTTTTCACGGCTGTGTTTATGCCGCTTTACACCCCCTTGACTCACTTACGGAGAGATATCAATACATAGGTTTGAAGATTCTTACTAGTCAGATATATTCTTGTGCGGTGAATAGGGGGTGTTGAGTCCAGTTCACTGAAAAAGGAATAGGTCTTGTCTCTTACATATTGGGTTTATGGAACGGTATCGGAGCTAATTTGAAACCCTTGTTTTATGCATCACCCCACCTCACCTTTCCCGTTCAGCAGCCATAGTGTGTTTTCTAAACGTGTGACTCTGTTCTGTTTTGTAATTCAGTTCAAGTGTAGCGGTTTTTACATTCCCTCTCTAAGTGATATCTTATGATAAGTGTCTTTTTCTGTGTGACTTATTTCACTTAGAATCGTCGGACCTAAATCCACTCATCGTGCTGCTACTAGCCTTATGACGTTGATTTCATGGCTGAGTGATATTCCATTGTACATGAGGACCACAACTTCTTTATCCATTTTTCGCTTTCCTAGGATATTTAAGGTGTAATGAAGTGGGGGTTCTTGTCAACAGAGCAGCCCTAAACTTTGGGGTGCCTGTGTCTTGCTGATTTTTAGTTTTCCCAATTTATACGCCCATGAGTGGAAGTGCCCTATGCTCTCCAAGCTGTGTTTTTTAGATGTTTCAGAACACACCGTACACTTCTCCAGAGTGGCTGTTGGCAATTTACATCCCACCCATCAGCGTAGCAAGGCTCCCATTTCTCCATGGCCGGTCCTGCATTTCTGGTTTGGACACTTTTTTCCGCATGGCCCTTTTGCCCGCTGGGAAGCGAGACTTCTTTGGAGCGCTGATTGGCCTTTCCAGGTTGCTTGGTTGGCCAAAAAGGGCGTATGCGTTTTTTCCTGAATATATTCAGGAAAAAACGCATACGCCCTTTTTGGCCAAGGGCATCATTGTCCACGTTTTGCCGCTTTTCATGTGCTTTCAAGGCGATTCGAATCTACCTCCTGAAATCTGTTTCCTGCAACTCTGCCTTGCTTTCAAAGCCTCTTCGTTGCCTTCCCTTAATATATTTGTGGACGAGAGTTATCATTTAAAACTCTGCAGGTTTGTGAATTGCAGTGCCCCTGAGCTCCATTTTTCAACTCGCTTTTTTGGGAGCTGGCCGCGAAAGCGCAGGATTGCTTCAGGCCCTCTTCTGGTTCTGGGGGGCAGGCTGAGCTTGTGCTTAATTCTTCTTCCTGATGGGAAAATAGAGTGACCTGTGCCTGTCCCAACACCTAGAGCTAGTCTCTCATTGGTTCCCCCTCTTCCCCTTCATCCTCAGGACAAATTGCAACCTGTACGGAACAGGAGGTTAAAGGTGCTGATTCTCCAAGGAGGGAGATGGCTAATAAATCGGCTGGAATGGCGAACCCGAGCAAAGGAGATGAGAAATGAGGTGCGTTTTAGAAACCTTTCCCGATCACACGGTGTACCATCTTCTGGGTTTCTCATGCCTGTTTTCGACATAGGAAGATGCCCTTGAACCTGGAGATTTGGGACCCATGGGATGGGTACCATGCAGTATTACTTGAAAGGGTCTGCGTTGGCTCACCCAACCTCACCGAACCTCTCAGCCCCAAGAGTGTCCACCCTTATGTCTCAATCAGCTGTGGGTCTAGATATGGTCAATCCAGGTTGCATCACAGCCCCTGAACGAATTTTGTAAGAATTTCTCTCTCTTTCACTGTCTTTGTTTCACGGGTTTTGAAAAGTAATTTATTTTTATAATGGGGTTTAGCTGCTTTTCACGGCTGTGTTTATGCCGCTTTACACCCCCTTGAGTCACTTACGGAGAGATATCAATACATAGGTTTGAAGATTCTTACTAGTCAGATATATTCTTGTGCGGTGAATAGGGGGTGTTGAGTCCAGTTCACTGAAAAAGGAATAGGTCTTGTCTCTTACATATTGGGTTTATGGAACGGTATCGGAGCTAATTTGAAACCCTTGTTTTATGCATCACCCCACCTCACCTTTCCCTTTCAGCAGCCATAGTGTGTTTTCTAAACGTGTGACTCTGTTCTGTTTTGTAATTCAGTTCAAGTGTAGCGGTTTTTACATTCCCTCTCTAAGTGATATCTTATGATAAGTGTCTTTTTCTGTGTGACTTATTTCACTTAGAATCGTCGTACCTAAATCCACTCATCGTGCTGCTACTAGCCTTATGACGTGGATTTCATGGCTGAGTGATATTCCATTGTACATGAGGACCACAACTTCTTTATCCATTTTTCTCTTTCCTAGGATATTTAAGGTGTAATGAAGTGGGGGTTCTTGTCAACAGAGCAGCCCTAAATTTTGGGGTGGCTGTGTCTTGCTGATTTTTAGTTTTCCCAATTTATACGCCCATGAGTGGAAGTGCCCTATGCTCTCCAAGCTGTGTTTTTTAGATGTTTCAGAACACACCGTACACTTCTCCAGAGTGGCTGTTGGCAATTTACATCCCACCCATCAGCGTAGCAAGGCTCCCATTTCTCCATGGCCGGTCCTGCATTTCTGGTTTGGACACTTTTTTCCGCATGGCCCTTTTGCCCGCTGGGAAGCGAGACTTCTTTGGAGCACTGATTGGCCTTTCCAGGTTGCTTGGTTGGCCAAAAAGGGCGTATGCGTTTTTTCCTGAATATATTCAGGAAAAAACGCATATGCCCTTTTTGGCCAAGGGCATCATTGTCCACGTTCTGCCGCTTTTCATGTGCTTTCAAGGCGATTCGAATCTACCTCCTGAAATCTGTTTCCTGCAATTCTGCCTTGCTTTCAAAGCCTCTTCGTTGCCTTCCCTTAGTATATTTGTGGACGAGAGGTATCATTTAAAACTCTGCAGGTTTGTGAATTGCAGTGCCCCTGAGCTCCATTTTTCAACTCGCTTTTATGGGAGCTGGCCGCAAAAGCGCAGGATTGCTTCAGGCCCTCTTCTGGTTCTGGGGGGCAGGCTGAGCTTGTGCTTAATTCTTCTTCCTGATGGGAAAATAGAGTGACCTGTGCCTGTCCCAACACCTAGAGCTAGTCTCTCATTGGTTCCCCCTCTTCCCCTTCATCCTCAGGACAAATTGCAACCTGTACGGAACAGGAGGTTAAAGGTGCTGATTCTCCAAGGAGGGAGATGGCTAATAAATCGGCTGGAATGGCGAACCCGAGCAAAGGAGATGAGAAATGAGGTGCGTTTTAGAAACCTTTCCCGATCACACGGTGTACCATCTTCTGGGTTTCTCATGCCTGTTTTCGACATAGGAAGATGCCCTTGAACCTGGAGATTTGGGACCCATGGGATGGGTACCATGCAGTATTACTTGAAAGGGTCTGCGTTGGCTCACCCAACCTCACCGAACCTCTCAGCCCCAAGAGTGTCCACCCTTATGTCTCAATCAGCTGTGGGTCTAGATATGGTCAATCCAGGTTGCATCACAGCCCCTGAACGAATTTTGTAAGAATTTCTCTCTCTTTCACTGTCTTTGTTTCACGGGTTTTGAAAAGTAATTTATTTTTATAATGGGGTTTAGCTGCTTTTCACGGCTGTGTTTATGCCGCTTTACACCCCCTTGAGTCACTTACGGAGAGATATCAATACATAGGTTTGAAGATTCTTACTAGTCAGATATATTCTTGTGCGGTGAATAGGGGGTGTTGAGTCCAGTTCACTGAAAAAGGAATAGGTCTTGTCTCTTACATATTGGGTTTATGGAACGGTATCGGAGCTAATTTGAAACCCTTGTTTTATGCATCACCCCACCTCACCTTTCCCGTTCAGCAGCCATAGTGTGTTTCCTAAACGTGTGACTCTGTTCTGTTTTGCAATTCAGTTCAAGTGTAGCGGTTTTTACATTCCCTCTCTAAGTGATATCTTATGATAAGTGTCTTTTCTGTGTGACTTATTTCACTTAGAATCGTCGTACCTAAATCCACTCATCGTGCTGCTACTAGCCTTATGACGTGGATTTCATGGCTGAGTGATATTCCATTGTACATGAGGACCACAACTTCTTTATCCATTTTTCTCTTTCCTAGGATATTTAAGGTGTAATGAAGTGGGGGTTCTTGTCAACAGAGCAGCCCTAAACTTTGGGGTGCCTGTGTCTTGCTGATTTTTAGTTTTCCCAATTTATACGCCCATGAGTGGAAGTGCCCTATGCTCTCCAAGCTGTGTTTTTTAGATGTTTCAGAACACACCGTACACTTCTCCAGAGTGGCTGTTGGCAATTTACATCCCACCCATCAGCGTAGCAAGGCTCCCATTTCTCCATGGCCGGTCCTGCATTTCTGGTTTGGACACTGTTTTCCGCATGGCCCTTTTGCCCGCTGGGAAGCGAGACTTCTTTGGAGCGCTGATTGGCCTTTCCAGGTTGCTTGGTTGGCCAAAAAGGGCGTATGCGTTTTTTCCTGAATATATTCAGGAAAAAACGCATACGCCCTTTTTGGCCAAGGGCATCATTGTCCACGTTTTGCCGCTTTTCATGTGCTTTCAAGGCGATTCGAATCTACCTCCTGAAATCTGTTTCCTGCAATTCTGCCTTGCTTTCAAAGCCTCTTCGTTGCCTTCCCTTAATATATTTGTGGACGAGAGGTATCATTTAAAACTCTGCAGGTTTGTGAATTGCAGTGCCCCTGAGCTCCATTTTTCAACTCGCTTTTTTGGGAGCTGGCCGCAAAAGCGCAGGATTGCTTCAGGCCCTCTTCTGGTTCTGGGGGGCAGGCTGAGCTTGTGCTTAATTCTTCTTCCTGATGGGAAAATAGAGTGACCTGTGCCTGTCCCAACACCTAGAGCTAGTCTCTCATTGGTTCCCCCTCTTCCCCTTCATCCTCAGGACAAATTGCAACCTGTACGGAACAGGAGGTTAAAGGTGCTGATTCTCCAAGGAGGGAGATGGCTAGTAAATCGGCTGGAATGGCGAACCCGAGCAAAGGAGATGAGAAATGAGGTGCGTTTTAGAAACCTTTCCCGATCACACGGTGTACCATCTTCTGGGTTTCTCATGCCTGTTTTCGACGTAGGAAGATGCCCTTGAACCTGGAGATTTGGGACCCATGGGATGGGTACCATGCAGTATTACTTGAAAGGGTCTGCGTTGGCTCACCCAACCTCACCGAACCTCTCAGCCCCAAGAGTGTCCACCCTTATGTCTCAATCAGCTGTGGGTCTAGATATGGTCAATCCAGGTTGCATCACAGCCCCTGAACGAATTTTGTAAGAATTTCTCTCTCTTTCACTGTCTTTGTTTCACGGGTTTTGAAAAGTAATTTATTTTTATAATGGGGTTTAGCTGCTTTTCACGGCTGTGTTTATGCCGCTTTACACCCCCTTGACTCACTTACGGAGAGATATCAATACATAGGTTTGAAGATTCTTACTAGTCAGATATATTCTTGTGCGGTGAATAGGGGGTGTTGAGTCCAGTTCACTGAAAAAGGAATAGGTCTTGTCTCTTACATATTGGGTTTATGGAACGGTATCGGAGCTAATTTGAAACCCTTGTTTTATGCATCACCCCACCTCACCTTTCCCGTTCAGCAGCCATAGTGTGTTTTCTAAACGTGTGACTCTGTTCTGTTTTGTAATTCAGTTCAAGTGTAGCGGTTTTTACATTCCCTCTCTAAGTGATATCTTATGATAAGTGTCTTTTTCTGTGTGACTTATTTCACTTAGAATCGTCGTACCTAAATCCACTCATCGTGCTGCTACTAGCCTTATGACGTGGATTTCATGGCTGAGTGATATTCCATTGTACATGAGGACCACCTCTTTTTTATCCATTTTTCTCTTTCCTAGGATATTTAAGGTGTAATGAAGTGGGGGTTCTTGTCAACAGAGCAGCCCTAAACTTTGGGGTGCCTGTGTCTTGCTGATTTTTAGTTTTCCCAATTTATACGCCCATGAGTGGAAGTGCCCTATGCTCTCCAAGCTGTGTTTTTTAGATGTTTCAGAACACACCGTACACTTCTCCAGAGTGGCTGTTGGCAATTTACATCCCACCCATCAGCGTAGCAAGGCTCCCATTTCTCCATGGCCGGTTCTGCATTTCTGGTTTGGACACTTTTTTCCGCATGGCCCTTTTGCCCGCTGGGAAGCGAGACTTCTTTGGAGCGCTGATTGGCCTTTCCAGGTTGCTTGGTTGGCCAAAAAGGGCGTATGCGTTTTTTCCTGAATATATTCAGGAAAAAACGCATACGCCCTTTTTGGCCAAGGGCATCATTGTCCACGTTTTGCCGCTTTTTATGTGCTTTCAAGGCGATTCGAATCTACCTCCTGAAATCTGTTTCCTGCAATTCTGCCTTGCTTTCAAAGCCTCTTCGTTGCCTTCCCTTAATATATTTGTGGACGAGAGGTATCATTTAAAACTCTGCAGGTTTGTGAATTGAAGTGCCCCTGAGCTCCATTTTTCAACTCGCTTTTTTGGGAGCTGGCCGCAAAAGCGCCGGATTGCTTCAGGCCCTCTTCTGGTTCTGGGGGGCAGGCTGAGCTTGTGCTTAATTCTTCTTCCTGATGGGAAAATAGAGTGACCTGTGCCTGTCCCAACACCTAGAGCTAGTCTCTCATTGGTTCCCCCTCTTCCCGTTCATCCTCAGGACAAATTGCAACCTGTACGGAACAGGAGGTTAAAGGTGCTGATTCTCCAAGGAGGGAGATGGCTAGTAAATCGGCTGGAATGGCGAACCCGAGCAAAGGAGATGAGAAATGAGGTGCGTTTTAGAAACCTTTCCCGATCACACGGTGTACCATCTTCTGGGTTTCTCATGTCTGTTTTCGACGTAGGAAGATGCCCTTGAACCTGGAGATTTGGGACCCATGGGATGGGTACCATGCAGTATTACTTGAAAGGGTCTGCGTTGGCTCACCCAACCTCACCGAACCTCTCAGCCCCAAGAGTGTCCACCCTTATGTCTCAATCAGCTGTGGTTCTAGATATGGTCAATCCAGGTTGCATCACAGCCCCTGAACGAATTTTGTAAGAATTTCTCTCTCTTTCACTGTCTTTGTTTCACGGGTTTTGAAAAGTAATTTATTTTTACATTGGGGTTTAGCTGCTTTTCACGGCTGTGTTTATGCCGCTTTACACCCCCTTGACTCACTTACGGAGAGATATCAATACATTGGTTTGAAGATTCTTACTAGTCAGATATATTCTTGTGCGGTGAATAGGGGGTGTTGAGTCCAGTTCACTGAAAAAGGAATAGGTCTTGTCTCTTACATATTGGGTTTATGGAACGGTATCGGAGCTAATTTGAAACCCTTGTTTTATGCATCACCCCACCTCACCTTTCCCTTTCAGCAGCCATAGTGTGTTTTCTAAACGTGTGACTCTGTTCTGTTTTGTAATTCAGTTCAAGTGTAGCGGTTTTTACATTCCCTGTCTAAGTGATATCTTATGATAAGTGTCTTTTTCTGTGTGACTTATTTCACTTAGAATCGTCGTACCTAAATCCACTCATCGTGCTGCTACTAGCCTTATGACGTGGATTTCATGGCTGAGTGATATTCCATTGTACATGAGGACCACAACTTCTTTATCCATTTTTCTCTTTCCTAGGATATTTAAGGTGTAATGAAGTGGGGGTTCTTGTCAACAGAGCAGCCCTAAACTTTGGGGTGCCTGTGTCTTGCTGATTTTTAGTTTTCCCAATTTATACGCCCATGAGTGGAAGTGCCCTATGCTCTCCAAGCTGTGTTTTTTAGATGTTTCAGAACACACCGTACACTTCTCCGGAGTGGCTGTTGGCAATTTACATCCCACCCATCAGCGTAGCAAGGCTCCCATTTCTCCATGGCCGGTCCTGCATTTCTGGTTTGGACACTTTTTTCCGCATGGCCCTTTTGCCCGCTGGGAAGCGAGACTTCTTTGGAGCGCTGATTGGCCTTTCCAGGTTGCTTGGTTGGCCAAAAAGGGCGTATGCGTTTTTTCCTGAATATATTCAGGAAAAAACGCATACGCCCTTTTTGGCCAAGGGCATCATTGTCCACGTTTTGCCGCTTTTCATGTGCTTTCAAGGCGATTCGAATCTACCTCCTGAAATCTGTTTCCTGCAATTCTGCCTTGCTTTCAAAGCCTCTTCGTTGCCTTCCCTTAATATATTTGTGGACGAGAGGTATCATTTAAAACTCTGCAGGTTTGTGAATTGCAGTGCCCCTGAGCTCCATTTTTCAACTCGCTTTTTTGGGAGCTGGCCGCAAAAGCGCAGGATTGCTTCAGGCCCTCTTCTGGTTCTGGGGGGCAGGCTGAGCTTGTGCTTAATTCTTCTTCCTGATGGGAAAATAGAGTGACCTGTGCCTGTCCCAACACCTAGAGCTAGTCTCTCATTGGTTCCCCCTCTTCCCGTTCATCCTCAGGACAAATTGCAACCTGTACGGAACAGGAGGTTAAAGGTGCTGATTCTCCAAGGAGGGAGATGGCTAGTAAATCGGCTGGAATGGCGAACCCGAGCAAAGGAGATGAGAAATGAGGTGCGTTTTAGAAACCTTTCCCGATCACACGGTGTACCATCTTCTGGGTTTCTCATGCCTGTTTTCGACGTAGGAAGATGCCCTTGAACCTGGAGATTTGGGACCCATGGGATGGGTACCATGCAGTATTACTTGAAAGGGTCTGCGTTGGCTCACCCAACCTCACCGAACCTCTCAGCCCCAAGAGTGTCCACCCTTATGTCTCAATCAGCTGTGGGTCTAGATATGGTCAATCCAGGTTGCATCACAGCCCCTGAACGAATTTTGTAAGAATTTCTCTCTCTTTCACTGTCTTTGTTTCACGGGTTTTGAAAAGTAATTTATTTTTATAATGGGGTTTAGCTGCTTTTCACGGCTGTGTTTATGCCGCTTTACACCCCCTTGACTCACTTACGGAGAGATATCAATACATAGGTTTGAAGATTCTTACTAGTCAGATATATTCTTGTGCGGTGAATAGGGGGTGTTGAGTCCAGTTCACTGAAAAAGGAATAGGTCTTGTCTCTTACATATTGGGTTTATGGAACGGTATCGGAGCTAATTTGAAACCCTTGTTTTATGCATCACCCCACCTCACCTTTCCCGTTCAGCAGCCATAGTGTGTTTTCTAAACGTGTGACTCTGTTCTGTTTTGTAATTCAGTTCAAGTGTAGCGGTTTTTACATTCCCTCTCTAAGTGATATCTTATGATAAGTGTCTTTTTCTGTGTGACTTATTTCACTTAGAATCGTCGGACCTAAATCCACTCATCGTGCTGCTACTAGCCTTATGACGTTGATTTCATGGCTGAGTGATATTCCATTGTACATGAGGACCACAACTTCTTTATCCATTTTTCGCTTTCCTAGGATATTTAATGTGTAATGAAGTGGGGGTTCTTGTCAACAGAGCAGCCCTAAACTTTGGGGTGCCTGTGTCTTGCTGATTTTTAGTTTTCCCAATTTATACGCCCATGAGTGGAAGTGCCCTATGCTCTCCAAGCTGTGTTTTTTAGATGTTTCAGAACACACCGTACACTTCTCCAGAGTGGCTGTTGGCAATTTACATCCCACCCATCAGCGTAGCAAGGCTCCCATTTCTCCATGGCCGGTCCTGCATTTCTGGTTTGGACACTTTTTTCCGCATGGCCCTTTTGCCCGCTGGGAAGCGAGACTTCTTTGGAGCGCTGATTGGCCTTTCCAGGTTGCTTGGTTGGCCAAAAAGGGCGTATGCGTTTTTTCCTGAATATATTCAGGAAAAAACGCATACGCCCTTTTTGGCCAAGGGCATCATTGTCCACGTTTTGCCGCTTTTCATGTGCTTTCAAGGCGATTCGAATCTACCTCCTGAAATCTGTTTCCTGCAACTCTGCCTTGCTTTCAAAGCCTCTTCGTTGCCTTCCCTTAATATATTTGTGGACGAGAGTTATCATTTAAAACTCTGCAGGTTTGTGAATTGCAGTGCCCCTGAGCTCCATTTTTCAACTCGCTTTTTTGGGACCTGGCCGCAAAAGCGCAGGATTGCTTCAGGCCCTCTTCTGGTTCTGGGGGGCAGGCTGAGCTTGTGCTTAATTCTTCTTCCTGATGGGAAAATAGAGTGACCTGTGCCTGTCCCAACACCTAGAGCTAGTCTCTCATTGGTTCCCCCTCTTCCCCTTCATCCTCAGGACAAATTGCAACCTGTAGGGAACAGGAGGTTAAAGGTGCTGATTCTCCAAGGAGGGAAATGGCTAGCAAATCGGCTGGAATGGCGAACCCGAGCAAAGGAGATGAGAAATGAGGTGCGTTTTAGAAACCTTTCCCGATCACACGGTGTACCATCTTCTGGGTTTCTCATGTCTGTTTTCGACGTAGGAAGATGCCCTTGAACCTGGAGATTTGGGACCCATGGGATGGGTACCATGCAGTATTACTTGAAAGGGTCTGCGTTGGCTCACCCAACCTCACCGAACCTCTCAGCCCCAAGAGTGTCCACCCTTATGTCTCAATCAGCTGTGGTTCTAGATATGGTCAATCCAGGTTGCATCACAGCCCCTGAACGAATTTTGTAAGAATTTCTCTCTCTTTCACTGTCTTTGTTTCACGGGTTTTGAAAAGTAATTTATTTTTACATTGGGGTTTAGCTGCTTTTCACGGCTGTGTTTATGCCGCTTTACACCCCCTTGACTCACTTACGGAGAGATATCAATACATTGGTTTGAAGATTCTTATTAGTCAGATATATTCTTGTGCGGTGAATAGGGGGTGTTGAGTCCAGTTCACTGAAAAAGGAATAGGTCTTGTCTCTTACATATTGGGTTTATGGAACGGTATCGGAGCTAATTTGAAACCCTTGTTTTATGCATCACCCCACCTCACCTTTCCCTTTCAGCAGCCATAGTGTGTTTTCTAAACGTGTGACTCTGTTCTGTTTTGTAATTCAGTTCAAGTGTAGCGGTTTTTACATTCCCTCTCTAAGTGATATCTTATGATAAGTGTCTTTTTCTGTGTGACTTATTTCACTTAGAATCGTCGTACCTAAATCCACTCATCGTGCTGCTACTAGCCTTATGACGTGGATTTCATGGCTGAGTGATATTCCATTGTACATGAGGACCACAACTTCTTTATCCATTTTTCTCTTTCCTAGGATATTTAAGGTGTAATGAAGTGGGGGTTCTTGTCAACAGAGCAGCCCTAAATTTTGGGGTGGCTGTGTCTTGCTGATTTTTAGTTTTCCCAATTTATACGCCCATGAGTGGAAGTGCCCTATGCTCTCCAAGCTGTGTTTTTTAGATGTTTCAGAACACACCGTACACTTCTCCAGAGTGGCTGTTGGCAATTTACATCCCACCCATCAGCGTAGCAAGGCTCCCATTTCTCCATGGCCGGTCCTGCATTTCTGGTTTGGACACTTTTTTCCGCATGGCCCTTTTGCCCGCTGGGAAGCGAGACTTCTTTGGAGCACTGATTGGCCTTTCCAGGTTGCTTGGTTGGCCAAAAAGGGCGTATGCGTTTTTTCCTGAATATATTCAGGAAAAAACGCATATGCCCTTTTTGGCCAAGGGCATCATTGTCCACGTTCTGCCGCTTTTCATGTGCTTTCAAGGCGATTCGAATCTACCTCCTGAAATCTGTTTCCTGCAATTCTGCCTTGCTTTCAAAGCCTCTTCGTTGCCTTCCCTTAGTATATTTGTGGACGAGAGGTATCATTTAAAACTCTGCAGGTTTGTGAATTGCAGTGCCCCTGAGCTCCATTTTTCAACTCGCTTTTATGGGAGCTGGCCGCAAAAGCGCAGGATTGCTTCAGGCCCTCTTCTGGTTCTGGGGGGCAGGCTGAGCTTGTGCTTAATTCTTCTTCCTGATGGGAAAATAGAGTGACCTGTGCCTGTCCCAACACCTAGAGCTAGTCTCTCATTGGTTCCCCCTCTTCCCCTTCATCCTCAGGACAAATTGCAACCTGTACGGAACAGGAGGTTAAAGGTGCTGATTCTCCAAGGAGGGAGATGGCTAATAAATCGGCTGGAATGGCGAACCCGAGCAAAGGAGATGAGAAATGAGGTGCGTTTTAGAAACCTTTCCCGATCACACGGTGTACCATCTTCTGGGTTTCTCATGCCTGTTTTCGACATAGGAAGATGCCCTTGAACCTGGAGATTTGGGACCCATGGGATGGGTACCATGCAGTATTACTTGAAAGGGTCTGCGTTGGCTCACCCAACCTCACCGAACCTCTCAGCCCCAAGAGTGTCCACCCTTATGTCTCAATCAGCTGTGGGTCTAGATATGGTCAATCCAGGTTGCATCACAGCCCCTGAACGAATTTTGTAAGAATTTCTCTCTCTTTCACTGTCTTTGTTTCACGGGTTTTGAAAAGTAATTTATTTTTATAATGGGGTTTAGCTGCTTTTCACGGCTGTGTTTATGCCGCTTTACACCCCCTTGAGTCACTTACGGAGAGATATCAATACATAGGTTTGAAGATTCTTACTAGTCAGATATATTCTTGTGCGGTGAATAGGGGGTGTTGAGTCCAGTTCACTGAAAAAGGAATAGGTCTTGTCTCTTACATATTGGGTTTATGGAACGGTATCGGAGCTAATTTGAAACCCTTGTTTTATGCATCACCCCACCTCACCTTTCCCGTTCAGCAGCCATAGTGTGTTTCCTAAACGTGTGACTCTGTTCTGTTTTGCAATTCAGTTCAAGTGTAGCGGTTTTTACATTCCCTCTCTAAGTGATATCTTATGATAAGTGTCTTTTCTGTGTGACTTATTTCACTTAGAATCGTCGTACCTAAATCCACTCATCGTGCTGCTACTAGCCTTATGACGTGGATTTCATGGCTGAGTGATATTCCATTGTACATGAGGACCACAACTTCTTTATCCATTTTTCTCTTTCCTAGGATATTTAAGGTGTAATGAAGTGGGGGTTCTTGTCAACAGAGCAGCCCTAAACTTTGGGGTGCCTGTGTCTTGCTGATTTTTAGTTTTCCCAATTTATACGCCCATGAGTGGAAGTGCCCTATGCTCTCCAAGCTGTGTTTTTTAGATGTTTCAGAACACACCGTACACTTCTCCAGAGTGGCTGTTGGCAATTTACATCCCACCCATCAGCGTAGCAAGGCTCCCATTTCTCCATGGCCGGTCCTGCATTTCTGGTTTGGACACTTTTTTCCGCATGGCCCTTTTGCCCGCTGGGAAGCGAGACTTCTTTGGAGCGCTGATTGGCCTTTCCAGGTTGCTTGGTTGGCCAAAAAGGGCGTATGCGTTTTTTCCTGAATATATTCAGGAAAAAACGCATACGCCCTTTTTGGCCAAGGGCATCATTGTCCACGTTTTGCCGCTTTTCATGTGCTTTCAAGGCGATTCGAATCTACCTCCTGAAATCTGTTTCCTGCAATTCTGCCTTGCTTTCAAAGCCTCTTCGTTGCCTTCCCTTAATATATTTGTGGACGAGAGGTATCATTTAAAACTCTGCAGGTTTGTGAATTGCAGTGCCCCTGAGCTCCATTTTTCAACTCGCTTTTTTGGGAGCTGGCCGCCAAAGCGCAGGATTGCTTCAGGCCCTCTTCTGGTTCTGGGGGGCAGGCTGAGCTTGTGCTTAATTCTTCTTCCTGATGGGAAAATAGAGTGACCTGTGCCTGTCCCAACACCTAGAGCTAGTCTCTCATTGGTTCCCCCTCTTCCCCTTCATCCTCAGGACAAATTGCAACCTGTACGGAACAGGAGGTTAAAGGTGCTGATTCTCCAAGGAGGGAGATGGCTAGTAAATCGGCTGGAATGGCGAACCCGAGCAAAGGAGATGAGAAATGAGGTGCGTTTTAGAAACCTTTCCCGATCACACGGTGTACCATCTTCTGGGTTTCTCATGCCTGTTTTCGACGTAGGAAGATGCCCTTGAACCTGGAGATTTGGGACCCATGGGATGGGTACCATGCAGTATTACTTGAAAGGGTCTGCGTTGGCTCACCCAACCTCACCGAACCTCTCAGCCCCAAGAGTGTCCACCCTTATGTCTCAATCAGCTGTGGGTCTAGATATGGTCAATCCAGGTTGCATCACAGCCCCTGAACGAATTTTGTAAGAATTTCTCTCTCTTTCACTGTCTTTGTTTCACGGGTTTTGAAAAGTAATTTATTTTTATAATGGGGTTTAGCTGCTTTTCACGGCTGTGTTTATGCCGCTTTACACCCCCTTGACTCACTTACGGAGAGATATCAATACATAGGTTTGAAGATTCTTACTAGTCAGATATATTCTTGTGCGGTGAATAGGGGGTGTTGAGTCCAGTTCACTGAAAAAGGAATAGGTCTTGTCTCTTACATATTGGGTTTATGGAACGGTATCGGAGCTAATTTGAAACCCTTGTTTTATGCATCACCCCACCTCACCTTTCCCGTTCAGCAGCCATAGTGTGTTTTCTAAACGTGTGACTCTGTTCTGTTTTGTAATTCAGTTCAAGTGTAGCGGTTTTTACATTCCCTCTCTAAGTGATATCTTATGATAAGTGTCTTTTTCTGTGTGACTTATTTCACTTAGAATCGTCGTACCTAAATCCACTCATCGTGCTGCTACTAGCCTTATGACGTGGATTTCATGGCTGAGTGATATTCCATTGTACATGAGGACCACCTCTTCTTTATCCATTTTTCTCTTTCCTAGGATATTTAAGGTGTAATGAAGTGGGGGTTCTTGTCAACAGAGCAGCCCTAAACTTTGGGGTGCCTGTGTCTTGCTGATTTTTAGTTTTCCCAATTTATACGCCCATGAGTGGAAGTGCCCTATGCTCTCCAAGCTGTGTTTTTTAGATGTTTCAGAACACACCGTACACTTCTCCAGAGTGGCTGTTGGCAATTTACATCCCACCCATCAGCGTAGCAAGGCTCCCATTTCTCCATGGCCGGTTCTGCATTTCTGGTTTGGACACTTTTTTCCGCATGGCCCTTTTGCCCGCTGGGAAGCGAGACTTCTTTGGAGCGCTGATTGGCCTTTCCAGGTTGCTTGGTTGGCCAAAAAGGGCGTATGCGTTTTTTCCTGAATATATTCAGGAAAAAACGCATACGCCCTTTTTGGCCAAGGGCATCATTGTCCACGTTTTGCCGCTTTTTATGTGCTTTCAAGGCGATTCGAATCTACCTCCTGAAATCTGTTTCCTGCAATTCTGCCTTGCTTTCAAAGCCTCTTCGTTGCCTTCCCTTAATATATTTGTGGACGAGAGGTATCATTTAAAACTCTGCAGGTTTGTGAATTGAAGTGCCCCTGAGCTCCATTTTTCAACTCGCTTTTTTGGGAGCTGGCCGCAAAAGCGCCGGATTGCTTCAGGCCCTCTTCTGGTTCTGGGGGGCAGGCTGAGCTTGTGCTTAATTCTTCTTCCTGATGGGAAAATAGAGTGACCTGTGCCTGTCCCAACACCTAGAGCTAGTCTCTCATTGGTTCCCCCTCTTCCCGTTCATCCTCAGGACAAATTGCAACCTGTACGGAACAGGAGGTTAAAGGTGCTGATTCTCCAAGGAGGGAGATGGCTAGTAAATCGGCTGGAATGGCGAACCCGAGCAAAGGAGATGAGAAATGAGGTGCGTTTTAGAAACCTTTCCCGATCACACGGTGTACCATCTTCTGGGTTTCTCATGTCTGTTTTCGACGTAGGAAGATGCCCTTGAACCTGGAGATTTGGGACCCATGGGATGGGTACCATGCAGTATTACTTGAAAGGGTCTGCGTTGGCTCACCCAACCTCACCGAACCTCTCAGCCCCAAGAGTGTCCACCCTTATGTCTCAATCAGCTGTGGTTCTAGATATGGTCAATCCAGGTTGCATCACAGCCCCTGAACGAATTTTGTAAGAATTTCTCTCTCTTTCACTGTCTTTGTTTCACGGGTTTTGAAAAGTAATTTATTTTTACATTGGGGTTTAGCTGCTTTTCACGGCTGTGTTTATGCCGCTTTACACCCCCTTGACTCACTTACGGAGAGATATCAATACATTGGTTTGAAGATTCTTACTAGTCAGATATATTCTTGTGCGGTGAATAGGGGGTGTTGAGTCCAGTTCACTGAAAAAGGAATAGGTCTTGTCTCTTACATATTGGGTTTATGGAACGGTATCGGAGCTAATTTGAAACCCTTGTTTTATGCATCACCCCACCTCACCTTTCCCTTTCAGCAGCCATAGTGTGTTTTCTAAACGTGTGACTCTGTTCTGTTTTGTAATTCAGTTCAAGTGTAGCGGTTTTTACATTCCCTGTCTAAGTGATATCTTATGATAAGTGTCTTTTTCTGTGTGACTTATTTCACTTAGAATCGTCGTACCTAAATCCACTCATCGTGCTGCTACTAGCCTTATGACGTGGATTTCATGGCTGAGTGATATTCCATTGTACATGAGGACCACAACTTCTTTATCCATTTTTCTCTTTCCTAGGATATTTAAGGTGTAATGAAGTGGGGGTTCTTGTCAACAGAGCAGCCCTAAACTTTGGGGTGCCTGTGTCTTGCTGATTTTTAGTTTTCCCAATTTATACGCCCATGAGTGGAAGTGCCCTATGCTCTCCAAGCTGTGTTTTTTAGATGTTTCAGAACACACCGTACACTTCTCCAGAGTGGCTGTTGGCAATTTACATCCCACCCATCAGCGTAGCAAGGCTCCCATTTCTCCATGGCCGGTCCTGCATTTCTGGTTTGGACACTTTTTTCCGCATGGCCCTTTTGCCCGCTGGGAAGCGAGACTTCTTTGGAGCGCTGATTGGCCTTTCCAGGTTGCTTGGTTGGCCAAAAAGGGCGTATGCGTTTTTTCCTGAATATATTCAGGAAAAAACGCATACGCCCTTTTTGGCCAAGGGCATCATTGTCCACGTTTTGCCGCTTTTCATGTGCTTTCAAGGCGATTCGAATCTACCTCCTGAAATCTGTTTCCTGCAATTCTGCCTTGCTTTCAAAGCCTCTTCGTTGCCTTCCCTTAGTATATTTGTGGACGAGAGGTATCATTTAAAACTCTGCAGGTTTGTGAATTGCAGTGCCCCTGAGCTCCATTTTTCAACTCGCTTTTTTGGGAGCTGGCCGCAAAAGCGCAGGATTGCTTCAGGCCCTCTTCTGGTTCTGGGGGGCAGGCTGAGCTTGTGCTTAATTCTTCTTCCTGATGGGAAAATAGAGTGACCTGTGCCTGTCCCAACACCTAGAGCTAGTCTCTCATTGGTTCCCCCTCTTCCCCTTCATCCTCAGGACAAATTGCAACCTGTACGGAACAGGAGGTTAAAGGTGCTGATTCTCCAAGGAGGGAGATGGCTAGTAAATCGGCTGGAATGGCGAACCCGAGCAAAGGAGATGAGAAATGAGGTGCGTTTTAGAAACCTTTCCCGATCACACGGTGTACCATCTTCTGGGTTTCTCATGCCTGTTTTCGACGTAGGAAGATGCCCTTGAACCTGGAGATTTGGGACCCATGGGATGGGTACCATGCAGTATTACTTGAAAGGGTCTGCGTTGGCTCACCCAACCTCACCGAACCTGTCAGCCCCAAGAGTGTCCACCCTTATGTCTCAATCAGCTGTGGGTCTAGATATGGTCAATCCAGGTTGCATCACAGCCCCTGAACGAATTTTGTAAGAATTTCTCTCTCTTTCACTGTCTTTGTTTCACGGGTTTTGAAAAGTGTTTTATTTTTATATTGGGGTTTAGCTGCTTTTCACGGCTGTGTTTATGCCGCTTTACACCCCCTTGACTCACTTACGGAGAGATATCAATACATAGGTTTGAAGATTCTTACTAGTCAGATATATTCTTGTGCGGTGAATAGGGGGTGTTGAGTCCAGTTCACTGAAAAAGGAATAGGTCTTGTCTCTTACATATTGGGTTTATGGAATGGTATCGGAGCTAATTTGAAACCCTTGTTTTATGCATCACCCCACCTCACCTTTCCCGTTCAGCAGCCATAGTGTGTTTCCTAAACGTGTGACTCTGTTCTGTTTTGTAATTCAGTTCAAGTGTAGCGGTTTTTACATTCCCTCTCTAAGTGATATCTTATGATAAGTGTCTTTTTCTGTGTGACTTATTTCACTTAGAATCGTCGTACCTAAATCCACTCATCGTGCTGCTACTAGCCTTATGACGTTGATTTCATGGCTGAGTGATATTCCATTGTACATGAGGACCACAACTTCTTTATCCATTTTTCGCTTTCCTAGGATATTTAAGGTGTAATGAAGTGGGGGTTCTTGTCAACAGAGCAGCCCTAAACTTTGGGGTGCCTGTGTCTTGCTGATTTTTAGTTTTCCCAATTTATACGCCCATGAGTGGAAGTGCCCTATGCTCTCCAAGCTGTGTTTTTTAGATGTTTCAGAACACACCGTACACTTCTCCAGAGTGGCTGTTGGCAATTTACATCCCACCCATCAGCGTAGCAAGGCTCCCATTTCTCCATGGCCGGTCCTGCATTTCTGGTTTGGACACTTTTTTCCGCATGGCCCTTTTGCCCGCTGGGAAGCGAGACTTCTTTGGAGCGCTGATTGGCCTTTCCAGGTTGCTTGGTTGGCCAAAAAGGGCGTATGCGTTTTTTCCTGAATATATTCAGGAAAAAACGCATACGCCCTTTTTGGCCAAGGGCATCATTGTCCACGTTTTGCCGCTTTTCATGTGCTTTCAAGGCGATTCGAATCTACCTCCTGAAATCTGTTTCCTGCAATTCTGCCTTGCTTTCAAAGCCTCTTCGTTGCCTTCCCTTAGTATATTTGTGGACGAGAGGTATCATTTAAAACTCTGCAGGTTTGTGAATTGCAGTGCCCCTGAGCTCCATTTTTCAACTCGCTTTTTTGGGAGCTGGCCGCAAAAGAGCAGGATTGCTTCAGGCCCTCTTCTGGTTCTGGGGGGCAGGCTGAGCTTGTGCTTAATTCTTCTTCCTGATGGGAAAATAGAGTGACCTGTGCCTGTCCCAACACCTAGAGCTAGTCTCTCATTGGTTCCCCCTCTTCCCGTTCATCCTCAGGACAAATTGCAACCTGTACGGAACAGGAGGTTAAAGGTGCTGATTCTCCAAGGAGGGAGATGGCTAGTAAATCAGCTGCAATGGCGAACCCGAGCAAAGGAGATGAGAAATGAGGTGCGTTTTAGAAACCTTTCCGGATCACACGGTGTACCATCTTCTGGGTTTCTCATGCCTGTTTTCGACGTAGGAAGATGCCCTTGAACCTGGAGATTTGGGACCCATGGGATGGGTACCATGCAGTATTACTTGAAAGGGTCTGCGTTGGCTCACCCAACCTCACCGAACCTCTCAGCCCCAAGAGTGTCCACCCTTATGTCTCAATCAGCTGTGGGTCTAGATATGGTCAATCCAGGTTGCATCACAGCCCCTGAACGAATTTTGTAAGAATTTCTCTCTCTTTCACTGTCTTTGTTTCACGGGTTTTGAAAAGTAATTTATTTTTATAATGGGGTTTAGCTGCTTTTCACGGCTGTGTTTATGCCGCTTTACACCCCCTTGACTCACTTACAGAGAGATATCAATACATAGGTTTGAAGATTCTTACTAGTCAGATATATTCTTGTGCGGTGAATAGGGGGTGTTGAGTCCAGTTCACTGAAAAAGGAATAGGTCTTGTCTCTTACATATTGGGTTTATGGAACGGTATCGGAGCTAATTTGAAACCCTTGTTTTATGCATCACCCCACCTCACCTTTCCCGTTCAGCAGCCATAGTGTGTTTCCTAAACGTGTGACTCTGTTCTGTTTTGTAATTCAGTTCAAGTGTAGCGGTTTTTACATTCCCTCTCTAAGTGATATCTTATGATAAGTGTCTTTTTCTGTGTGACTTATTTCACTTAGAATCGTCGTACCTAAATCCACTCATCGTGCTGCTACTAGCCTTATGACGTTGATTTCATGGCTGAGTGATATTCCATTGTACATGAGGACCACAACTTCTTTATCCATTTTTCGCTTTCCTAGGATATTTAAGGTGTAATGAAGTGGGGGTTCTTGTCAACAGAGCAGCCCTAAACTTTGGGGTGCCTGTGTCTTGCTGATTTTTAGTTTTCCCAATTTATACGCCCATGAGTGGAAGTGCCCTATGCTCTCCAAGCTGTGTTTTTTAGATGTTTCAGAACACACCGTACACTTCTCCAGAGTGGCTGTTGGCAATTTACATCCCACCCATCAGCGTAGCAAGGCTCCCATTTCTCCATGGCCGGTCCTGCATTTCTGGTTTGGACACTTTTTTCCGCATGGCCCTTTTGCCCGCTGGGAAGCGAGACTTCTTTGGAGCGCTGATTGGCCTTTCCAGGTTGCTTGGTTGGCCAAAAAGGGCGTATGCGTTTTTTCCTGAATATATTCAGGAAAAAACGCATACGCCCTTTTTGGCCAAGGGCATCATTGTCCACGTTTTGCCGCTTTTCATGTGCTTTCAAGGCGATTCGAATCTACCTCCTGAAATCTGTTTCCTGCAATTCTGCCTTGCTTTCAGAGCCTCTTCGTTGCCTTCCCTTAGTATATTTGTGGACGACAGGTATCATTTAAAACTGTGCAGGTTTGTGAATTGCAGTGCCCCTGAGCTCCATTTTTCAACTCGCTTTTTTGGGAGCTGGCCGCAAAAGCGCAGGATTGCTTCAGGCCCTCTTCTGGTTCTGGGGGGCAGGCTGAGCTTGTGCTTAATTCTTCTTCCTGATGGGAAAATAGAGTGACCTGTGCCTGTCCCAACACCTAGAGCTAGTCTCTCATTGGTTCCCCCTCTTCCCGTTCATCCTCAGGACAAATTGCAACCTGTACGGAACAGGAGGTTAAAGGTGCTGATTCTCCAAGGAGGGAGATGGCTAGTAAATCGGCTGGAATGGCGAACCCGAGCAAAGGAGATGAGAAATGAGGTGCGTTTTAGAAACCTTTCCCGATCACACGGTGTACCATCTTCTGGGTTTCTCATGCCTGTTTTCGACGTAGGAAGATGCCCTTGAACCTGGAGATTTGGGACCCATGGGATGGGTACCATGCAGTATTACTTGAAAGGGTCTGCGTTGGCTCACCCAACCTCACCAAACCTCTCAGCCCCAAGAGTGTCCACCCTTATGTCTCAATCAGCTGTGGGTCTAGATATGGTCAATCCAGGTTGCATCACAGCCCCTGAACGAATTTTGTAAGAATTTCTCTCTCTTTCACTGTCTTTGTTTCACGGGTTTTGAAAAGTAATTTATTTTTATAATGGGGTTTAGCGGCTTTTCACGGCTGTGTTTATGCCGCTTTACACACCCTTGACTCACTTACGGAGAGATATCAATACATAGGTTTGAAGATTCTTACTAGTCAGATATATTCTTTTGCGGTGAATAGGGGGTGTTGAGTCCAGTTCACTGAGCAAGGAGTAGGTCTTGTCTATTACATATTGGGTTTATGGAACGGTATCGGAGCTAATTTGAAACCCTTGTTTTATGCATCACCCCACCTCACCTTTCCCGTTCAGCAGCCATAGTGTGTTTCCTAAACGTGTGACTCTGTTCTGTTTTGTAATTCAGTTCAAGTGTAGCGGTTTTTACATTCCCTCTCTAAGTGATATCTTATGATAAGTGTCTTTTTCTGTGTGACTTATTTCACTTAGAATCGTCGTACCTAAATCCACTCATCGTGCTGCTACTATCCTTATGACGTGGATTTCATGGCTGAGTGATATTCCATTGTACATGAGGACCACAACTTCTTTATCCATTTTTCGCGTTCCTAGGATATTTAAGGTGTAATGAAGTGGGGGTTCTTGTCAACAGAGCAGCCCTAAACTTTGGGGTGCCTGTGTCTTGCTGATTTTTAGTTTTCCCAATTTATACGCCCATGAGTGGAAGTGCCCTATGCTCTCCAAGCTGTGTTTTTTAGATGTTTCAGAACACACCGTACACTTCTCCAGAGTGGCTGTTGGCAATTTACATCCCACCCATCAGCGTAGCAAGGCTCCCATTTCTCCATGGCCGGTCCTGCATTTCTGGTTTGGACACTTTTTTCCGCATGGCCCTTTTGCCCGCTGGGAAGCGAGACTTCTTTGGAGCACTGATTGGCCTTTCCAGGTTGCTTGGTTGGCCAAAAAGGGCGTATGCGTTTTTTCCTGAATATATTCAGGAAAAAACGCATACGCCCTTTTTGGCCAAGGGCATCATTGTCCACGTTTTGCCGCTTTTCATGTGCTTTCAAGGCGATTCGAATCTACCTCCTGAAATCTGTTTCCTGCAATTCTGCCTTGCTTTCAAAGCCTCTTCGTTGCCTTCCCTTAGTATATTTGTGGACGAGAGGTATCATTTAAAACTCTGCAGGTTTGTGAATTGCAGTGCCCCTGAGCTCCATTTTTCAACTCGCTTTTTTGGGAGCTGGCCGCAAAAGCGCAGGATTGCTTCAGGCCCTCTTCTGGTTCTGGGGGGCAGGCTGAGCTTGTGCTTAATTCTTCTTCCTGATGGGAAAATAGAGTGACCTGTGCCTGTCCCAACACCTAGAGCTAGTCTCTCATTGGTTCCCCCTCTTCCCGTTCATCCTCAGGACAAATTGCAACCTGTACGGAACAGGAGGTTAAAGGTGCTGATTCTCCAAGGAGGGAGATGGCTAGTAAATCGGCTGGAATGGCGAACCCGAGCAAAGGAGATGAGAAATGAGGTGCGTTTTAGAAACCTTTCCCGATCACACGGTGTACCATCTTCTGGGTTTCTCATGCCTGTTTTCGACGTAGGAAGATGCCCTTGAACCTGGAGATTTGGGACCCATGGGATGGGTACCATGCAGTATTACTTGAAAGGGTCTGCGTTGGCTCACCCAACCTCACCGAACCTCTCAGCCCCAAGAGTGTCCACCCTTATGTCTCAATCAGCTGTGGGTCTAGATATGGTCAATCCAGGTTGCATCACAGCCCCTGAACGAATTTTGTAAGAATTTCTCTCTCTTTCACTGTCTTTGTTTCACGGGTTTTGAAAAGTAATTTATTTTTATACTGGGGTTTAGCTGCTTTTCACGGCTGTGTTTATGCCGCTTTACACCCCCTTGACTCACTTACGGAGAGATATCAATACATAGGTTTGAAGATTCTTACTAGTCAGATATATTCTTTTGCGGTGAATAGGGGGTGTTGAGTCCAGTTCACTGAGCAAGGAGTAGGTCTTGTCTCTTACATATTGGGTTTATGGAACGGTATCGGAGCTAATTTGAAACCCTTGTTTTATGCATCACCCCACCTCACCTTTCCCGTTCAGCAGCCATAGTGTGTTTCCTAAACGTGTGACTCTGTTCTGTTTTGTAATTCAGTTCAAGTGTAGCGGTTTTTACATTCCCTCTCTAAGTGATATCTTATGATAAGTGTCTTTTTCTGTGTGACTTATTTCACTTAGAATCGTCGTACCTAAATCCACTCATCGTGCTGCTACTAGCCTTATGACGTGGATTTCATGGCTGAGTGATATTCCATTGTACATGAGGACCACAACTTCTTTATCCATTTTTCGCTTTCCTAGGATATTTAAGGTGTAATGAAGTGGGGGTTCTTGTCAACAGAGCAGCCCTAAACTTTGGGGTGCCTGTGTCTTGCTGATTTTTAGTTTTCCCAATTTATACGCCCATGAGTGGAAGTGCCCTATGCTCTCCAAGCTGTGTTTTTTAGATGTTTCAGAACACACCGTACACTTCTCCAGAGTGGCTGTTGGCAATTTACATCCCACCCATCAGCGTAGCAAGGCTCCCATTTCTCCATGGCCGGTCCTGCATTTCTGGTTTGGACACTTTTTTCCGCATGGCCCTTTTGCCCGCTGGGAAGCGAGACTTCTTTGGAGCGCTGATTGGCCTTTCCAGGTTGCTTGGTTGGCCAAAAAGGGCGTATGCGTTTTTTCCTGAATATATTCAGGAAAAAACGCATACGCCCTTTTTGGCCAAGGGCATCATTGTCCACGTTTTGCCGCTTTTCATGTGCTTTCAAGGCGATTCGAATCTACCTCCTGAAATCTGTTTCCTGCAATTCTGCCTTGCTTTCAGAGCCTCTTCGTTGCCTTCCCTTAGTATATTTGTGGACGACAGGTATCATTTAAAACTGTGCAGGTTTGTGAATTGCAGTGCCCCTGAGCTCCATTTTTCAACTCGCTTTTTTGGGAGCTGGCCGCAAAAGCGCAGGATTGCTTCAGGCCCTCTTCTGGTTCTGGGGGGCAGGCTGAGCTTGTGCTTAATTCTTCTTCCTGATGGGAAAATAGAGTGACCTGTGCCTGTCCCAACACCTAGAGCTAGTCTCTCATTGGTTCCCCCTCTTCCCGTTCATCCTCAGGACAAATTGCAACCTGTACGGAACAGGAGGTTAAAGGTGCTGATTCTCCAAGGAGGGAGATGGCTAGTAAATCGGCTGGAATGGCGAACCCGAGCAAAGGAGATGAGAAATGAGGTGCGTTTTAGAAACCTTTCCCGATCACACGGTGTACCATCTTCTGGGTTTCTCATGCCTGTTTTCGACGTAGGAAGATGCCCTTGAACCTGGAGATTTGGGACCCATGGGATGGGTACCATGCAGTATTACTTGAAAGGGTCTGCGTTGGCTCACCCAACCTCACCAAACCTCTCAGCCCCAAGAGTGTCCACCCTTATGTCTCAATCAGCTGTGGGTCTAGATATGGTCAATCCAGGTTGCATCACAGCCCCTGAACGAATTTTGTAAGAATTTCTCTCTCTTTCACTGTCTTTGTTTCACGGGTTTTGAAAAGTAATTTATTTTTATAATGGGGTTTAGCGGCTTTTCACGGCTGTGTTTATGCCGCTTTACACACCCTTGACTCACTTACGGAGAGATATCAATACATAGGTTTGAAGATTCTTACTAGTCAGATATATTCTTTTGCGGTGAATAGGGGGTGTTGAGTCCAGTTCACTGAGCAAGGAGTAGGTCTTGTCTATTACATATTGGGTTTATGGAACGGTATCGGAGCTAATTTGAAACCCTTGTTTTATGCATCACCCCACCTCACCTTTCCCGTTCAGCAGCCATAGTGTGTTTCCTAAACGTGTGACTCTGTTCTGTTTTGTAATTCAGTTCAAGTGTAGCGGTTTTTACATTCCCTCTCTAAGTGATATCTTATGATAAGTGTCTTTTTCTGTGTGACTTATTTCACTTAGAATCGTCGTACCTAAATCCACTCATCGTGCTGCTACTATCCTTATGACGTGGATTTCATGGCTGAGTGATATTCCATTGTACATGAGGACCACAACTTCTTTATCCATTTTTCGCGTTCCTAGGATATTTAAGGTGTAATGAAGTGGGGGTTCTTGTCAACAGAGCAGCCCTAAACTTTGGGGTGCCTGTGTCTTGCTGATTTTTAGTTTTCCCAATTTATACGCCCATGAGTGGAAGTGCCCTATGCTCTCCAAGCTGTGTTTTTTAGATGTTTCAGAACACACCGTACACTTCTCCAGAGTGGCTGTTGGCAATTTACATCCCACCCATCAGCGTAGCAAGGCTCCCATTTCTCCATGGCCGGTCCTGCATTTCTGGTTTGGACACTTTTTTCCGCATGGCCCTTTTGCCCGCTGGGAAGCGAGACTTCTTTGGAGCACTGATTGGCCTTTCCAGGTTGCTTGGTTGGCCAAAAAGGGCGTATGCGTTTTTTCCTGAATATATTCAGGAAAAAACGCATACGCCCTTTTTGGCCAAGGGCATCATTGTCCACGTTTTGCCGCTTTTCATGTGCTTTCAAGGCGATTCGAATCTACCTCCTGAAATCTGTTTCCTGCAATTCTGCCTTGCTTTCAAAGCCTCTTCGTTGCCTTCCCTTAGTATATTTGTGGACGAGAGGTATCATTTAAAACTCTGCAGGTTTGTGAATTGCAGTGCCCCTGAGCTCCATTTTTCAACTCGCTTTTTTGGGAGCTGGCCGCAAAAGCGCAGGATTGCTTCAGGCCCTCTTCTGGTTCTGGGGGGCAGGCTGAGCTTGTGCTTAATTCTTCTTCCTGATGGGAAAATAGAGTGACCTGTGCCTGTCCCAACACCTAGAGCTAGTCTCTCATTGGTTCCCCCTCTTCCCGTTCATCCTCAGGACAAATTGCAACCTGTACGTAACAGGAGGTTAAAGGTGCTGATTCTCCAAGGAGGGAGATGGCTAGTAAATCGGCTGGAATGGCGAACCCGAGCAAAGGAGATGAGAAATGAGGTGCGTTTTAGAAACCTTTCCCGATCACACGGTGTACCATCTTCTGGGTTTCTCATGCCTGTTTTCGACGTAGGAAGATGCCCTTGAACCTGGAGATTTGGGACCCATGGGATGGGTACCATGCAGTATTACTTGAAAGGGTCTGCGTTGGCTCACCCAACCTCACCGAACCTCTCAGCCCCAAGAGTGTCCACCCTTATGTCTCAATCAGCTGTGGGTCTAGATATGGTCAATCCAGGTTGCATCACAGCCCCTGAACGAATTTTGTAAGAATTTCTCTCTCTTTCACTGTCTTTGTTTCACGGGTTTTGAAAAGTAATTTATTTTTATAATGGGGTTTAGCGGCTTTTAACGGCTGTGTTTATGCCGCTTTACACCCCCTTGACTCACTTACGGAGAGATATCAATACATAGGTTTGAAGATTCTTACTAGTCAGATATATTCTTTTGCGGTGAATAGGGGGTGTTGAGTCCAGTTCACTGAGCAAGGAGTAGGTCTTGTCTATTACATATTGGGTTTATGGAACGGTATCGGAGCTAATTTGAAACCCTTGTTTTATGCATCACCCCACCTCACCTTTCCCGTTCAGCAGCCATAGTGTGTTTCCTAAACGTGTGACTCTGTTCTGTTTTGTAATTCAGTTCAAGTGTAGCGGTTTTTACATTCCCTCTCTAAGTGATATCTTATGATAAGTGTCTTTTTCTGTGTGACTTATTTCACTTAGAATCGTCGTACCTAAATCCACTCATCGTGCTGCTACTAGCCTTATGACGTGGATTTCATGGCTGAGTGATATTCCATTGTACATGAGGACCACAACTTCTTTATCCATTTTTCGCGTTCCTAGGATATTTAAGGTGTAATGAAGTGGGGGTTCTTGTCAACAGAGCAGCCCTAAACTTTGGGGTGCCTGTGTCTTGCTGATTTTTAGTTTTCCCAATTTATACGCCCATGAGTGGAAGTGCCCTATGCTCTCCAAGCTGTGTTTTTTAGATGTTTCAGAACACACCGTACACTTCTCCACAGTGGCTGTTGGCAATTTACATCCCACCCATCAGCGTAGCAAGGCTCCCATTTCTCCATGGCCGGTCCTGCATTTCTGGTTTGGACACTTTTTTCCGCATGGCCCTTTTGCCCGCTGGGAAGCGAGACTTCTTTGGAGCACTGATTGGCCTTTCCAGGTTGCTTGGTTGGCCAAAAAGGGCGTATGCGTTTTTTCCTGAATATATTCAGGAAAAAACGCATACGCCCTTTTTGGCCAAGGGCATCATTGTCCACGTTTTGCCGCTTTTCATGTGCTTTCAAGGCGATTCGAATCTACCTCCTGAAATCTGTTTCCTGCAATTCTGCCTTGCTTTCAAAGCCTCTTCGTTGCCTTCCCTTAGTATATTTGTGGACGAGAGGTATCATTTAAAACTGTGCAGGTTTGTGAATTGCAGTGCCCCTGAGCTCCATTTTTCAACTCGCTTTTTTGGGAGCTGGCCGCAAAAGCGCAGGATTGCTTCAGGCCCTCTTCTGGTTCTGGGGGGCAGGCTGAGCTTGTGCTTAATTCTTCTTCCTGATGGGAAAATAGAGTGACCTGTGCCTGTCCCAACACCTAGAGCTAGTCTCTCATTGGTTCCCCCTCTTCCCGTTCATCCTCAGGACAAATTGCAACCTGTACGGAACAGGAGGTTAAAGGTGCTGATTCTCCAAGGAGGGAGATGGCTAGTAAATCGGCTGGAATGGCGAACCCGAGCAAAGGAGATGAGAAATGAGGTGCGTTTTAGAAACCTTTCCCGATCACACGGTGTACCATCTTCTGGGTTTCTCATGCCTGTTTTCGACGTAGGAAGATGCCCTTGAACCTGGAGATTTGGGACCCATGGGATGGGTACCATGCAGTATTACTTGAAAGGGTCTGCGTTGGCTCACCCAACCTCACCGAACCTCTCAGCCCCAAGAGTGTCCACCCTTATGTCTCAATCAGCTGTGGGTCTAGATATGGTCAATCCAGGTTGCATCACAGCCCCTGAACGAATTTTGTAAGAATTTCTCTCTCTTTCACTGCCTTTGTTTCACGGGTTTTGAAAAGTAATTTATTTTTATAATGGGGTTTAGCTGCTTTTCACGGCTGTGTTTATGCCGCTTTACACCCCCTTGACTCACTTACGGAGAGATATCAATACATAGGTTTGAAGATTCTTACTAGTCAGATATATTCTTGTGCGGTGAATACGGGGTGTTGAGTCCAGTTCACTGAAAAAGGAATAGGTCTTGTCTCTTACATATTGGGTTTATGGAACGGTATCGGAGCTAATTTGAAACCCTTGTTTTATGCATCACCCCACCTCACCTTTCCCGTTCAGCAGCCATAGTGTGTTTCCTAAACGTGTGACTCTGTTCTGTTTTGTAATTCAGTTCAAGTGTAGCGGTTTTTACATTCCCTCTCTAAGTGATATCTTATGATAAGTGTCTTTTTCTGTGTGACTTATTTCACTTAGAATCGTCGTACCTAAATCCACTCATCGTGCTGCTACTAGCCTTATGACGTTGATTTCATGGCTGAGTGATATTCCATTGTACATGAGGACCACCACTTCTTTATCCATTTTTCTCTTTCCTAGGATATTTAAGGTGTAATGAAGTGGGGGTTCTTGTCAACAGAGCAGCCCTAAACTTTGGGGTGCCTGTGTCTTGCTGATTTTTAGTTTTCCCAATTTATACGCCCATGAGTGGAAGTGCCCTATGCTCTCCAAGCTGTGTTTTTTAGATGTTTCAGAACACACCGTACACTTCTCCAGAGTGGCTGTTGGCAATTTACATCCCACCCATCAGCGTAGCAAGGCTCCCATTTCTCCATGGCCGGTCCTGCATTTCTGGTTTGGACACTTTTTTCCGCATGGCCCTTTTGCCCGCTGGGAAGCGAGACTTCTTTGGAGCGCTGATTGGCCTTTCCAGGTTGCTTGGTTGGCCAAAAAGGGCGTATGCGTTTTTTCCTGAATATATTCAGGAAAAAACGCATACGCCCTTTTTGGCCAAGGGCATCATTGTCCACGTTTTGCCGCTTTTCATGTGCTTTCAAGGCGATTCGAATCTACCTCCTGAAATCTGTTTCCTGCAATTCTGCCTTGCTTTCAAAGCCTCTTCGTTGCCTTCCCTTAATATATTTGTGGACGAGAGGTATCATTTAAAACTCTGCAGGTTTGTGAATTGCAGTGCCCCTGAGCTCCATTTTTCAACTCGCTTTTTTGGGAGCTGGCCGCAAAAGCGCAGGATTGCTTCAGGCCCTCTTCTGGTTCTGGGGGGCAGGCTGAGCTTGTGCTTAATTCTTCTTCCTGATGGGAAAATAGAGTGACCTGTGCCTGTCCCAACACCTAGAGCTAGTCTCTCATTGGTTCCCCCTCTTCCCGTTCATCCTCAGGACAAATTGCAACCTGTACGGAACAGGAGGTTAAAGGTGCTGATTCTCCAAGGAGGGAGATGGCTAGTAAATCGGCTGGAATGGCGAACCCGAGCAAAGGAGATGAGAAATGAGGTGCGTTTTAGAAACCTTTCCCGATCACACGGTGTACCATCTTCTGGGTTTCTCATGCCTGTTTTCGACGTAGGAAGATGCCCTTGAACCTGGAGATTTGGGACCCATGGGATGGGTACCATGCAGTATTACTTGAAAGGGTCTGCGTTGGCTCACCCAACCTCACCGAACCTCTCAGCCCCAAGAGTGTCCACCCTTATGTCTCAATCAGCTGTGGGTCTAGATATGGTCAATCCAGGTTGCATCACAGCCCCTGAACGAATTTTGTAAGAATTTCTCTCTCTTTCACTGCCTTTGTTTCACGGGTTTTGAAAAGTAATTTATTTTTATAATGGGGTTTAGCTGCTTTACACGGCTGTGTTTATGCCGCTTTACACCCCCTTGACTCACTTACGGAGAGATATCAATACATAGGTTTGAAGATTCTTACTAGTCAGATATATTCTTGTGCGGTGAATACGGGGTGTTGAGTCCAGTTCACTGAAAAAGGAATAGGTCTTGTCTCTTACATATTGGGTTTATGGAACGGTATCGGAGCTAATTTGAAACCCTTGTTTTATGCATCACCCCACCTCACCTTTCCCGTTCAGCAGCCATAGTGTGTTTCCTAAACGTGTGACTCTGTTCTGTTTTGTAATTCAGTTCAAGTGTAGCGGTTTTTACATTCCCTCTCTAAGTGATATCTTATGATAAGTGTCTTTTTCTGTGTGACTTATTTCACTTAGAATCGTCGTACCTAAATCCACTCATCGTGCTGCTACTAGCCTTATGACGTTGATTTCATGGCTGAGTGATATTCCATTGTACATGAGGACCACAACTTCTTTATCCATTTTTCGCTTTCCTAGGATATTTAAGGTGTAATGAAGTGGGGGTTCTTGTCAACAGAGCAGCCCTAAACTTTGGGGTGCCTGTGTCTTGCTGATTTTTAGTTTTCCCAATTTATACGCCCATGAGTGGAAGTGCCCTATGCTCTCCAAGCTGTGTTTTTTAGATGTTTCAGAACACACCGTACACTTCTCCAGAGTGGCTGTTGGCAATTTACATCCCACCCATCAGCGTAGCAAGGCTCCCATTTCTCCATGGCCGGTCCTGCATTTCTGGTTTGGACACTTTTTTCCGCATGGCCCTTTTGCCCGCTGGGAAGCGAGACTTCTTTGGAGCACTGATTGGCCTTTCCAGGTTGCTTGGTTGGCCAAAAAGGGCGTATGCGTTTTTTCCTGAATATATTCAGGAAAAAACGCATACGCCCTTTTTGGCCAAGGGCATCATTGTCCACGTTTTGCCGCTTTTCTTGTGCTTTCAGGGCGATTCGAATCTACCTCCTGAAATCTGTTTCCTGCAATTCTGCCTTGCTTTCAAAGCCTCTTCGTTGCCTTCCCTTAGTATATTTGTGGACGAGAGGTATCATTTAAAACTCTGCAGGTTTGTGAATTGCAGTGCCCCTGAGCTCCATTTTTCAACTCGCTTTTTTGGGAGCTGGCCGCAAAAGCGCAGGATTGCTTCAGGCCCTCTTCTGGTTCTGGGGGGCAGGCTGAGCTTGTGCTTAATTCTTCTTCCTGATGGGAAAATAGAGTGACCTGTGCCTGTCCCAACACCTAGAGCTAGTCTCTCATTGGTTCCCCCTCTTCCCGTTCATCCTCAGGACAAATTGCAACCTGTACGGAACAGGAGGTTAAAGGTGCTGATTCTCCAAGGAGGGAGATGGCTAGTAAATCGGCTGGAATGGCGAACCCGAGCAAAGGAGATGAGAAATGAGGTGCGTTTTAGAAACCTTTCCCGATCACACGGTGTACCATCTTCTGGGTTTCTCATGCCTGTTTTCGACGTAGGAAGATGCCCTTGAACCTGGAGATTTGGGACCCATGGGATGGGTACCATGCAGTATTACTTGAAAGGGTCTGCGTTGGCTCACCCAACCTCACCGAACCTCTCAGCCCCAAGAGTGTCCACCCTTATGTCTCAATCAGCTGTGGGTCTAGATATGGTCAATCCAGGTTGCATCACAGCCCCTGAACGAATTTTGTAAGAATTTCTCTCTCTTTCACTGCCTTTGTTTCACGGGTTTTGAAAAGTAATTTATTTTTATAATGGGGTTTAGCTGCTTTTCACGGCTGTGTTTATGCCGCTTTACACCCCCTTGACTCACTTACGGAGAGATATCAATACATAGGTTTGAAGATTCTTACTAGTCAGATATATTCTTGTGCGGTGAATACGGGGTGTTGAGTCCAGTTCACTGAAAAAGGAATAGGTCTTGTCTCTTACATATTGGGTTTATGGAACGGTATCGGAGCTAATTTGAAACCCTTGTTTTATGCATCACCCCACCTCACCTTTCCCGTTCAGCAGCCATAGTGTGTTTCCTAAACGTGTGACTCTGTTCTGTTTTGTAATTCAGTTCAAGTGTAGCGGTTTTTACATTCCCTCTCTAAGTGATATCTTATGATAAGTGTCTTTTTCTGTGTGACTTATTTCACTTAGAATCGTCGTACCTAAATCCACTCATCGTGCTGCTACTAGCCTTATGACGTTGATTTCATGGCTGAGTGATATTCCATTGTACATGAGGACCACAACTTCTTTATCCATTTTTCGCTTTCCTAGGATATTTAAGGTGTAATGAAGTGGGGGTTCTTGTCAACAGAGCAGCCCTAAACTTTGGGGTGCCTGTGTCTTGCTGATTTTTAGTTTTCCCAATTTATACGCCCATGAGTGGAAGTGCCCTATGCTCTCCAAGCTGTGTTTTTTAGATGTTTCAGAACACACCGTACACTTCTCCAGAGTGGCTGTTGGCAATTTACATCCCACCCATCAGCGTAGCAAGGCTCCCATTTCTCCATGGCCGGTCCTGCATTTCTGGTTTGGACACTTTTTTCCGCATGGCCCTTTTGCCCGCTGGGAAGCGAGACTTCTTTGGAGCACTGATTGGCCTTTCCAGGTTGCTTGGTTGGCCAAAAAGGGCGTATGCGTTTTTTCCTGAATATATTCAGGAAAAAACGCATACGCCCTTTTTGGCCAAGGGCATCATTGTCCACGTTTTGCCGCTTTTCTTGTGCTTTCAGGGCGATTCGAATCTACCTCCTGAAATCTGTTTCCTGCAATTCTGCCTTGCTTTCAAAGCCTCTTCGTTGCCTTCCCTTAGTATATTTGTGGACGAGAGGTATCATTTAAAACTGTGCAGGTTTGTGAATTGCAGTGCCCCTGAGCTCCATTTTTCAACTCGCTTTTTTGGGAGCTGGCCGCAAAAGCGCAGGATTGCTTCAGGCCCTCTTCTGGTTCTGGGGGGCAGGCTGAGCTTGTGCTTAATTCTTCTTCCTGATGGGAAAATAGAGTGACCTGTGCCTGTCCCAACACCTAGAGCTAGTCTCTCATTGGTTCCCCCTCTTCCCGTTCATCCTCAGGACAAATTGCAACCTGTACGGAAAAGGAGGTTAAAGGTGCTGATTCTCCAAGGAGGGAGATGGCTAGTAAATCGGCTGGAATGGCGAACCCGAGCAAAGGAGATGAGAAATGAGGTGCGTTTTAGAAACCTTTCCCGATCACACGGTGTACCATCTTCTGGGTTTCTCATGCCTGTTTTCGACGTAGGAAGATGCCCTTGAACCTGGAGATTTGGGACCCATGGGATGGGTACCATGCAGTATTACTTGAAAGGGTCTGCGTTGGCTCACCCAACCTCACCGAACCTCTCAGCCCCAAGAGTGTCCACCCTTATGTCTCAATCAGCTGTGGGTCTAGATATGGTCAATCCAGGTTGCATCACAGCCCCTGAACGAATTTTGTAAGAATTTCTCTCTCTTTCACTGCCTTTGTTTCACGGGTTTTGAAAAGTAATTTATTTTTATAATGGGGTTTAGCTGCTTTTCACGGCTGTGTTTATGCCGCTTTACACCCCCTTGACTCACTTACGGAGAGATATCAATACATAGGTTTGAAGATTCTTACTAGTCAGATATATTCTTGTGCGGTGAATACGGGGTGTTGAGTCCAGTTCACTGAAAAAGGAATAGGTCTTGTCTCTTACATATTGGGTTTATGGAACGGTATCGGAGCTAATTTGAAACCCTTGTTTTATGCATCACCCCACCTCACCTTTCCCGTTCAGCAGCCATAGTGTGTTTCCTAAACGTGTGACTCTGTTCTGTTTTGTAATTCAGTTCAAGTGTAGCGGTTTTTACATTCCCTCTCTAAGTGATATCTTATGATAAGTGTCTTTTTCTGTGTGACTTATTTCACTTAGAATCGTCGTACCTAAATCCACTCATCGTGCTGCTACTAGCCTTATGACGTTGATTTCATGGCTGAGTGATATTCCATTGTACATGAGGACCACCACTTCTTTATCCATTTTTCTCTTTCCTAGGATATTTAAGGTGTAATGAAGTGGGGGTTCTTGTCAACAGAGCAGCCCTAAACTTTGGGGTGCCTGTGTCTTGCTGATTTTTAGTTTTCCCAATTTATACGCCCATGAGTGGAAGTGCCCTATGCTCTCCAAGCTGTGTTTTTTAGATGTTTCAGAACACACCGTACACTTCTCCAGAGTGGCTGTTGGCAATTTACATCCCACCCATCAGCGTAGCAAGGCTCCCATTTCTCCATGGCCGGTCCTGCATTTCTGGTTTGGACACTTTTTTCCGCATGGCCCTTTTGCCCGCTGGGATGCGAGACTTCTTTGGAGCACTGATTGGCCTTTCCAGGTTGCTTGGTTGGCCAAAAAGGGCGTATGCGTTTTTTCCTGAATATATTCAGGAAAAAACGCATACGCCCTTTTTGGCCAAGGGCATCATTGTCCACGTTTTGCCGCTTTTCTTGTGCTTTCAGGGCGATTCGAATCTACCTCCTGAAATCTGTTTCCTGCAATTCTGCCTTGCTTTCAAAGCCTCTTCGTTGCCTTCCCTTAGTATATTTGTGGACGAGAGGTATCATTTAAAACTCTGCAGGTTTGTGAATTGCAGTGCCCCTGAGCTCCATTTTTCAACTCGCTTTTTTGGGAGCTGGCCGCAAAAGCGCAGGATTGCTTCAGGCCCTCTTCTGGTTCTGGGGGGCAGGCTGAGCTTGTGCTTAATTCTTCTTCCTGATGGGAAAATAGAGTGACCTGTGCCTGTCCCAACACCTAGAGCTAGTCTCTCATTGGTTCCCCCTCTTCCCGTTCATCCTCAGGACAAATTGCAACCTGTACGGAACAGGAGGTTAAAGGTGCTGATTCTCCAAGGAGGGAGATGGCTAGTAAATCGGCTGGAATGGCGAACCCGAGCAAAGGAGATGAGAAATGAGGTGCGTTTTAGAAACCTTTCCCGATCACACGGTGTACCATCTTCTGGGTTTCTCATGCCTGTTTTCGACGTAGGAAGATGCCCTTGAACCTGGAGATTTGGGACCCATGGGATGGGTACCATGCAGTATTACTTGAAAGGGTCTGCGTTGGCTCACCCAACCTCACCGAACCTCTCAGCCCCAAGAGTGTCCACCCTTATGTCTCAATCAGCTGTGGGTCTAGATATGGTCAATCCAGGTTGCATCACAGCCCCTGAACGAATTTTGTAAGAATTTCTCTCTCTTTCACTGTCTTTGTTTCACGGGTTTTGAAAAGTAATTTATTTTTATAATGGGGTTTAGCTGCTTTTCACGGCTGTGTTTATGCCGCTTTACACCCCCTTGACTCACTTACGGAGAGATATCAATACATAGGTTTGAAGATTCTTACTAGTCAGATATATTCTTGTGCGGTGAATAGGGGGTGTTGAGTCCGGTTCACTGAAAAAGGAATAGGTCTTGTCTCTTACATATTGGGTTTATGGAACGGTATCGGAGCTAATTTGAAACCCTTGTTTTATGCATCACCCCACCTCACCTTTCCCGTTCAGCAGCCATAGTGTGTTTCCTAAACGTGTGACTCTGTTCTGTTTTCTAACTCAGTTCAAGTGTAGCGGTTTTTACATTCCCTCTCTAAGTGATATCTTATGATAAGTGTCTTTTTCTGTGTGACTTATTTCACTTAGAATCGTCGTACCTAAATCCACTCATCGTGCTGCTACTAGCCTTATGACGTTGATTTCATGGCTGAGTGATATTCCATTGTACATGAGGACCACAACTTCTTTATCCATTTTTCGCTTTCCTAGGATATTTAAGGTGTAATGAAGTGGGGGTTCTTGTCAACAGAGCAGCCCTAAACTTTGGGGTGCCTGTGTCTTGCTGATTTTTAGTTTTCCCAATTTATACGCCCATGAGTGGAAGTGCCCTATGCTCTCCAAGCTGTGTTTTTTAGATGTTTCAGAACACACCGTACACTTCTCCAGAGTGGCTGTTGGCAATTTACATCCCACCCATCAGCGTAGCAAGGCTCCCATTTCTCCATGGCCGGTCCTGCATTTCTGGTTTGGACACTTTTTTCCGCATGGCCCTTTTGCCCGCTGGGAAGCGAGACTTCTTTGGAGCACTGATTGGCCTTTCCAGGTTGCTTGGTTGGCCAAAAAGGGCGTATGCGTTTTTTCCTGAATATATTCAGGAAAAAACGCATACGCCCTTTTTGGCCAAGGGCATCATTGTCCACGTTTTGCCGCTTTTCTTGTGCTTTCAGGGCGATTCGAATCTACCTCCTGAAATCTGTTTCCTGCAATTCTGCCTTGCTTTCAAAGCCTCTTCGTTGCCTTCCCTTAGTATATTTGTGGACGAGAGGTATCATTTAAAACTCTGCAGGTTTGTGAATTGCAGTGCCCCTGAGCTCCATTTTTCAACTCGCTTTTTTGGGAGCTGGCCGCAAAAGCGCAGGATTGCTTCAGGCCCTCTTCTGGTTCTGGGGGGCAGGCTGAACTTGTGCTTAATTCTTCTTCCTGATGGGAAAATAGAGTGACCTGTGCCTGTCCCAACACCTAGAGCTAGTCTCTCATTGGTTCCCCCTCTTCCCGTTCATCCTCAGGACAAATTGCAACCTGTACGGAACAGGAGGTTAAAGGTGCTGATTCTCCAAGGAGGGAGATGGCTAGTAAATCGGCTGGAATGGCGAACCCGAGCAAAGGAGATGAGAAATGAGGTGCGTTTTAGAAACCTTTCCCGATCACACGGTGTACCATCTTCTGGGTTTCTCATGCCTGTTTTCGACGTAGGAAGATGCCCTTGAACCTGGAGATTTGGGACCCATGGGATGGGTACCATGCAGTATTACTTGAAAGGGTCTGCGTTGGCTCACCCAACCTCACCGAACCTCTCAGCCCCAAGAGTGTCCACCCTTATGTCTCAATCAGCTGTGGGTCTAGATATGGTCAATCCAGGTTGCATCACAGCCCCTGAACGAATTTTGTAAGAATTTCTCTCTCTTTCACTGCCTTTGTTTCACGGGTTTTGAAAAGTAATTTATTTTTATAATGGGGTTTAGCTGCTTTTCACGGCTGTGTTTATGCCGCTTTACACCCCCTTGACTCACTTACGGAGAGATATCAATACATAGGTTTGAAGATTCTTACTAGTCAGATATATTCTTGTGCGGTGAATAGGGGGTGTTGAGTCCGGTTCACTGAAAAAGGAATAGGTCTTGTCTCTTACATATTGGGTTTATGGAACGGTATCGGAGCTAATTTTAAACCCTTGTTTTATGCATCACCCCACCTCACCTTTCCCGTTCAGCAGCCATAGTGTGTTTCCTAAACGTGTGACTCTGTTCTGTTTTGTAATTCAGTTCAAGTGTAGCGGTTTTTACATTCCCTCTCTAAGTGATATCTTATGATAAGTGTCTTTTTCTGTGTGACTTATTTCACTTAGAATCGTCGTACCTAAATCCACTCATCGTGCTGCTACTAGCCTTATGACGTTGATTTCATGGCTGAGTGATATTCCATTGTACATGAGGACCACAACTTCTTTATCCATTTTTCGCGTTCCTAGGATATTTAAGGTGTAATGAAGTGGGGGTTCTTGTCAACAGAGCAGCCCTAAACTTTGGGGTGCCTGTGTCTTGCTGATTTTTAGTTTTCCCAATTTATACGCCCATGAGTGGAAGTGCCCTATGCTCTCCAAGCTGTGTTTTTTAGATGTTTCAGAACACACCGTACACTTCTCCAGAGTGGCTGTTGGCAATTTACATCCCACCCATCAGCGTAGCAAGGCTCCCATTTCTCCATGGCCGGTCCTGCATTTCTGGTTTGGACACTTTTTTCCGCATGGCCCTTTTGCCCGCTGGGAAGCGAGACTTCTTTGGAGCACTGATTGGCCTTTCCAGGTTGCTTGGTTGGCCAAAAAGGGCGTATGCGTTTTTTCCTGAATATATTCAGGAAAAAACGCATACGCCCTTTTTGGCCAAGGGCATCATTGTCCACGTTTTGCCGCTTTTCTTGTGCTTTCAGGGCGATTCGAATCTACCTCCTGAAATCTGTTTCCTGCTATTCTGCCTTGCTTTCAAAGCCTCTTCGTTGCCTTCCCTTAGTATATTTGTGGACGAGAGGTATCATTTAAAACTCTGCAGGTTTGTGAATTGCAGTGCCCCTGAGCTCCATTTTTCAACTCGCTTTTTTGGGAGCTGGCCGCAAAAGCGCAGGATTGCTTCAGGCCCTCTTCTGGTTCTGGGGGGCAGGCTGAGCTTGTGCTTAATTCTTCTTCCTGATGGGAAAATAGAGTGACCTGTGCCTGTCCCAACACCTAGAGCTAGTCTCTCATTGGTTCCCCCTCTTCCCGTTCATCCTCAGGACAAATTGCAACCTGTACGGAACAGGAGGTTAAAGGTGCTGATTCTCCAAGGAGGGAGATGGCTAGTAAATCGGCTGGAATGGCGAACCCGAGCAAAGGAGATGAGAAATGAGGTGCGTTTTAGAAACCTTTCCCGATCACACGGTGTACCATCTTCTGGGTTTCTCATGCCTGTTTTCGACGTAGGAAGATGCCCTTGAACCTGGAGATTTGGGACCCATGGGATGGGTACCATGCAGTATTACTTGAAAGGGTCTGCGTTGGCTCACCCAACCTCACCGAACCTCTCAGCCCCAAGAGTGTCCACCCTTATGTCTCAATCAGCTGTGGGTCTAGATATGGTCAATCCAGGTTGCATCACAGCCCCTGAACGAATTTTGTAAGAATTTCTCTCTCTTTCACTGTCTTTGTTTCACGGGTTTTGAAAAGTAATTTATTTTTATAATGGGGTTTAGCTGCTTTTCACGGCTGTGTTTATGCCGCTTTACACCCCCTTGACTCACTTACGGAGAGATATCAATACATAGGTTTGAAGATTCTTACTAGTCAGATATATTCTTGTGCGGTGAATAGGGGGTGTTGAGTCCGGTTCACTGAAAAAGGAATAGGTCTTGTCTCTTACATATTGGGTTTATGGAACGGTATCGGAGCTAATTTGAAACCCTTGTTTTATGTATCACCCCACCTCACCTTTCCCGTTCAGCAGCCATAGTGTGTTTCCTAAACGTGTGACTCTGTTCTGTTTTCTAACTCAGTTCAAGTGTAGCGGTTTTTACATTCCCTCTCTAAGTGATATCTTATGATAAGTGTCTTTTTCTGTGTGACTTATTTCACTTAGAATCGTCGTACCTAAATCCACTCATCGTGCTGCTACTAGCCTTATGACGTTGATTTCATGGCTGAGTGATATTCCATTGTACATGAGGACCACAACTTCTTTATCCATTTTTCGCTTTCCTAGGATATTTAAGGTGTAATGAAGTGGGGGTTCTTGTCAACAGAGCAGCCCTAAACTTTGGGGTGCCTGTGTCTTGCTGATTTTTAGTTTTCCCAATTTATACGCCCATGAGTGGAAGTGCCCTATGCTCTCCAAGCTGTGTTTTTTAGATGTTTCAGAACACACCGTACACTTCTCCAGAGTGGCTGTTGGCAATTTACATCCCACCCATCAGCGTAGCAAGGCTCCCATTTCTCCATGGCCGGTCCTGCATTTCTGGTTTGGACACTTTTTTCCGCATGGCCCTTTTGCCCGCTGGGAAGCGAGACTTCTTTGGAGCACTGATTGGCCTTTCCAGGTTGCTTGGTTGGCCAAAAAGGGCGTATGCGTTTTTTCCTGAATATATTCAGGAAAAAACGCATACGCCCTTTTTGGCCAAGGGCATCATTGTCCACGTTTTGCCGCTTTTCTTGTGCTTTCAGGGCGATTCGAATCTACCTCCTGAAATCTGTTTCCTGCAATTCTGCCTTGCTTTCAAAGCCTCTTCGTTGCCTTCCCTTAGTATATTTGTGGACGAGAGGTATCATTTAAAACTCTGCAGGTTTGTGAATTGCAGTGCCCCTGAGCTCCATTTTTCAACTCGCTTTTTTGGGAGCTGGCCGCAAAAGCGCAGGATTGCTTCAGGCCCTCTTCTGGTTCTGGGGGGCAGGCTGAGCTTGTGCTTAATTCTTCTTCCTGATGGGAAAATAGAGTGACCTGTGCCTGTCCCAACACCTAGAGCTAGTCTCTCATTGGTTCCCCCTCTTCCCGTTCATCCTCAGGACAAATTGCAACCTGTACGGAACAGGAGGTTAAAGGTGCTGATTCTCCAAGGAGGGAGATGGCCTAGTAAATCGGCTGGAATGGCGAACCCGAGCAAAGGAGATGAGAAATGAGGTGCGTTTTAGAAACCTTTCCCGATCACACACGGTGTACCATCTTCTGGGTTTCTCATGCCTGTTTTCGACGTAGGAAGATGCCCTTGAACCTGGAGATTTGGGACCCATGGGATGTGTACCATGCAGTATTACTTGAAAGGGTCTGCGTTGGCTCACCCAACCTCACCGAACCTCTCAGCCCCAAGAGTGTCCACCCTTATGTCTCAATCAGCTGTGGGTCTAGATATGGTCAATCCAGGTTGCATCACAGCCCCTGAACGAATTTTGTAAGAATTTCTCTCTCTTTCACTGCCTTTGTTTCACGGGTTTTGAAAAGTAATTTATTTTTATAATGGGGTTTAGCTGCTTTTCACGGCTGTGTTTATGCCGCTTTACACCCCCTTGACTCACTTACGGAGAGATATCAATACATAGGTTTGAAGATTCTTACTAGTCAGATATATTCTTGTGCGGTGAATACGGGGTGTTGAGTCCAGTTCACTGAAAAAGGAATAGGTCTTGTCTCTTACATATTGGGTTTATGGAACGGTATCGGAGCTAATTTGAAACCCTTGTTTTATGCATCACCCCCACCTCACCTTTCCCGTTCAGCAGCCATAGTGTGTTTCCTAAACGTGTGACTCTGTTCTGTTTTGTAATTCAGTTCAAGTGTAGCGGTTTTTACATTCCCTCTCTAAGTGATATCTTATGATAAGTGTCTTTTTCTGTGTGACTTATTTCACTTAGAATCGTCGTACCTAAATCCACTCATCGTGCTGCTACTAGCCTTATGACGTTGATTTCATGGCTGAGTGATATTCCATTGTACATGAGGACCACCACTTCTTTATCCATTTTTCTCTTTCCTAGGATATTTAAGGTGTAATGAAGTGGGGGTTCTTGTCAACAGAGCAGCCGTAAACTTTGGGGTGCCTGTGTCTTGCTGATTTTTAGTTTTCCCAATTTATACGCCCATGAGTGGAAGTGCCCTATGCTCTCCAAGCTGTGTTTTTTAGATGTTTCAGAACACACCGTACACTTCTCCAGAGTGGCTGTTGGCAATTTACATCCCACCCATCAGCGTAGCAAGGCTCCCATTTCTCCATGGCCGGTCCTGCATTTCTGGTTTGGACACTTTTTTCCGCATGGCCCTTTTGCCCGCTGGGATGCGAGACTTCTTTGGAGCACTGATTGGCCTTTCCAGGTTGCTTGGTTGGCCAAAAAGGGCGTATGCGTTTTTTCCTGAATATATTCAGGAAAAAACGCATACGCCCTTTTTGGCCAAGGGCATCATTGTCCACGTTTTGCCGCTTTTCTTGTGCTTTCAGGGCGATTCGAATCTACCTCCTGAAATCTGTTTCCTGCAATTCTGCCTTGCTTTCAAAGCCTCTTCGTTGCCTTCCCTTAGTATATTTGTGGACGAGAGGTATCATTTAAAACTCTGCAGGTTTGTGAATTGCAGTGCCCCTGAGCTCCATTTTTCAACTCGCTTTTTTGGGAGCTGGCCGCAAAAGCGCAGGATTGCTTCAGGCCCTCTTCTGGTTCTGGGGGGCAGGCTGAGCTTGTGCTTAATTCTTCTTCCTGATGGGAAAATAGAGTGACCTGTGCCTGTCCCAACACCTAGAGCTAGTCTCTCATTGGTTCCCCCTCTTCCCGTTCATCCTCAGGACAAATTGCAACCTGTACGGAACAGGAGGTTAAAGGTGCTGATTCTCCAAGGAGGGAGATGGCTAGTAAATCGGCTGGAATGGCGAACCCGAGCAAAGGAGATGAGAAATGAGGTGCGTTTTAGAAACCTTTCCCGATCACACGGTGTACCATCTTCTGGGTTTCTCATGCCTGTTTTCGACGTAGGAAGATGCCCTTGAACCTGGAGATTTGGGACCCATGGGATGGGTACCATGCAGTATTACTTGAAAGGGTCTGCGTTGGCTCACCCAACCTCACCGAACCTCTCAGCCCCAAGAGTGTCCACCCTTATGTCTCAATCAGCTGTGGGTCTAGATATGGTCAATCCAGGTTGCATCACAGCCCCTGAACGAATTTTGTAAGAATTTCTCTCTCTTTCACTGCCTTTGTTTCACGGGTTTTGAAAAGTAATTTATTTTTATAATGGGGTTTAGCTGCTTTTCACGGCTGTGTTTATGCCGCTTTACACCCCCTTGACTCACTTACGGAGAGATATCAATACATAGGTTTGAAGATTCTTACTAGTCAGATATATTCTTGTGCGGTGAATAGGGGGTGTTGAGTCCGGTTCACTGAAAAAGGAATAGGTCTTGTCTCTTACATATTGGGTTTATGGAACGGTATCGGAGCTAATTTGAAACCCTTGTTTTATGCATCACCCCACCTCACCTTTCCCGTTCAGCAGCCATAGTGTGTTTCCTAAACGTGTGACTCTGTTCTGTTTTCTAACTCAGTTCAAGTGTAGCGGTTTTTACATTCCCTCTCTAAGTGATATCTTATGATAAGTGTCTTTTTCTGTGTGACTTATTTCACTTAGAATCGTCGTACCTAAATCCACTCATCGTGCTGCTACTAGCCTTATGACGTTGATTTCATGGCTGAGTGATATTCCATTGTACATGAGGACCACCACTTCTTTATCCATTTTTCGCTTTCCTAGGATATTTAAGGTGTAATGAAGTGGGGGTTCTTGTCAACAGAGCAGCCCTAAACTTTGGGGTGCCTGTGTCTTGCTGATTTTTAGTTTTCCCAATTTATACGCCCATGAGTGGAAGTGCCCTATGCTCTCCAAGCTGTGTTTTTTAGATGTTTCAGAACACACCGTACACTTCTCCAGAGTGGCTGTTGGCAATTTACATCCCACCCATCAGCGTAGCAAGGCTCCCATTTCTCCATGGCCGGTCCTGCATTTCTGGTTTGGACACTTTTTTCCGCATGGCCCTTTTGCCCGCTGGGATGCGAGACTTCTTTGGAGCACTGATTGGCCTTTCCAGGTTGCTTGGTTGGCCAAAAAGGGCGTATGCGTTTTTTCCTGAATATATTCAGGAAAAAACGCATACGCCCTTTTTGGCCAAGGGCATCATTGTCCACGTTTTGCCGCTTTTCTTGTGCTTTCAGGGCGATTCGAATCTACCTCCTGAAATCTGTTTCCTGCAATTCTGCCTTGCTTTCAAAGCCTCTTCGTTGCCTTCCCTTAGTATATTTGTGGACGAGAGGTATCATTTAAAACTCTGCAGGTTTGTGAATTGCAGTGCCCCTGAGCTCCATTTTTCAACTCGCTTTTTTGGGAGCTGGCCGCAAAAGCGCAGGATTGCTTCAGGCCCTCTTCTGGTTCTGGGGGGCAGGCTGAGCTTGTGCTTAATTCTTCTTCCTGATGGGAAAATAGAGTGACCTGTGCCTGTCCCAACACCTAGAGCTAGTCTCTCATTGGTTCCCCCTCTTCCCGTTCATCCTCAGGACAAATTGCAACCTGTACGGAACAGGAGGTTAAAGGTGCTGATTCTCCAAGGAGGGAGATGGCTAGTAAATCGGCTGGAATGGCGAACCCGAGCAAAGGAGATGAGAAATGAGGTGCGTTTTAGAAACCTTTCCCGATCACACGGTGTACCATCTTCTGGGTTTCTCATGCCTGTTTTCGACGTAGGAAGATGCCCTTGAACCTGGAGATTTGGGACCCATGGGATGGGTACCATGCAGTATTACTTGAAAGGGTCTGCGTTGGCTCACCCAACCTCACCGAACCTCTCAGCCCCAAGAGTGTCCACCCTTATGTCTCAATCAGCTGTGGGTCTAGATATGGTCAATCCAGGTTGCATCACAGCCCCTGAACGAATTTTGTAAGAATTTCTCTCTCTTTCACTGCCTTTGTTTCACGGGTTTTGAAAAGTAATTTATTTTTATAATGGGGTTTAGCTGCTTTTCACGGCTGTGTTTATGCCGCTTTACACCCCCTTGACTCACTTACGGAGAGATATCAATACATAGGTTTGAAGATTCTTACTAGTCAGATATATTCTTGTGCGGTGAATAGGGGGTGTTGAGTCCGGTTCACTGAAAAAGGAATAGGTCTTGTCTCTTACATATTGGGTTTATGGAACGGTATCGGAGCTAATTTGAAACCCTTGTTTTATGCATCACCCCACCTCACCTTTCCCGTTCAGCAGCCATAGTGTGTTTCCTAAACGTGTGACTCTGTTCTGTTTTCTAACTCAGTTCAAGTGTAGCGGTTTTTACATTCCCTCTCTAAGTGATATCTTATGATAAGTGTCTTTTTCTGTGTGACTTATTTCACTTAGAATCGTCGTACCTAAATCCACTCATCGTGCTGCTACTAGCCTTATGACGTTGATTTCATGGCTGAGTGATATTCCATTGTACATGAGGACCACCACTTCTTTATCCATTTTTCGCTTTCCTAGGATATTTAAGGTGTAATGAAGTGGGGGTTCTTGTCAACAGAGCAGCCCTAAACTTTGGGGTGCCTGTGTCTTGCTGATTTTTAGTTTTCCCAATTTATACGCCCATGAGTGGAAGTGCCCTATGCTCTCCAAGCTGTGTTTTTTAGATGTTTCAGAACACACCGTACACTTCTCCAGAGTGGCTGTTGGCAATTTACATCCCACCCATCAGCGTAGCAAGGCTCCCATTTCTCCATGGCCGGTCCTGCATTTCTGGTTTGGACACTTTTTTCCGCATGGCCCTTTTGCCCGCTGGGAAGCGAGACTTCTTTGGAGCACTGATTGGCCTTTCCAGGTTGCTTGGTTGGCCAAAAAGGGCGTATGCGTTTTTTCCTGAATATATTCAGGAAAAAACGCATACGCCCTTTTTGGCCAAGGGCATCATTGTCCACGTTTTGCCGCTTTTCTTGTGCTTTCAGGGCGATTCGAATCTACCTCCTGAAATCTGTTTCCTGCAATTCTGCCTTGCTTTCAAAGCCTCTTCGTTGCCTTCCCTTAGTATATTTGTGGACGAGAGGTATCATTTAAAACTCTGCAGGTTTGTGAATTGCAGTGCCCCTGAGCTCCATTTTTCAACTCGCTTTTTTGGGAGCTGGCCGCAAAAGCGCAGGATTGCTTCAGGCCCTCTTCTGGTTCTGGGGGGCAGGCTGAGCTTGTGCTTAATTCTTCTTCCTGATGGGAAAATAGAGTGACCTGTGCCTGTCCCAACACCTAGAGCTAGTCTCTCATTGGTTCCCCCTCTTCCCGTTCATCCTCAGGACAAATTGCAACCTGTACGGAACAGGAGGTTAAAGGTGCTGATTCTCCAAGGAGGGAGATGGCTAGTAAATCGGCTGGAATGGCGAACCCGAGCAAAGGAGATGAGAAATGAGGTGCGTTTTAGAAACCTTTCCCAATCACACGGTGTACCATCTTCTGGGTTTCTCATGCCTGTTTTCGACGTAGGAAGATGCCCTTGAACCTGGAGATTTGGGACCCATGGGATGGGTACCATGCAGTATTACTTGAAAGGGTCTGCGTTGGCTCACCCAACCTCACCGAACCTCTCAGCCCCAAGAGTGTCCACCCTTATGTCTCAATCAGCTGTGGGTCTAGATATGGTCAATCCAGGTTGCATCACAGCCCCTGAACGAATTTTGTAAGAATTTCTCTCTCTTTCACTGCCTTTGTTTCACGGGTTTTGAAAAGTAATTTATTTTTATAATGGGGTTTAGCTGCTTTTCACGGCTGTGTTTATGCCGCTTTACACCCCCTTGACTCACTTACGGAGAGATATCAATACATAGGTTTGAAGATTCTTACTAGTCAGATATATTCTTGTGCGGTGAATACGGGGTGTTGAGTCCAGTTCACTGAAAAAGGAATAGGTCTTGTCTCTTACATATTGGGTTTATGGAACGGTATCGGAGCTAATTTGAAACCCTTGTTTTATGCATCACCCCACCTCACCTTTCCCGTTCAGCAGCCATAGTGTGTTTCCTAAACGTGTGACTCTGTTCTGTTTTGTAATTCAGATCAAGTGTAGCGGTTTTTACATTCCCTCTCTAAGTGATATCTTATGATAAGTGTCTTTTTCTGTGTGACTTATTTCACTTAGAATCGTCGTACCTAAATCCACTCATCGTGCTGCTACTAGCCTTATGACGTTGATTTCATGGCTGAGTGATATTCCATTGTACATGAGGACCACAACTTCTTTATCCATTTTTCTCTTTCCTAGGATATTTAAGGTGTAATGAAGTGGGGGTTCTTGTCAACAGAGCAGCCCTAAACTTTGGGGTGCCTGTGTCTTGCTGATTTTTAGTTTTCCCAATTTATACGCCCATGAGTGGAAGTGCCCTATGCTCTCCAAGCTGTGTTTTTTAGATGTTTCAGAACACACCGTACACTTCTCCAGAGTGGCTGTTGGCAATTTACATCCCACCCATCAGCGTAGCAAGGCTCCCATTTCTCCATGGCCGGTCCTGCATTTCTGGTTTGGACACTTTTTTCCGCATGGCCCTTTTGCCCGCTGGGAAGCGAGACTACTTTGGAGCACTGATTGGCCTTTCCAGGTTGCTTGGTTGGCCAAAAAGGGCGTATGCGTTTTTTCCTGAATATATTCAGGAAAAAACGCATACGCCCTTTTTGGCCAAGGGCATCATTGTCCACGTTTTGCCGCTTTTCTTGTGCTTTCAGGGCGATTCGAATCTACCTCCTGAAATCTGTTTCCTGCAATTCTGCCTTGCTTTCAAAGCCTCTTCGTTGCCTTCCCTTAGTATATTTGTGGACGAGAGGTATCATTTAAAACTCTGCAGGTTTGTGAATTGCAGTGCCCCTGAGCTCCATTTTTCAACTCGCTTTTTTGGGAGCTGGCCGCAAAAGCGCAGGATTGCTTCAGGCCCTCTTCTGGTTCTGGGGGGCAGGCTGAGCTTGTGCTTAATTCTTCTTCCTGATGGGAAAATAGAGTGACCTGTGCCTGTCCCAACACCTAGAGCTAGTCTCTCATTGGTTCCCCCTCTTCCCGTTCATCCTCAGGACAAATTGCAACCTGTACGGAACAGGAGGTTAAAGGTGCTGATTCTCCAAGGAGGGAGATGGCTAGTAAATCGGCTGGAATGGCGAACCCGAGCAAAGGAGATGAGAAATGAGGTGCGTTTTAGAAACCTTTCCCGATCACACGGTGTACCATCTTCTGGGTTTCTCATGCCTGTTTTCGACGTAGGAAGATGCCCTTGAACCTGGAGATTTGGGACCCATGGGATGGGTACCATGCAGTATTACTTGAAAGGGTCTGCGTTGGCTCACCCAACCTCACCGAACCTCTCAGCCCCAAGAGTGTCCACCCTTATGTCTCAATCAGCTGTGGGTCTAGATATGGTCAATCCAGGTTGCATCACAGCCCCTGAACGAATTTTGTAAGAATTTCTCTCTCTTTCACTGCCTTTGTTTCACGGGTTTTGAAAAGTAATTTATTTTTATAATGGGGTTTAGCTGCTTTTCACGGCTGTGTTTATGCCGCTTTACACCCCCTTGACTCACTTACGGAGAGATATCAATACATAGGTTTGAAGATTCTTACTAGTCAGATATATTCTTGTGCGGTGAATACGGGGTGTTGAGTCCAGTTCACTGAAAAAGGAATAGGTCTTGTCTCTTACATATTGGGTTTATGGAACGGTATCGGAGCTAATTTGAAACCCTTGTTTTATGCATCACCCCACCTCACCTTTCCCGTTCAGCAGCCATAGTGTGTTTCCTAAACGTGTGACTCTGTTCTGTTTTGTAATTCAGTTCAAGTGTAGCGGTTTTTACATTCCCTCTCTAAGTGATATCTTATGATAAGTGTCTTTTTCTGTGTGACTTATTTCACTTAGAATCGTCGTACCTAAATCCACTCATCGTGCTGCTACTAGCCTTATGACGTTGATTTCATGGCTGAGTGATATTCCATTGTACATGAGGACCACAACTTCTTTATCCATTTTTCGCTTTCCTAGGATATTTAAGGTGTAAGGAAGTGGGGGTTCTTGTCAACAGAGCAGCCCTAAACTTTGGGGTGCCTGTGTCTTGCTGATTTTTAGTTTTCCCAATTTATACGCCCATGAGTGGAAGTGCCCTATGCTCTCCAAGCTCTGTTTTTTAGATGTTTCAGAACACACCGTACACTTCTCCAGAGTGGCTGTTGGCAATTTACATCCCACCCATCAGCGTAGCAAGGCTCCCATTTCTCCATGGCCGGTCCTGCATTTCTGGTTTGGACACTTTTTTCCGCATGGCCCTTTTGCCCGCTGGGAAGCGAGACTTCTTTGGAGCGCTGATTGGCCTTTCCAGGTTGCTTGGTTGGCCAAAAAGGGCGTATGCGTTTTTTCCTGAATATATTCAGGAAAAAACGCATACGCCCTTTTTGGCCAAGGGCATCATTGTCCACGTTTTGCCGCTTTTCATGTGCTTTCAAGGCGATTCGAATCTACCTCCTGAAATCTGTTTCCTGCAATTCTGCCTTGCTTTCAAAGCCTCTTCGTTGCCTTCCCTTAGTATATTTGTGGACGAGAGGTATCATTTAAAACTCTGCAGGTTTGTGAATTGCAGTGCCCCTGAGCTCCATTTTTCAACTCGCTTTTTTGGGAGCTGGCCGCAAAAGCGCAGGATTGCTTCAGGCCCTCTTCTGGTTCTGGGGGGCAGGCTGAGCTTGTGCTTAATTCTTCTTCCTGATGGGAAAATAGAGTGACCTGTGCCTGTCCCAACACCTAGAGCTAGTCTCTCATTGGTTCCCCCTCTTCCCGTTCATCCTCAGGACAAATTGCAACCTGTACGGAACAGGAGGTTAAAGGTGCTGATTCTCCAAGGAGGGAGATGGCTAGTAAATCGGCTGGAATGGCGAACCCGAGCAAAGGAGATGAGAAATGAGGTGCGTTTTAGAAACCTTTCCCGATCACACGGTGTACCATCTTCTGGGTTTCTCATGCCTGTTTTCGACGTAGGAAGATGCCCTTGAACCTGGAGATTTGGGACCCATGGGATGGGTACCATGCAGTATTACTTGAAAGGGTCTGCGTTGGCTCACCCAACCTCATCGAACCTCTCAGCCCCAAGAGTGTCCACCCTTATGTCTCAATCAGCTGTGGGTCTAGATATGGTCAATCCAGGTTGCATCACAGCCCCTGAACGAATTTTGTAAGAATTTCTCTCTCTTTCACTGTCTTTGTTTCACGGGTTTTGAAAAGTAATTTATTTTTATATTGGGGTTTAGCTGCTTTTCACGGCTGTGTTTATGCCGCTTTACACCCCCTTGACTCACTTACGGAGAGATATCAATACATAGGTTTGAAGATTCTTACTAGTCAGATATATTCTTGTGCGGTGAATAGGGGGTGTTGAGTCCAGTTCACTGAAAAAGGAATAGGTCTTGTCTCTTACATATTGGGTTTATGGAACGGTATCGGAGCTAATTTGAAACCCTTGTTTTATGCATCACCCCACCTCACCTTTCCCGTTCAGCAGCCATAGTGTGTTTTCTAAACGTGTGACTCTGTTCTGTTTTGTAATTCAGTTCAAGTGTAGCGGTTTTTACATTCCCTCTCTAAGTGATATCTTATGATAAGTGTCTTTTTCTGTGTGACTTATTTCACTTAGAATCGTCGTACCTAAATCCACTCATCGTGCTGCTACTAGCCTTATGACGTTGATTTCATGGCTGCGTGATATTCCATTGTACATGAGGATCACAACTTCTTTATCCATTTTTCGCGTTCCTAGGATATTTAAGGTGTAATGAAGTGGGGGTTCTTGTCAACAGAGCAGCCCTAAACTTTGGGGTGCCTGTGTCTTGCTGATTTTTAGTTTTCCCAATTTATACGCCCATGAGTGGAAGTGCCCTATGCTCTCCAAGCTGTGTTTTTTAGATGTTTCAGAACACACCGTACACTTCTCCAGAGTGGCTGTTGGCAATTTACATCCCACCCATCAGCGTAGCAAGGCTCCCATTTCTCCATGGCCGGTCCTGCATTTCTGGTTTGGACACTTTTTTCCGCATGGCCCTTTTGCCCGCTGGGAAGCGAGACTTCTTTGGAGCGCTGATTGGCCTTTCCAGGTTGCTTGGTTGGCCAAAAAGGGCGTATGCGTTTTTTCCTGAATATATTCAGGAAAAAACGCATACGCCCTTTTTGGCCAAGGGCATCATTGTCCACGTTTTGCCGCTTTTCTTGTGCTTTCAGGGCGATTCGAATCTACCTCCTGAAATCTGTTTCCTGCAATTCTGCCTTGCTTTCAAAGCCTCTTCGTTGCCTTCCCTTAGTATATTTGTGGACGAGAGGTATCATTTAAAACTCTGCAGGTTTGTGAATTGCAGTGCCCCTGAGCTCCATTTTTCAACTCGCTTTTTTGGGAGCTGGCCGCAAAAGCGCAGGATTGCTTCAGGCCCTCTTCTGGTTCTGGGGGGCAGGCTGAGCTTGTGCTTAATTCTTCTTCCTGATGGGAAAATAGAGTGACCTGTGCCTGTCCCAACACCTAGAGCTAGTCTCTCATTGGTTCCCCCTCTTCCCGTTCATCCTCAGGACAAATTGCAACCTGTACGGAACAGGAGGTTAAAGGTGCTGATTCTCCAAGGAGGGAGATGGCTAGTAAATCGGCTGGAATGGCGAACCCGAGCAAAGGAGATGAGAAATGAGGTGCGTTTTAGAAACCTTTCCCGATCACACGGTGTACCATCTTCTGGGTTTCTCATGCCTGTTTTCGACGTAGGAAGATGCCCTTGAACCTGGAGATTTGGGACCCATGGGATGGGTACCATGCAGTATTACTTGAAAGGGTCTGCGTTGGCTCACCCAACCTCACCGAACCTCTCAGCCCCAAGAGTGTCCACCCTTATGTCTCAATCAGCTGTGGGTCTAGATATGGTCAATCCAGGTTGCATCACAGCCCCTGAACGAATTTTGTAAGAATTTCTCTCTCTTTCACTGCCTTTGTTTCACGGGTTTTGAAAAGTAATTTATTTTTATAATGGGGTTTAGCTGCTTTTCACGGCTGTGTTTATGCCGCTTTACACCCCCTTGACTCACTTACGGAGAGATATCAATACATAGGTTTGAAGATTCTTACTAGTCAGATATATTCTTGTGCGGTGAATACGGGGTGTTGAGTCCAGTTCACTGAAAAAGGAATAGGTCTTGTCTCTTACATATTGGGTTTATGGAACGGTATCGGAGCTAATTTGAAACCCTTGTTTTATGCATCACCCCACCTCACCTTTCCCGTTCAGCAGCCATAGTGTGTTTCCTAAACGTGTGACTCTGTTCTGTTTTGTAATTCAGATCAAGTGTAGCGGTTTTTACATTCCCTCTCTAAGTGATATCTTATGATAAGTGTCTTTTTCTGTGTGACTTATTTCACTTAGAATCGTCGTACCTAAATCCACTCATCGTGCTGCTACTAGCCTTATGACGTTGATTTCATGGCTGAGTGATATTCCATTGTACATGAGGACCACAACTTCTTTATCCATTTTTCTCTTTCCTAGGATATTTAAGGTGTAATGAAGTGGGGGTTCTTGTCAACAGAGCAGCCCTAAACTTTGGGGTGCCTGTGTCTTGCTGATTTTTAGTTTTCCCAATTTATACGCCCATGAGTGGAAGTGCCCTATGCTCTCCAAGCTGTGTTTTTTAGATGTTTCAGAACACACCGTACACTTCTCCAGAGTGGCTGTTGGCAATTTACATCCCACCCATCAGCGTAGCAAGGCTCCCATTTCTCCATGGCCAGTCCTGCATTTCTGGTTTGGACACTTTTTTCCGCATGGCCCTTTTGCCCGCTGGGAAGCGAGACTACTTTGGAGCACTGATTGGCCTTTCCAGGTTGCTTGGTTGGCCAAAAAGGGCGTATGCGTTTTTTCCTGAATATATTCAGGAAAAAACGCATACGCCCTTTTTGGCCAAGGGCATCATTGTCCACGTTTTGCCGCTTTTCTTGTGCTTTCAGGGCGATTCGAATCTACCTCCTGAAATCTGTTTCCTGCAATTCTGCCTTGCTTTCAAAGCCTCTTCGTTGCCTTCCCTTAGTATATTTGTGGACGAGAGGTATCATTTAAAACTGTGCAGGTTTGTGAATTGCAGTGCCCCTGAGCTCCATTTTTCAACTCGCTTTTTTGGGAGCTGGCCGCAAAAGCGCAGGATTGCTTCAGGCCCTCTTCTGGTTCTGGGGGGCAGGCTGAGCTTGTGCTTAATTCTTCTTCCTGATGGGAAAATAGAGTGACCTGTGCCTGTCCCAACACCTAGAGCTAGTCTCTCATTGGTTCCCCCTCTTCCCGTTCATCCTCAGGACAAATTGCAACCTGTACGGAACAGGAGGTTAAAGGTGCTGATTCTCCAAGGAGGGAGATGGCTAGTAAATCGGCTGGAATGGCGAACCCGAGCAAAGGAGATGAGAAATGAGGTGCGTTTTAGAAACCTTTCCCGATCACACGGTGTACCATCTTCTGGGTTTCTCATGCCTGTTTTCGACGTAGGAAGATGCCCTTGAACCTGGAGATTTGGGACCCATGGGATGGGTACCATGCAGTATTACTTGAAAGGGTCTGCGTTGGCTCACCCAACCTCACCGAACCTCTCAGCCCCAAGAGTGTCCACCCTTATGTCTCAATCAGCTGTGGGTCTAGATATGGTCAATCCAGGTTGCATCACAGCCCCTGAACGAATTTTGTAAGAATTTCTCTCTCTTTCACTGCCTTTGTTTCACGGGTTTTGAAAAGTAATTTATTTTTATAATGGGGTTTAGCTGCTTTTCACGGCTGTGTTTATGCCGCTTTACACCCCCTTGACTCACTTACGGAGAGATATCAATACATAGGTTTGAAGATTCTTACTAGTCAGATATATTCTTGTGCGGTGAATACGGGGTGTTGAGTCCAGTTCACTGAAAAAGGAATAGGTCTTGTCTCTTACATATTGGGTTTATGGAACGGTATCGGAGCTAATTTGAAACCCTTGTTTTATGCATCACCCCACCTCACCTTTCCCGTTCAGCAGCCATAGTGTGTTTCCTAAACGTGTGACTCTGTTCTGTTTTGTAATTCAGTTCAAGTGTAGCGGTTTTTACATTCCCTCTCTAAGTGATATCTTATGATAAGTGTCTTTTTCTGTGTGACTTATTTCACTTAGAATCGTCGTACCTAAATCCACTCATCGTGCTGCTACTAGCCTTATGACGTTGATTTCATGGCTGAGTGATATTCCATTGTACATGAGGACCACAACTTCTTTATCCATTTTTCGCTTTCCTAGGATATTTAAGGTGTAATGAAGTGGGGGTTCTTGTCAACAGAGCAGCCCTAAACTTTGGGGTGCCTGTGTCTTGCTGATTTTTAGTTTTCCCAATTTATACGCCCATGAGTGGAAGTGCCCTATGCTCTCCAAGCTGTGTTTTTTAGATGTTTCAGAACACACCGTACACTTCTCCAGAGTGGCTGTTGGCAATTTACATCCCACCCATCAGCGTAGCAAGGCTCCCATTTCTCCATGGCCGGTCCTGCATTTCTGGTTTGGACACTTTTTTCCGCATGGCCCTTTTGCCCGCTGGGAAGCGAGACTTCTTTGGAGCGCTGATTGGCCTTTCCAGGTTGCTTGGTTGGCCAAAAAGGGCGTATGCGTTTTTTCCTGAATATATTCAGGAAAAAACGCATACGCCCTTTTTGGCCAAGGGCATCATTGTCCACGTTTTGCCGCTTTTCATGTGCTTTCAAGGCGATTCGAATCTACCTCCTGAAATCTGTTTCCTGCAATTCTGCCTTGCTTTCAAAGCCTCTTCGTTGCCTTCCCTTAGTATATTTGTGGACGAGAGGTATCATTTAAAACTGTGCAGGTTTGTGAATTGCAGTGCCCCTGAGCTCCATTTTTCAACTCGCTTTTTTGGGAGCTGGCCGCAAAAGCGCAGGATTGCTTCAGGCCCTCTTCTGGTTCTGGGGGGCAGGCTGAGCTTGTGCTTAATTCTTCTTCCTGATGGGAAAATAGAGTGACCTGTGCCTGTCCCAACACCTAGAGCTAGTCTCTCATTGGTTCCCCCTCTTCCCGTTCATCCTCAGGACAAATTGCAACCTGTACGGAACAGGAGGTTAAAGGTGCTGATTCTCCAAGGAGGGAGATGGCTAGTAAATCGGCTGGAATGGCGAACCCGAGCAAAGGAGATGAGAAATGAGGTGCGTTTTAGAAACCTTTCCCGATCACACGGTGTACCATCTTCTGGGTTTCTCATGCCTGTTTTCGACGTAGGAAGATGCCCTTGAACCTGGAGATTTGGGACCCATGGGATGGGTACCATGCAGTATTACTTGAAAGGGTCTGCGTTGGCTCACCCAACCTCACCGAACCTCTCAGCCCCAAGAGTGTCCACCCTTATGTCTCAATCAGCTGTGGGTCTAGATATGGTCAATCCAGGTTGCATCACAGCCCCTGAACGAATTTTGTAAGAATTTCTCTCTCTTTCACTGTCTTTGTTTCACGGGTTTTGAAAAGTAATTTATTTTTATATTGGGGTTTAGCTGCTTTTCACGGCTGTGTTTATGCCGCTTTACACCCCCTTGACTCACTTACGGAGAGATATCAATACATAGGTTTGAAGATTCTTACTAGTCAGATATATTCTTGTGCGGTGAATAGGGGGTGTTGAGTCCAGTTCACTGAAAAAGGAATAGGTCTTGTCTCTTACATATTGGGTTTATGGAACGGTATCGGAGCTAATTTGAAACCCTTGTTTTATGCATCACCCCACCTCACCTTTCCCGTTCAGCAGCCATAGTGTGTTTTCTAAACGTGTGACTCTGTTCTGTTTTGTAATTCAGTTCAAGTGTAGCGGTTTTTACATTCCCTCTCTAAGTGATATCTTATGATAAGTGTCTTTTTCTGTGTGACTTATTTCACTTAGAATCGTCGTACCTAAATCCACTCATCGTGCTGCTACTAGCCTTATGACGTTGATTTCATGGCTGCGTGATATTCCATTGTACATGAGGACCACAACTTCTTTATCCATTTTTCGCGTTCCTAGGATATTTAAGGTGTAATGAAGTGGGGGTTCTTGTCAACAGAGCAGCCCTAAACTTTGGGGTGCCTGTGTCTTGCTGATTTTTAGTTTTCCCAATTTATACGCCCATGAGTGGAAGTGCCCTATGCTCTCCAAGCTGTGTTTTTTAGATGTTTCAGAACACACCGTACACTTCTCCAGAGTGGCTGTTGGCAATTTACATCCCACCCATCAGCGTAGCAAGGCTCCCATTTCTCCATGGCCGGTCCTGCATTTCTGGTTTGGACACTTTTTTCCGCATGGCCCTTTTGCCCGCTGGGAAGCGAGACTTCTTTGGAGCGCTGATTGGCCTTTCCAGGTTGCTTGGTTGGCCAAAAAGGGCGTATGCGTTTTTTCCTGAATATATTCAGGAAAAAACGCATACGCCCTTTTTGGCCAAGGGCATCATTGTCCACGTTTTGCCGCTTTTCATGTGCTTTCAAGGCGATTCGAATCTACCTCCTGAAATCTGTTTCCTGCAATTCTGCCTTGCTTTCAAAGCCTCTTCGTTGCCTTCCCTTAGTATATTTGTGGACGAGAGGTATCATTTAAAACTCTGCAGGTTTGTGAATTGCAGTGCCCCTGAGCTCCATTTTTCAACTCGCTTTTTTGGGAGCTGGCCGCAAAAGCGCAGGATTGCTTCAGGCCCTCTTCTGGTTCTGGGGGGCAGGCTGAGCTTGTGCTTAATTCTTCTTCCTGATGGGAAAATAGAGTGACCTGTGCCTGTCCCAACACCTAGAGCTAGTCTCTCATTGGTTCCCCCTCTTCCCGTTCATCCTCAGGACAAATTGCAACCTGTACGGAACAGGAGGTTAAAGGTGCTGATTCTCCAAGGAGGGAGATGGCTAGTAAATCGGCTGGAATGGCGAACCCGAGCAAAGGAGATGAGAAATGAGGTGCGTTTTAGAAACCTTTCCCGATCACACGGTGTACCATCTTCTGGGTTTCTCATGCCTGTTTTCGACGTAGGAAGATGCCCTTGAACCTGGAGATTTGGGACCCATGGGATGGGTACCATGCAGTATTACTTGAAAGGGTCTGCGTTGGCTCACCCAACCTCACCGAACCTCTCAGCCCCAAGAGTGTCCACCCTTATGTCTCAATCAGCTGTGGGTCTAGATATGGTCAATCCAGGTTGCATCACAGCCCCTGAACGAATTTTGTAAGAATTTCTCTCTCTTTCACTGCCTTTGTTTCACGGGTTTTGAAAAGTAATTTATTTTTATAATGGGGTTTAGCTGCTTTTCACGGCTGTGTTTATGCCGCTTTACACCCCCTTGACTCACTTACGGAGAGATATCAATACATAGGTTTGAAGATTCTTACTAGTCAGATATATTCTTGTGCGGTGAATAGGGGGTGTTGAGTCCAGTTCACTGAAAAAGGAATAGGTCTTGTCTCTTACATATTGGGTTTATGGAACGGTATCGGAGCTAATTTGAAACCCTTGTTTTATGCATCACCCCACCTCACCTTTCCCGTTCAGCAGCCATAGTGTGTTTCCTAAACGTGTGACTCTGTTCTGTTTTGTAATTCAGTTCAAGTGTAGCGGTTTTTACATTCCCTCTCTAAGTGATATCTTATGATAAGTGTCTTTTTCTGTGTGACTTATTTCACTTAGAATCGTCGTACCTAAATCCACTCATCGTGCTGCTACTAGCCTTATGACGTTGATTTCATGGCTGCGTGATATTCCATTGTACATGAGGACCACAACTTCTTTATACATTTTTCGCGTTCCTAGGATATTTAAGGTGTAATGAAGTGGGGGTTCTTGTCAACAGAGCAGCCCTAAACTTTGGGGTGCCTGTGTCTTGCTGATTTTTAGTTTTCCCAATTTATACGCCCATGAGTGGAAGTGCCCTATGCTCTCCAAGCTGTGTTTTTTAGATGTTTCAGAACACACCGTACACTTCTCCAGAGTGGCTGTTGGCAATTTACATCCCACCCATCAGCGTAGCAAGGCTCCCATTTCTCCATGGCCGGTCCTGCATTTCTGGTTTGGACACTTTTTTCCGCATGGCCCTTTTGCCCGCTGGGAAGCGAGACTTCTTTGGAGCGCTGATTGGCCTTTCCAGGTTGCTTGGTTGGCCAAAAAGGGCGTATGCGTTTTTTCCTGAATATATTCAGGAAAAAACGCATACGCCCTTTTTGGCCAAGGGCATCATTGTCCACGTTTTGCCGCTTTTCATGTGCTTTCAAGGCGATTCGAATCTACCTCCTGAAATCTGTTTCCTGCAATTCTGCCTTGCTTTCAAAGCCTCTTCGTTGCCTTCCCTTAGTATATTTGTGGACGAGAGGTATCATTTAAAACTGTGCAGGTTTGTGAATTGCAGTGCCCCTGAGCTCCATTTTTCAACTCGCTTTTTTGGGAGCTGGCCGCAAAAGCGCAGGATTGCTTCAGGCCCTCTTCTGGTTCTGGGGGGCAGGCTGAGCTTGTGCTTAATTCTTCTTCCTGATGGGAAAATAGAGTGACCTGTGCCTGTCCCAACACCTAGAGCTAGTCTCTCATTGGTTCCCCCTCTTCCCGTTCATCCTCAGGACAAATTGCAACCTGTACGGAACAGGAGGTTAAAGGTGCTGATTCTCCAAGGAGGGAGATGGCTAGTAAATCGGCTGGAATGGCGAACCCGAGCAAAGGAGATGAGAAATGAGGTGCGTTTTAGAAACCTTTCCCGATCACACGGTGTACCATCTTCTGGGTTTCTCATGCCTGTTTTCGACGTAGGAAGATGCCCTTGAACCTGGAGATTTGGGACCCATGGGATGGGTACCATGCAGTATTACTTGAAAGGGTCTGCGTTGGCTCACCCAACCTCACCGAACCTCTCAGCCCCAAGAGTGTCCACCCTTATGTCTCAATCAGCTGTGGGTCTAGATATGGTCAATCCAGGTTGCATCACAGCCCCTGAACGAATTTTGTAAGAATTTCTCTCTCTTTCACTGCCTTTGTTTCACGGGTTTTGAAAAGTAATTTATTTTTATAATGGGGTTTAGCTGCTTTTCACGGCTGTGTTTATGCCGCTTTACACCCCCTTGAGTCACTTACGGAGAGATATCAATACATATGTTTGAAGATTCTTACTAGTCAGATATATTCTTGTGCGGTGAATAGGGGGTGTTGAGTCCAGTTCACTGAAAAAGGAATAGGTCTTGTCTCTTACATATTGGGTTTATGGAACGGTATCGGAGCTAATTTGAAACCCTTGTTTTATGCATCACCCCACCTCACCTTTCCCGTTCAGCAGCCATAGTGTGTTTCCTAAACGAGTGACTCTGTTCTGTTTTGCAATTCAGTTCAAGTGTAGCGGTTTTTACATTCCCTCTCTAAGTGATATCTTATGATAAGTGTCTTTTTCTGTGTGACTTATTTCACTTAGAATCGTCGTACCTAAATCCACTCATCGTGCTGCTACTAGCCTTATGACGTTGATTTCATGGCTGCGTGATATTCCATTGTACATGAAGACCACAACTTCTTTATCCATTTTTCGCTTTCCTAGGATATTTAAGGTGTAATGAAGTGGGGGTTCTTGTCAACAGAGCAGCCCTAAACTTTGGGGTGCCTGTGTCTTGCTGATTTTTAGTTTTCCCAATTTATACGCCCATGAGTGGAAGTGCCCTATGCTCTCCAAGCTGTGTTTTTTAGATGTTTCAGAACACACCGTACACTTCTCCAGAGTGGCTGTTGGCAATTTACATCCCACCCATCAGCGTAGCAAGGCTCCCATTTCTCCATGGCCGGTCCTGCATTTCTGGTTTGGACACTTTTTTCCGCATGGCCCTTTTGCCCGCTGGGAAGCGAGACTTCTTTGGAGCGCTGATTGGCCTTTCCAGGTTGCTTGGTTGGCCAAAAAGGGCGTATGCGTTTTTTCCTGAATATATTCAGGAAAAAACGCATACGCCCTTTTTGGCCAAGGGCATCATTGTCCACGTTTTGCCGCTTTTCATGTGCTTTCAAGGCGATTCGAATCTACCTCCTGAAATCTGTTTCCTGCAATTCTGCCTTGCTTTCAAAGCCTCTTCGTTGCCTTCCCTTAGTATATTTGTGGACGAGAGGTATCATTTAAAACTGTGCAGGTTTGTGAATTGCAGTGCCCCTGAGCTCCATTTTTCAACTCGCTTTTTTGGGAGCTGGCCGCAAAAGCGCAGGATTGCTTCAGGCCCTCTTCTGGTTCTGGGGGGCAGGCTGAGCTTGTGCTTAATTCTTCTTCCTGATGGGAAAATAGAGTGACCTGTGCCTGTCCCAACACCTAGAGCTAGTCTCTCATTGGTTCCCCCTCTTCCCGTTCATCCTCAGGACAAATTGCAACCTGTACGGAACAGGAGGTTAAAGGTGCTGATTCTCCAAGGAGGGAGATGGCTAGTAAATCGGCTGGAATGGCGAACCCGAGCAAAGGAGATGAGAAATGAGGTGCGTTTTAGAAACCTTTCCCGATCACACGGTGTACCATCTTCTGGGTTTCTCATGCCTGTTTTCGACGTAGGAAGATGCCCTTGAACCTGGAGATTTGGGACCCATGGGATGGGTACCATGCAGTATTACTTGAAAGGGTCTGCGTTGGCTCACCCAACCTCACCGAACCTCTCAGCCCCAAGAGTGTCCACCCTTATGTCTCAATCAGCTGTGGGTCTAGATATGGTCAATCCAGGTTGCATCACAGCCCCTGAACGAATTTTGTAAGAATTTCTCTCTCTTTCACTGTCTTTGTTTCACGGGTTTTGAAAAGTAATTTATTTTTATAATGGGGTTTAGCGGCTTTTCACGGCTGTGTTTATGCCGCTTTACACACCCTTGACTCACTTACGGAGAGATATCAATACATAGGTTTGAAGATTCTTACTAGTCAGATATATTCTTTTGCGATGAATAGGGGGTGTTGAGTCCAGTTCACTGAGCAAGGAGTAGGTCTTGTCTATTACATATTGGGTTTATGGAACGGTATCGGAGCTAATTTGAAACCCTTGTTTTATGCATCACCCCACCTCACCTTGCCCGTTCAGCAGCCATAGTGTGTTTTCTAAACGTGTGACTCTGTTCTGTTTTGTAATTCAGTTCAAGTGTAGCGGTTTTTACATTCCCTCTCTAAGTGATATCTTATGATAAGTGTCTTTTTCTGTGTGACTTATTTCACTTAGAATCGTCGTACCTAAATCCACTCATCGTGCTGCTCTTAGCCTTATGACGTTGATTTCATGGCTGCGTGATATTCCATTGTACATGAGGACCACAACTTCTTTATCCATTTTTCGCGTTCCTAGGATATTTAAGGTGTAATGAAGTGGGGGTTCTTGTCAACAGAGCAGCCCTAAACTTTGGGGTGCCTGTGTCTTGCTGATTTTTAGTTTTCCCAATTTATACGCCCATGAGTGGAAGTGCCCTATGCTCTCCAAGCTGTGTTTTTTAGATGTTTCAGAACACACCGTACACTTCTCCAGAGTGGCTGTTGGCAATTTACATCCCACCCATCAGCGTAGCAAGGCTCCCATTTCTCCATGGCCGGTCCTGCATTTCTGGTTTGGACACTTTTTTCCGCATGGCCCTTTTGCCCGCTGGGAAGCGAGACTTCTTTGGAGCGCTGATTGGCCTTTCCAGGTTGCTTGGTTGGCCAAAAAGGGCGTATGCGTTTTTTCCTGAATATATTCAGGAAAAAACGCATACGCCCTTTTTGGCCAAGGGCATCATTGTCCACGTTTTGCCGCTTTTCATGTGCTTTCAAGGCGATTCGAATCTACCTCCTGAAATCTGTTTCCTGCAATTCTGCCTTGCTTTCAAAGCCTCTTCGTTGCCTTCCCTTAGTATATTTGTGGACGAGAGGTATCATTTAAAACTGTGCAGGTTTGTGAATTGCAGTGCCCCTGAGCTCCATTTTTCAACTCGCTTTTTTGGGAGCTGGCCGCAAAAGCGCAGGATTGCTTCAGGCCCTCTTCTGGTTCTGGGGGGCAGGCTGAGCTTGTGCTTAATTCTTCTTCCTGATGGGAAAATAGAGTGACCTGTGCCTGTCCCAACACCTAGAGCTAGTCTCTCATTGGTTCCCCCTCTTCCCGTTCATCCTCAGGACAAATTGCAACCTGTACGGAACAGGAGGTTAAAGGTGCTGATTCTCCAAGGAGGGAGATGGCTAGTAAATCGGCTGGAATGGCGAACCCGAGCAAAGGAGATGAGAAATGAGGTGCGTTTTAGAAACCTTTCCCGATCACACGGTGTACCATCTTCTGGCTTTCTCATGCCTGTTTTCGACGTAGGAAGATGCCCTTGAACCTGGAGATTTGGGACCCATGGGATGGGTACCATGCAGTATTACTTGAAAGGGTCTGCGTTGGCTCACCCAACCTCACCGAACCTCTCAGCCCCAAGAGTGTCCACCCTTATGTCTCAATCAGCTGTGGGTCTAGATATGGTCAATCCAGGTTGCATCACAGCCCCTGAACGAATTTTGTAAGAATTTCTCTCTCTTTCACTGTCTTTGTTTCACGGGTTTTGAAAAGTAATTTATTTTTATATTGGGGTTTATCTGCTTTTCACGGCTGTGTTTATGCCGCTTTACACCCCCTTGACTCACTTACGGAGAGATATCAATACATAGGTTTGAAGATTCTTACTAGTCAGATATATTCTTGTGCGGTGAATAGGGGGTGTTGAGTCCAGTTCACTGAAAAAGGAATAGGTCTTGTCTCTTACATATTGGGTTTATGGAACGGTATCGGAGCTAATTTGAAACCCTTGTTTTATGCATCACCCCACCTCACCTTTCCCGTTCAGCAGCCATAGTGTGTTTCCTAAACGTGTGACTCTGTTCTGTTTTGTAATTCAGTTCAAGTGTAGCGGTTTTTACATTCCCTCTCTAAGTGATATCTTATGATAAGTGTCTTTTTCTGTGTGACTTATTTCACTTTGAATCGTCGTACCTAAATCCACTCATCGTGCTGCTACTAGCCTTATGACGTTGATTTCATGGCTGAGTGATATTCCATTGTACATGAGGACCACAACTTCTTTATCCATTTTTCGCTTTCCTAGGATATTTAAGGTGTAATGAAGTGGGGGTTCTTGTCAACAGAGCAGCCCTAAACTTTGGGGTGCCTGTGTCTTGCTGATTTTTAGTTTTCCCAATTTATACGCCCATGAGTGGAAGTGCCCTATGCTCTCCAAGCTGTGTTTTTTAGATGTTTCAGAACACACCGTACACTTCTCCAGAGTGGCTGTTGGCAATTTACATCCCACCCATCAGCGTAGCAAGGCTCCCATTTCTCCATGGCCGGTCCTGCATTTCTGGTTTGGACACTTTTTTCCGCATGGCCCTTTTGCCCGCTGGGAAGCGAGACTTCTTTGGAGCACTGATTGGCCTTTCCAGGTTGCTTGGTTGGCCAAAAAGGGCGTATGCGTTTTTTCCTGAATATATTCAGGAAAAAACGCATACGCCCTTTTTGGCCAAGGGCATCATTGTCCACGTTTTGCCGCTTTTCATGTGCTTTCAAGGCGATTCGAATCTACCTCCTGAAATCTGTTTCCTGCAATTCTGCCTTGCTTTCAAAGCCTCTTCGTTGCCTTCCCTTAGTATATTTGTGGACGAGAGGTATCATTTAAAACTGTGCAGGTTTGTGAATTGCAGTGCCCCTGAGCTCCATTTTTCAACTCGCTTTTTTGGGAGCTGGCCGCAAAAGCGCAGGATTGCTTCAGGCCCTCTTCTGGTTCTGGGGGGCAGGCTGAGCTTGTGCTTAATTCTTCTTCCTGATGGGAAAATAGAGTGACCTGTGCCTGTCCCAACACCTAGAGCTAGTCTCTCATTGGTTCCCCCTCTTCCCGTTCATCCTCAGGACAAATTGCAACCTGTACGGAACAGGAGGTTAAAGGTGCTGATTCTCCAAGGAGGGAGATGGCTAGTAAATCGGCTGGAATGGCGAACCCGAGCAAAGGAGATGAGAAATGAGGTGCGTTTTAGAAACCTTTCCCGATCACACGGTGTACCATCTTCTGGGTTTCTCATGCCTGTTTTCGACGTAGGAAGATGCCCTTGAACCTGGAGATTTGGGACCCATGGGATGGGTACCATGCAGTATTACTTGAAAGGGTCTGCGTTGGCTCACCCAACCTCACCGAACCTCTCAGCCCCAAGAGTGTCCACCCTTATGTCTCAATCAGCTGTGGGTCTAGATATGGTCAATCCAGGTTGCATCACAGCCCCTGAACGAATTTTGTAAGAATTTCTCTCTCTTTCACTGTCTTTGTTTCACGGGTTTTGAAAAGTAATTTATTTTTATATTGGGGTTTATCTGCTTTTCACGGCTGTGTTTATGCCGCTTTACACCCCCTTGACTCACTTACGGAGAGATATCAATACATAGGTTTGAAGATTCTTACTAGTCAGATATATTCTTGTGCGGTGAATAGGGGGTGTTGAGTCCAGTTCACTGAAAAAGGAATAGGTCTTGTCTCTTACATATTGGGTTTATGGAACGGTATCGGAGCTAATTTGAAACCCTTGTTTTATGCATCACCCCACCTCACCTTTCCCGTTCAGCAGCCATAGTGTGTTTCCTAAACGTGTGACTCTGTTCTGTTTTGTAATTCAGTTCAAGTGTAGCGGTTTTTACATTCCCTCTCTAAGTGATATCTTATGATAAGTGTCTTTTTCTGTGTGACTTATTTCACTTTGAATCGTCGTACCTAAATCCACTCATCGTGCTGCTACTAGCCTTATGACGTTGATTTCATGGCTGAGTGATATTCCATTGTACATGAGGACCACAACTTCTTTATCCATTTTTCGCTTTCATAGGATATTTAAGGTGTAATGAAGTGGGGGTTCTTGTCAACAGAGCAGCCCTAAACTTTGGGGTGCCTGTGTCTTGGTGATTTTTAGTTTTCCCAATTTATACGCCCATGAGTGGAAGTGCCCTATGCTCTCCAAGCTGTGTTTTTTAGATGTTTCAGAACACACCGTACACTTCTCCAGAGTGGCTGTTGGCAATTTACATCCCACCCATCAGCGTAGCAAGGCTCCCATTTCTCCATGGCCGGTCCTGCATTTCTGGTTTGGACACTTTTTTCCGCATGGCCCTTTTGCCCGCTGGGAAGCGAGACTTCTTTGGAGCACTGATTGGCCTTTCCAGGTTGCTTGGTTGGCCAAAAAGGGCGTATGCGTTTTTTCCTGAATATATTCAGGAAAAAACGCATACGCCCTTTTTGGCCAAGGGCATCATTGTCCACGTTTTGCCGCTTTTCATGTGCTTTCAAGGCGATTCGAATCTACCTCCTGAAATCTGTTTCCTGCAATTCTGCCTTGCTTTCAAAGCCTCTTCGTTGCCTTCCCTTAGTATATTTGTGGACGAGAGGTATCATTTAAAACTGTGCAGGTTTGTGAATTGCAGTGCCCCTGAGCTCCATTTTTCAACTCGCTTTTTTGGGAGCTGGCCGCAAAAGCGCAGGATTGCTTCAGGCCCTCTTCTGGTTCTGGGGGGCAGGCTGAGCTTGTGCTTAATTCTTCTTCCTGATGGGAAAATAGAGTGACCTGTGCCTGTCCCAACACCTAGAGCTAGTCTCTCATTGGTTCCCCCTCTTCCCGTTCATCCTCAGGACAAATTGCAACCTGTACGGAACAGGAGGTTAAAGGTGCTGATTCTCCAAGGAGGGAGATGGCTAGTAAATCGGCTGGAATGGCGAACCCGAGCAAAGGAGATGAGAAATGAGGTGCGTTTTAGAAACCTTTCCCGATCACACGGTGTACCATCTTCTGGGTTTCTCATGCCTGTTTTCGACGTAGGAAGATGCCCTTGAACCTGGAGATTTGGGACCCATGGGATGGGTACCATGCAGTATTACTTGAAAGGGTCTGCGTTGGCTCACCCAACCTCACCGAACCTCTCAGCCCCAAGAGTGTCCACCCTTATGTCTCAATCAGCTGTGGGTCTAGATATGGTCAATCCAGGTTGCATCACAGCCCCTGAACGGATTTTGTAAGAATTTCTCTCTCTTTCACTGTCTTTGTTTCACGGGTTTTGAAAAGTAATTTATTTTTATAATGGGGTTTAGCTGCTTTTCACGGCTGTGTTTATGCCGCTTTACACCCCCTTGACTCACTTACGGAGAGATATCAATACATAGGTTTGAAGATTCTTACTAGTCAGATATATTCTTGTGCGGTGAATAGGGGGTGTTGAGTCCAGTTCACTGAAAAAGGAATAGGTCTTGTCTCTTACATATTGGGTTTATGGAACGGTATCGGAGCTAATTTGAAACCCTTGTTTTATGCATCACCCCACCTCACCTTTCCCGTTCAGCAGCCATAGTGTGTTTCCTAAACGTGTGACTCTGTTCTGTTTTGTAATTCAGTTCAAGTGTAGCGGTTTTTACATTCCCTCTCTAAGTGATATCTTATGATAAGTGTCTTTTTCTGTGTGACTTATTTCACTTAGAATCGTCGTACCTAAATCCACTCATCGTGCTGCTACTAGCCTTATGACGTTGATTTCATGGCTGAGTGATATTCCATTGTACATGAGGACCACAACTTCTTTATCCATTTTTCGCGTTCCTAGGATATTTAAGGTGTAATGAAGTGGGGGTTCTTGTCAACAGAGCAGCCCTAAACTTTGGGGTGCCTGTGTCTTGCTGATTTTTAGTTTTCCCAATTTATACGCCCATGAGTGGAAGTGCCCTATGCTCTCCAAGCTGTGTTTTTTAGATGTTTCAGAACACACCGTACACTTCTCCAGAGTGGCTGTTGGCAATTTACATCCCACCCATCAGCGTAGCAAGGCTCCCATTTCTCCATGGCCGGTCCTGCATTTCTGGTTTGGACACTTTTTTCCGCATGGCCCTTTTGCCCGCTGGGAAGCGAGACTTCTTTGGAGCGCTGATTGGCATTTCCAGGTTGCTTGGTTGGCCAAAAAGGGCGTATGCGTTTTTTCCTGAATATATTCAGGAAAAAACGCATACGCCCTTTTTGGCCAAGGGCATCATTGTCCACGTTTTGCCGCTTTTCATGTGCTTTCAAGGCGATTCGAATCTACCTCCTGAAATCTGTTTCCTGCAATTCTGCCTTGCTTTCAAAGCCTCTTCGTTGCCTTCCCTTAGTATATTTGTGGACGAGAGGTATCATTTAAAACTCTGCAGGTTTGTGAATTGCAGTGCCCCTGAGCTCCATTTTTCAACTCGCTTTTTTGGGAGCTGGCCGCAAAAGCGCAGGATTGCTTCAGGCCCTCTTCTGGTTCTGGGGGGCAGGCTGAGCTTGTGCTTAATTCTTCTTCCTGATGGGAAAATAGAGTGACCTGTGCCTGTCCCAACACCTAGAGCTAGTCTCTCATTGGTTCCCCCTCTTCCCGTTCATCCTCAGGACAAATTGCAACCTGTACGGAACAGGAGGTTAAAGGTGCTGATTCTCCAAGGAGGGAGATGGCAAGTAAATCTGCTGGAATGGCGAACCCGAGCAAAGGAGATGAGAAATGAGGTGCGTTTTAGAAACCTTTCCCGATCACACGGTGTACCATCTTCTGGGTTTCTCATGCCTGTTTTCGACGTAGGAAGATGCCCTTGAACCTGGAGATTTGGGACCCATGGGATGGGTACCATGCAGTATTACTTGAAAGGGTCTGCGTTGGCTCACCCAACCTCACCGAACCTCTCAGCCCCAAGAGTGTCCACCCTTATGTCTCAATCAGCTGTGGGTCTAGATATGGTCAATCCAGGTTGCATCACAGCCCCTGAACGAATTTTGTAAGAATTTCTCTCTCTTTCACTGTCTTTGTTTCACGGGTTTTGAAAAGTAATTTATTTTTATATTGGGGTTTATCTGCTTTTCACGGCTGTGTTTATGCCGCTTTACACCCCCTTGACTCACTTACGGAGAGATATCAATACATAGGTTTGAAGATTCTTACTAGTCAGATATATTCTTGTGCGGTGAATAGGGGGTGTTGAGTCCAGTTCACTGAAAAAGGAATAGGTCTTGTCTCTTACATATTGGGTTTATGGAACGGTATCGGAGCTAATTTGAAACCCTTGTTTTATGCATCACCCCACCTCACCTTTCCCGTTCAGCAGCCATAGTGTGTTTCCTAAACGTGTGACTCTGTTCTGTTTTGTAATTCAGTTCAAGTGTAGCGGTTTTTACATTCCCTCTCTAAGTGATATCTTATGATAAGTGTCTTTTTCTGTGTGACTTATTTCACTTTGAATCGTCGTACCTAAATCCACTCATCATGCTGCTACTAGCCTTATGACGTTGATTTCATGGCTGAGTGATATTCCATTGTACATGAGGACCACAACTTCTTTATCCATTTTTCGCTTTCCTAGGATATTTAAGGTGTAATGAAGTGGGGGTTCTTGTCAACAGAGCAGCCCTAAACTTTGGGGTGCCTGTGTCTTGGTGATTTTTAGTTTTCCCAATTTATACGCCCATGAGTGGAAGTGCCCTATGCTCTCCAAGCTGTGTTTTTTAGATGTTTCAGAACACACCGTACACTTCTCCAGAGTGGCTGTTGGCAATTTACATCCCACCCATCAGCGTAGCAAGGCTCCCATTTCTCCATGGCCGGTCCTGCATTTCTGGTTTGGACACTTTTTTCCGCATGGCCCTTTTGCCCGCTGGGAAGCGAGACTTCTTTGGAGCGCTGATTGGCCTTTCCAGGTTGCTTGGTTGGCCAAAAAGGGCGTATGCGTTTTTTCCTGAATATATTCAGGAAAAAACGCATACGCCCTTTTTGGCCAAGGGCATCATTGTCCACGTTTTGCCGCTTTTCATGTGCTTTCAAGGCGATTCGAATCTACCTCCTGAAATCTGTTTCCTGCAATTCTGCCTTGCTTTCAAAGCCTCTTCGTTGCCTTCCCTTAGTATATTTGTGGACGAGAGGTATCATTTAAAACTGTGCAGGTTTGTGAATTGCAGTGCCCCTGAGCTCCATTTTTCAACTCGCTTTTTTGGGAGCTGGCCGCAAAAGCGCAGGATTGCTTCAGGCCCTCTTCTGGTTCTGGGGGGCAGGCTGAGCTTGTGCTTAATTCTTCTTCCTGATGGGAAAATAGAGTGACCTGTGCCTGTCCCAACACCTAGAGCTAGTCTCTCATTGGTTCCCCCTCTTCCCGTTCATCCTCAGGACAAATTGCAACCTGTACGGAACAGGAGGTTAAAGGTGCTGATTCTCCAAGGAGGGAGATGGCTAGTAAATTGGCTGGAATGGCGAACCCGAGCAAAGGAGATGAGAAATGAGGTGCGTTTTAGAAACCTTTCCCGATCACACGGTGTACCATCTTCTGGGTTTCTCATGCCTGTTTTCGACGTAGGAAGATGCCCTTGAACCTGGAGATTTGGGACCCATGGGATGGGTACCATGCAGTATTACTTGAAAGGGTCTGCGTTGGCTCACCCAACCTCACCGAACCTCTCAGCCCCAAGAGTGTCCACCCTTATGTCTCAATCAGCTGTGGGTCTAGATATGGTCAATCCAGGTTGCATCACAGCCCCTGAACGAATTTTGTAAGAATTTCTCTCTCTTTCACTGCCTTTGTTTCACGGGTTTTGAAAAGTAATTTATTTTTATAATGGGGTTTAGCTGCTTTTCACGGCTGTGTTTATGCCGCTTTACACCCCCTTGAGTCACTTACGGAGAGATATCAATACATATGTTTGAAGATTCTTACTAGTCAGATATATTCTTGTGCGGTGAATAGGGGGTGTTGAGTCCAGTTCACTGAAAAAGGAATAGGTCTTGTCTCTTACATATTGGGTTTATGGAACGGTATCGGAGCTAATTTGAAACCCTTGTTTTATGCATCACCCCACCTCACCTTTCCCGTTCAGCAGCCATAGTGTGTTTCCTAAACGAGTGACTCTGTTCTGTTTTGTAATTCAGTTCAAGTGTAGCGGTTTTTACATTCCCTCTCTAAGTGATATCTTATGATAAGTGTCTTTTTCTGTGTGACTTATTTCACTTAGAATCGTCGTACCTAAATCCACTCATCGTGCTGCTACTAGCCTTATGACGTTGATTTCATGGCTGCGTGATATTCCATTGTACATGAAGACCACAACTTCTTTATCCATTTTTCGCTTTCCTAGGATATTTAAGGTGTAATGAAGTGGGGGTTCTTGTCAACAGAGCAGCCCTAAACTTTGGGGTGCCTGTGTCTTGCTGATTTTTAGTTTTCCCAATTTATACGCCCATGAGTGGAAGTGCCCTATGCTCTCCAAGCTGTGTTTTTTAGATGTTTCAGAACACACCGTACACTTCTCCAGAGTGGCTGTTGGCAATTTACATCCCACCCATCAGCGTAGCAAGGCTCCCATTTCTCCATGGCCGGTCCTGCATTTCTGGTTTGGACACTTTTTTCCGCATGGCCCTTTTGCCCGCTGGGAAGCGAGACTTCTTTGGAGCGCTGATTGGCCTTTCCAGGTTGCTTGGTTGGCCAAAAAGGGCGTATGCGTTTTTTCCTGAATATATTCAGGAAAAAACGCATACGCCCTTTTTGGCCAAGGGCATCATTGTCCACGTTTTGCCGCTTTTCATGTGCTTTCAAGGCGATTCGAATCTACCTCCTGAAATCTGTTTCCTGCAATTCTGCCTTGCTTTCAAAGCCTCTTCGTTGCCTTCCCTTAGTATATTTGTGGACGAGAGGTATCATTTAAAACTGTGCAGGTTTGTGAATTGCAGTGCCCCTGAGCTCCATTTTTCAACTCGCTTTTTTGGGAGCTGGCCGCAAAAGCGCAGGATTGCTTCAGGCCCTCTTCTGGTTCTGGGGGGCAGGCTGAGCTTGTGCTTAATTCTTCTTCCTGATGGGAAAATAGAGTGACCTGTGCCTGTCCCAACACCTAGAGCTAGTCTCTCATTGGTTCCCCCTCTTCCCGTTCATCCTCAGGACAAATTGCAACCTGTACGGAACAGGAGGTTAAAGGTGCTGATTCTCCAAGGAGGGAGATGGCTAGTAAATCGGCTGGAATGGCGAACCCGAGCAAAGGAGATGAGAAATGAGGTGCGTTTTAGAAACCTTTCCCGATCACACGGTGTACCATCTTCTGGGTTTCTCATGCCTGTTTTCGACGTAGGAAGATGCCCTTGAACCTGGAGATTTGGGACCCATGGGATGGGTACCATGCAGTATTACTTGAAAGGGTCTGCGTTGGCTCACCCAACCTCACCGAACCTCTCAGCCCCAAGAGTGTCCACCCTTATGTCTCAATCAGCTGTGGGTCTAGATATGGTCAATCCAGGTTGCATCACAGCCCCTGAACGAATTTTGTAAGAATTTCTCTCTCTTTCACTGTCTTTGTTTCACGGGTTTTGAAAAGTAATTTATTTTTATAATGGGGTTTAGCGGCTTTTCACGGCTGTGTTTATGCCGCTTTACACACCCTTGACTCACTTACGGAGAGATATCAATACATAGGTTTGAAGATTCTTACTAGTCAGATATATTCTTTTGCGATGAATAGGGGGTGTTGAGTCCAGTTCACTGAGCAAGGAGTAGGTCTTGTCTATTACATATTGGGTTTATGGAACGGTATCGGAGCTAATTTGAAACCCTTGTTTTATGCATCACCCCACCTCACCTTGCCCGTTCAGCAGCCATAGTGTGTTTTCTAAACGTGTGACTCTGTTCTGTTTTGTAATTCAGTTCAAGTGTAGCGGTTTTTACATTCCCTCTCTAAGTGATATCTTATGATAAGTGTCTTTTTCTGTGTGACTTATTTCACTTAGAATCGTCGTACCTAAATCCACTCATCGTGCTGCTCTTAGCCTTATGACGTTGATTTCATGGCTGCGTGATATTCCATTGTACATGAGGACCACAACTTCTTTATCCATTTTTCGCGTTCCTAGGATATTTAAGGTGTAATGAAGTGGGGGTTCTTGTCAACAGAGCAGCCCTAAACTTTGGGGTGCCTGTGTCTTGCTGATTTTTAGTTTTCCCAATTTATACGCCCATGAGTGGAAGTGCCCTATGCTCTCCAAGCTGTGTTTTTTAGATGTTTCAGAACACACCGTACACTTCTCCAGAGTGGCTGTTGGCAATTTACATCCCACCCATCAGCGTAGCAAGGCTCCCATTTCTCCATGGCCGGTCCTGCATTTCTGGTTTGGACACTTTTTTCCGCATGGCCCTTTTGCCCGCTGGGAAGCGAGACTTCTTTGGAGCGCTGATTGGCCTTTCCAGGTTGCTTGGTTGGCCAAAAAGGGCGTATGCGTTTTTTCCTGAATATATTCAGGAAAAAACGCATACGCCCTTTTTGGCCAAGGGCATCATTGTCCACGTTTTGCCGCTTTTCATGTGCTTTCAAGGCGATTCGAATCTACCTCCTGAAATCTGTTTCCTGCAATTCTGCCTTGCTTTCAAAGCCTCTTCGTTGCCTTCCCTTAGTATATTTGTGGACGAGAGGTATCATTTAAAACTGTGCAGGTTTGTGAATTGCAGTGCCCCTGAGCTCCATTTTTCAACTCGCTTTTTTGGGAGCTGGCCGCAAAAGCGCAGGATTGCTTCAGGCCCTCTTCTGGTTCTGGGGGGCAGGCTGAGCTTGTGCTTAATTCTTCTTCCTGATGGGAAAATAGAGTGACCTGTGCCTGTCCCAACACCTAGAGCTAGTCTCTCATTGGTTCCCCCTCTTCCCGTTCATCCTCAGGACAAATTGCAACCTGTACGGAACAGGAGGTTAAAGGTGCTGATTCTCCAAGGAGGGAGATGGCTAGTAAATCGGCTGGAATGGCGAACCCGAGCAAAGGAGATGAGAAATGAGGTGCGTTTTAGAAACCTTTCCCGATCACACGGTGTACCATCTTCTGGGTTTCTCATGCCTGTTTTCGACGTAGGAAGATGCCCTTGAACCTGGAGATTTGGGACCCATGGGATGGGTACCATGCAGTATTACTTGAAAGGGTCTGCGTTGGCTCACCCAACCTCACCGAACCTCTCAGCCCCAAGAGTGTCCACCCTTATGTCTCAATCAGCTGTGGGTCTAGATATGGTCAATCCAGGTTGCATCACAGCCCCTGAACGAATTTTGTAAGAATTTCTCTCTCTTTCACTGTCTTTGTTTCACGGGTTTTGAAAAGTAATTTATTTTTATAATGGGGTTTAGCGGCTTTTCACGGCTGTGTTTATGCCGCTTTACACACCCTTGACTCACTTACGGAGAGATATCAATACATAGGTTTGAAGATTCTTACTAGTCAGATATATTCTTTTGCGATGAATAGGGGGTGTTGAGTCCAGTTCACTGAGCAAGGAGTAGGTCTTGTCTATTACATATTGGGTTTATGGAACGGTATCGGAGCTAATTTGAAACCCTTGTTTTATGCATCACCCCACCTCACCTTGCCCGTTCAGCAGCCATAGTGTGTTTTCTAAACGTGTGACTCTGTTCTGTTTTGTAATTCAGTTCAAGTGTAGCGGTTTTTACATTCCCTCTCTAAGTGATATCTTATGATAAGTGTCTTTTTCTGTGTGACTTATTTCACTTAGAATCGTCGTACCTAAATCCACTCATCGTGCTGCTCTTAGCCTTATGACGTTGATTTCATGGCTGCGTGATATTCCATTGTACATGAGGACCACAACTTCTTTATCCATTTTTCGCGTTCCTAGGATATTTAAGGTGTAATGAAGTGGGGGTTCTTGTCAACAGAGCAGCCCTAAACTTTGGGGTGCCTGTGTCTTGCTGATTTTTAGTTTTCCCAATTTATACGCCCATGAGTGGAAGTGCCCTATGCTCTCCAAGCTGTGTTTTTTAGATGTTTCAGAACACACCGTACACTTCTCCAGAGTGGCTGTTGGCAATTTACATCCCACCCATCAGCGTAGCAAGGCTCCCATTTCTCCATGGCCGGTCCTGCATTTCTGGTTTGGACACTTTTTTCCGCATGGCCCTTTTGCCCGCTGGGAAGCGAGACTTCTTTGGAGCGCTGATTGGCCTTTCCAGGTTGCTTGGTTGGCCAAAAAGGGCGTATGCGTTTTTTCCTGAATATATTCAGGAAAAAACGCATACGCCCTTTTTGGCCAAGGGCATCATTGTCCACGTTTTGCCGCTTTTCATGTGCTTTCAAGGCGATTCGAATCTACCTCCTGAAATCTGTTTCCTGCAATTCTGCCTTGCTTTCAAAGCCTCTTCGTTGCCTTCCCTTAGTATATTTGTGGACGAGAGGTATCATTTAAAACTGTGCAGGTTTGTGAATTGCAGTGCCCCTGAGCTCCATTTTTCAACTCGCTTTTTTGGGAGCTGGCCGCAAAAGCGCAGGATTGCTTCAGGCCCTCTTCTGGTTCTGGGGGGCAGGCTGAGCTTGTGCTTAATTCTTCTTCCTGATGGGAAAATAGAGTGACCTGTGCCTGTCCCAACACCTAGAGCTAGTCTCTCATTGGTTCCCCCTCTTCCCGTTCATCCTCAGGACAAATTGCAACCTGTACGGAACAGGAGGTTAAAGGTGCTGATTCTCCAAGGAGGGAGATGGCTAGTAAATCGGCTGGAATGGCGAACCCGAGCAAAGGAGATGAGAAATGAGGTGCGTTTTAGAAACCTTTCCCGATCACACGGTGTACCATCTTCTGGCTTTCTCATGCCTGTTTTCGACGTAGGAAGATGCCCTTGAACCTGGAGATTTGGGACCCATGGGATGGGTACCATGCAGTATTACTTGAAAGGGTCTGCGTTGGCTCACCCAACCTCACCGAACCTCTCAGCCCCAAGAGTGTCCACCCTTATGTCTCAATCAGCTGTGGGTCTAGATATGGTCAATCCAGGTTGCATCACAGCCCCTGAACGAATTTTGTAAGAATTTCTCTCTCTTTCACTGTCTTTGTTTCACGGGTTTTGAAAAGTAATTTATTTTTATATTGGGGTTTATCTGCTTTTCACGGCTGTGTTTATGCCGCTTTACACCCCCTTGACTCACTTACGGAGAGATATCAATACATAGGTTTGAAGATTCTTACTAGTCAGATATATTCTTGTGCGGTGAATAGGGGGTGTTGAGTCCAGTTCACTGAAAAAGGAATAGGTCTTGTCTCTTACATATTGGGTTTATGGAACGGTATCGGAGCTAATTTGAAACCCTTGTTTTATGCATCACCCCACCTCACCTTTCCCGTTCAGCAGCCATAGTGTGTTTCCTAAACGTGTGACTCTGTTCTGTTTTGTAATTCAGTTCAAGTGTAGCGGTTTTTACATTCCCTCTCTAAGTGATATCTTATGATAAGTGTCTTTTTCTGTGTGACTTATTTCACTTTGAATCGTCGTACCTAAATCCACTCATCGTGCTGCTACTAGCCTTATGACGTTGATTTCATGGCTGAGTGATATTCCATTGTACATGAGGACCACAACTTCTTTATCCATTTTTCGCTTTCCTAGGATATTTAAGGTGTAATGAAGTGGGGGTTCTTGTCAACAGAGCAGCCCTAAACTTTGGGGTGCCTGTGTCTTGCTGATTTTTAGTTTTCCCAATTTATACGCCCATGAGTGGAAGTGCCCTATGCTCTCCAAGCTGTGTTTTTTAGATGTTTCAGAACACACCGTACACTTCTCCAGAGTGGCTGTTGGCAATTTACATCCCACCCATCAGCGTAGCAAGGCTCCCATTTCTCCATGGCCGGTCCTGCATTTCTGGTTTGGACACTTTTTTCCGCATGGCCCTTTTGCCCGCTGGGAAGCGAGACTTCTTTGGAGCACTGATTGGCCTTTCCAGGTTGCTTGGTTGGCCAAAAAGGGCGTATGCGTTTTTTCCTGAATATATTCAGGAAAAAACGCATACGCCCTTTTTGGCCAAGGGCATCATTGTCCACGTTTTGCCGCTTTTCATGTGCTTTCAAGGCGATTCGAATCTACCTCCTGAAATCTGTTTCCTGCAATTCTGCCTTGCTTTCAAAGCCTCTTCGTTGCCTTCCCTTAGTATATTTGTGGACGAGAGGTATCATTTAAAACTGTGCAGGTTTGTGAATTGCAGTGCCCCTGAGCTCCATTTTTCAACTCGCTTTTTTGGGAGCTGGCCGCAAAAGCGCAGGATTGCTTCAGGCCCTCTTCTGGTTCTGGGGGGCAGGCTGAGCTTGTGCTTAATTCTTCTTCCTGATGGGAAAATAGAGTGACCTGTGCCTGTCCCAACACCTAGAGCTAGTCTCTCATTGGTTCCCCCTCTTCCCGTTCATCCTCAGGACAAATTGCAACCTGTACGGAACAGGAGGTTAAAGGTGCTGATTCTCCAAGGAGGGAGATGGCTAGTAAATCGGCTGGAATGGCGAACCCGAGCAAAGGAGATGAGAAATGAGGTGCGTTTTAGAAACCTTTCCCGATCACACGGTGTACCATCTTCTGGGTTTCTCATGCCTGTTTTCGACGTAGGAAGATGCCCTTGAACCTGGAGATTTGGGACCCATGGGATGGGTACCATGCAGTATTACTTGAAAGGGTCTGCGTTGGCTCACCCAACCTCACCGAACCTCTCAGCCCCAAGAGTGTCCACCCTTATGTCTCAATCAGCTGTGGGTCTAGATATGGTCAATCCAGGTTGCATCACAGCCCCTGAACGAATTTTGTAAGAATTTCTCTCTCTTTCACTGTCTTTGTTTCACGGGTTTTGAAAAGTAATTTATTTTTATATTGGGGTTTATCTGCTTTTCACGGCTGTGTTTATGCCGCTTTACACCCCCTTGACTCACTTACGGAGAGATATCAATACATAGGTTTGAAGATTCTTACTAGTCAGATATATTCTTGTGCGGTGAATAGGGGGTGTTGAGTCCAGTTCACTGAAAAAGGAATAGGTCTTGTCTCTTACATATTGGGTTTATGGAACGGTATCGGAGCTAATTTGAAACCCTTGTTTTATGCATCACCCCACCTCACCTTTCCCGTTCAGCAGCCATAGTGTGTTTCCTAAACGTGTGACTCTGTTCTGTTTTGTAATTCAGTTCAAGTGTAGCGGTTTTTACATTCCCTCTCTAAGTGATATCTTATGATAAGTGTCTTTTTCTGTGTGACTTATTTCACTTTGAATCGTCGTACCTAAATCCACTCATCGTGCTGCTACTAGCCTTATGACGTTGATTTCATGGCTGAGTGATATTCCATTGTACATGAGGACCACAACTTCTTTATCCATTTTTCGCTTTCATAGGATATTTAAGGTGTAATGAAGTGGGGGTTCTTGTCAACAGAGCAGCCCTAAACTTTGGGGTGCCTGTGTCTTGGTGATTTTTAGTTTTCCCAATTTATACGCCCATGAGTGGAAGTGCCCTATGCTCTCCAAGCTGTGTTTTTTAGATGTTTCAGAACACACCGTACACTTCTCCAGAGTGGCTGTTGGCAATTTACATCCCACCCATCAGCGTAGCAAGGCTCCCATTTCTCCATGGCCGGTCCTGCATTTCTGGTTTGGACACTTTTTTCCGCATGGCCCTTTTGCCCGCTGGGAAGCGAGACTTCTTTGGAGCACTGATTGGCCTTTCCAGGTTGCTTGGTTGGCCAAAAAGGGCGTATGCGTTTTTTCCTGAATATATTCAGGAAAAAACGCATACGCCCTTTTTGGCCAAGGGCATCATTGTCCACGTTTTGCCGCTTTTCATGTGCTTTCAAGGCGATTCGAATCTACCTCCTGAAATCTGTTTCCTGCAATTCTGCCTTGCTTTCAAAGCCTCTTCGTTGCCTTCCCTTAGTATATTTGTGGACGAGAGGTATCATTTAAAACTGTGCAGGTTTGTGAATTGCAGTGCCCCTGAGCTCCATTTTTCAACTCGCTTTTTTGGGAGCTGGCCGCAAAAGCGCAGGATTGCTTCAGGCCCTCTTCTGGTTCTGGGGGGCAGGCTGAGCTTGTGCTTAATTCTTCTTCCTGATGGGAAAATAGAGTGACCTGTGCCTGTCCCAACACCTAGAGCTAGTCTCTCATTGGTTCCCCCTCTTCCCGTTCATCCTCAGGACAAATTGCAACCTGTACGGAACAGGAGGTTAAAGGTGCTGATTCTCCAAGGAGGGAGATGGCTAGTAAATCGGCTGGAATGGCGAACCCGAGCAAAGGAGATGAGAAATGAGGTGCGTTTTAGAAACCTTTCCCGATCACACGGTGTACCATCTTCTGGGTTTCTCATGCCTGTTTTCGACGTAGGAAGATGCCCTTGAACCTGGAGATTTGGGACCCATGGGATGGGTACCATGCAGTATTACTTGAAAGGGTCTGCGTTGGCTCACCCAACCTCACCGAACCTCTCAGCCCCAAGAGTGTCCACCCTTATGTCTCAATCAGCTGTGGGTCTAGATATGGTCAATCCAGGTTGCATCACAGCCCCTGAACGGATTTTGTAAGAATTTCTCTCTCTTTCACTGTCTTTGTTTCACGGGTTTTGAAAAGTAATTTATTTTTATAATGGGGTTTAGCTGCTTTTCACGGCTGTGTTTATGCCGCTTTACACCCCCTTGACTCACTTACGGAGAGATATCAATACATAGGTTTGAAGATTCTTACTAGTCAGATATATTCTTGTGCGGTGAATAGGGGGTGTTGAGTCCAGTTCACTGAAAAAGGAATAGGTCTTGTCTCTTACATATTGGGTTTATGGAACGGTATCGGAGCTAATTTGAAACCCTTGTTTTATGCATCACCCCACCTCACCTTTCCCGTTCAGCAGCCATAGTGTGTTTCCTAAACGTGTGACTCTGTTCTGTTTTGTAATTCAGTTCAAGTGTAGCGGTTTTTACATTCCCTCTCTAAGTGATATCTTATGATAAGTGTCTTTTTCTGTGTGACTTATTTCACTTAGAATCGTCGTACCTAAATCCACTCATCGTGCTGCTACTAGCCTTATGACGTTGATTTCATGGCTGAGTGATATTCCATTGTACATGAGGACCACAACTTCTTTATCCATTTTTCGCGTTCCTAGGATATTTAAGGTGTAATGAAGTGGGGGTTCTTGTCAACAGAGCAGCCCTAAACTTTGGGGTGCCTGTGTCTTGCTGATTTTTAGTTTTCCCAATTTATACGCCCATGAGTGGAAGTGCCCTATGCTCTCCAAGCTGTGTTTTTTAGATGTTTCAGAACACACCGTACACTTCTCCAGAGTGGCTGTTGGCAATTTACATCCCACCCATCAGCGTAGCAAGGCTCCCATTTCTCCATGGCCGGTCCTGCATTTCTGGTTTGGACACTTTTTTCCGCATGGCCCTTTTGCCCGCTGGGAAGCGAGACTTCTTTGGAGCGCTGATTGGCATTTCCAGGTTGCTTGGTTGGCCAAAAAGGGCGTATGCGTTTTTTCCTGAATATATTCAGGAAAAAACGCATACGCCCTTTTTGGCCAAGGGCATCATTGTCCACGTTTTGCCGCTTTTCATGTGCTTTCAAGGCGATTCGAATCTACCTCCTGAAATCTGTTTCCTGCAATTCTGCCTTGCTTTCAAAGCCTCTTCGTTGCCTTCCCTTAGTATATTTGTGGACGAGAGGTATCATTTAAAACTCTGCAGGTTTGTGAATTGCAGTGCCCCTGAGCTCCATTTTTCAACTCGCTTTTTTGGGAGCTGGCCGCAAAAGCGCAGGATTGCTTCAGGCCCTCTTCTGGTTCTGGGGGGCAGGCTGAGCTTGTGCTTAATTCTTCTTCCTGATGGGAAAATAGAGTGACCTGTGCCTGTCCCAACACCTAGAGCTAGTCTCTCATTGGTTCCCCCTCTTCCCGTTCATCCTCAGGACAAATTGCAACCTGTACGGAACAGGAGGTTAAAGGTGCTGATTCTCCAAGGAGGGAGATGGCAAGTAAATCTGCTGGAATGGCGAACCCGAGCAAAGGAGATGAGAAATGAGGTGCGTTTTAGAAACCTTTCCCGATCACACGGTGTACCATCTTCTGGGTTTCTCATGCCTGTTTTCGACGTAGGAAGATGCCCTTGAACCTGGAGATTTGGGACCCATGGGATGGGTACCATGCAGTATTACTTGAAAGGGTCTGCGTTGGCTCACCCAACCTCACCGAACCTCTCAGCCCCAAGAGTGTCCACCCTTATGTCTCAATCAGCTGTGGGTCTAGATATGGTCAATCCAGGTTGCATCACAGCCCCTGAACGAATTTTGTAAGAATTTCTCTCTCTTTCACTGTCTTTGTTTCACGGGTTTTGAAAAGTAATTTATTTTTATATTGGGGTTTATCTGCTTTTCACGGCTGTGTTTATGCCGCTTTACACCCCCTTGACTCACTTACGGAGAGATATCAATACATAGGTTTGAAGATTCTTACTAGTCAGATATATTCTTGTGCGGTGAATAGGGGGTGTTGAGTCCAGTTCACTGAAAAAGGAATAGGTCTTGTCTCTTACATATTGGGTTTATGGAACGGTATCGGAGCTAATTTGAAACCCTTGTTTTATGCATCACCCCACCTCACCTTTCCCGTTCAGCAGCCATAGTGTGTTTCCTAAACGTGTGACTCTGTTCTGTTTTGTAATTCAGTTCAAGTGTAGCGGTTTTTACATTCCCTCTCTAAGTGATATCTTATGATAAGTGTCTTTTTCTGTGTGACTTATTTCACTTTGAATCGTCGTACCTAAATCCACTCATCATGCTGCTACTAGCCTTATGACGTTGATTTCATGGCTGAGTGATATTCCATTGTACATGAGGACCACAACTTCTTTATCCATTTTTCGCTTTCCTAGGATATTTAAGGTGTAATGAAGTGGGGGTTCTTGTCAACAGAGCAGCCCTAAACTTTGGGGTGCCTGTGTCTTGGTGATTTTTAGTTTTCCCAATTTATACGCCCATGAGTGGAAGTGCCCTATGCTCTCCAAGCTGTGTTTTTTAGATGTTTCAGAACACACCGTACACTTCTCCAGAGTGGCTGTTGGCAATTTACATCCCACCCATCAGCGTAGCAAGGCTCCCATTTCTCCATGGCCGGTCCTGCATTTCTGGTTTGGACACTTTTTTCCGCATGGCCCTTTTGCCCGCTGGGAAGCGAGACTTCTTTGGAGCGCTGATTGGCCTTTCCAGGTTGCTTGGTTGGCCAAAAAGGGCGTATGCGTTTTTTCCTGAATATATTCAGGAAAAAACGCATACGCCCTTTTTGGCCAAGGGCATCATTGTCCACGTTTTGCCGCTTTTCATGTGCTTTCAAGGCGATTCGAATCTACCTCCTGAAATCTGTTTCCTGCAATTCTGCCTTGCTTTCAAAGCCTCTTCGTTGCCTTCCCTTAGTATATTTGTGGACGAGAGGTATCATTTAAAACTGTGCAGGTTTGTGAATTGCAGTGCCCCTGAGCTCCATTTTTCAACTCGGTTTTTTGGGAGCTGGCCGCAAAAGCGCAGGATTGCTTCAGGCCCTCTTCTGGTTCTGGGGGGCAGGCTGAGCTTGTGCTTAATTCTTCTTCCTGATGGGAAAATAGAGTGACCTGTGCCTGTCCCAACACCTAGAGCTAGTCTCTCATTGGTTCCCCCTCTTCCCGTTCATCCTCAGGACAAATTGCAACCTGTACGGAACAGGAGGTTAAAGGTGCTGATTCTCCAAGGAGGGAGATGGCTAGTAAATTGGCTGGAATGGCGAACCCGAGCAAAGGAGATGAGAAATGAGGTGCGTTTTAGAAACCTTTCCCGATCACACGGTGTACCATCTTCTGGGTTTCTCATGCCTGTTTTCGACGTAGGAAGATGCCCTTGAACCTGGAGATTTGGGACCCATGGGATGGGTACCATGCAGTATTACTTGAAAGGGTCTGCGTTGGCTCACCCAACCTCACCGAACCTCTCAGCCCCAAGAGTGTCCACCCTTATGTCTCAATCAGCTGTGGGTCTAGATATGGTCAATCCAGGTTGCATCACAGCCCCTGAACGGATTTTGTAAGAATTTCTCTCTCTTTCACTGTCTTTGTTTCACGGGTTTTGAAAAGTAATTTATTTTTATAATGGGGTTTAGCTGCTTTTCACGGCTGTGTTTATGCCGCTTTACACCCCCTTGACTCACTTACGGAGAGATATCAATACATAGGTTTGAAGATTCTTACTAGTCAGATATATTCTTGTGCGGTGAATAGGGGGTGTTGAGTCCAGTTCACTGAAAAAGGAATAGGTCTTGTCTCTTACATATTGGGTTTATGGAACGGTATCGGAGCTAATTTGAAACCCTTGTTTTATGCATCACCCCACCTCACCTTTCCCGTTCAGCAGCCATAGTGTGTTTCCTAAACGTGTTACTCTGTTCTGTTTTGTAATTCAGTTCAAGTGTAGCGGTTTTTACATTCCCTCTCTAAGTGATATCTTATGATAAGTGTCTTTTTCTGTGTGACTTATTTCACTTAGAATCGTCGTACCTAAATCCACTCATCGTGCTGCTACTAGCCTTATGACGTTGATTTCATGGCTGAGTGATATTCCATTGTACATGAGGACCACAACTTCTTTATCCATTTTTCGCGATCCTAGGATATTTAAGGTGTAATGAAGTGGGGGTTCTTGTCAACAGAGCAGCCCTAAACTTTGGGGTGCCTGTGTCTTGCTGATTTTTAGTTTTCCCAATTTATACGCCCATGAGTGGAAGTGCCCTATGCTCTCCAAGCTGTGTTTTTTAGATGTTTCAGAACACACCGTACACTTCTCCAGAGTGGCTGTTGGCAATTTACATCCCACCTATCAGCGTAGCAAGGCTCCCATTTCTCCATGGCCGGTCCTGCATTTCTGGTTTGGACACTTTTTTCCGCATGGCCCTTTTGCCCGCTGGGAAGCGAGACTTCTTTGGAGCGCTGATTGGCCTTTCCAGGTTGCTTGGTTGGCCAAAAAGGGCGTATGCGTTTTTTCCTGAATATATTCAGGAAAAAACGCATACGCCCTTTTTGGCCAAGGGCATCATTGTCCACGTTTTGCCGCTTTTCATGTGCTTTCAAGGCGATTCGAATCTACCTCCTGAAATCTGTTTCCTGCAATTCTGCCTTGCTTTCAAAGCCTCTTCGTTGCCTTCCCTTAGTATATTTGTGGACGAGAGGTATCATTTAAAACTCTGCAGGTTTGTGAATTGCAGTGCCCCTGAGCTCCATTTTTCAACTCGCTTTTTTGGGAGCTGGCCGCAAAAGCGCAGGATTGCTTCAGGCCCTCTTCTGGTTCTGGGGGGCAGGCTGAGCTTGTGCTTAATTCTTCTTCCTGATGGGAAAATAGAGTGACCTGTGCCTGTCCCAACACCTAGAGCTAGTCTCTCATTGGTTCCCCCTCTTCCCGTTCATCCTCAGGACAAATTGCAACCTGTACGGAACAGGAGGTTAAAGGTGCTGATTCTCCAAGGAGGGAGATGGCTAGTAAATCGGCTGGAATGGCGAACCCGAGCAAAGGAGATGAGAAATGAGGTGCGTTTTAGAAACCTTTCCCGATCACACGGTGTACCATCTTCTGGGTTTCTCATGCCTGTTTTCGACGTAGGAAGATGCCCTTGAACCTGGAGATTTGGGACCCATGGGATGGGTACCATGCAGTATTACTTGAAAGGGTCTGCGTTGGCTCACCCAACCTCACCGAACCTCTCAGCCCCAAGAGTGTCCACCCTTATGTCTCAATCAGCTGTGGGTCTAGATATGGTCAATCCAGGTTGCATCACAGCCCCTGAACGAATTTTGTAAGAATTTCTCTCTCTTTCACTGTCTTTGTTTCACGGGTTTTGAAAAGTAATTTATTTTTATATTGGGGTTTATCTGCTTTTCACGGCTGTGTTTATGCCGCTTTACACCCCCTTGACTCACTTACGGAGAGATATCAATACATAGGTTTGAAGATTCTTACTAGTCAGATATATTCTTGTGCGGTGAATAGGGGGTGTTGAGTCCAGTTCACTGAAAAAGGAATAGGTCTTGTCTCTTACATATTGGGTTTATGGAACGGTATCGGAGCTAATTTGAAACCCTTGTTTTATGCATCACCCCACCTCACCTTGCCCGTTCAGCAGCCATAGTGTGTTTTCTAAACGTGTGACTCTGTTCTGTTTTGTAATTCAGTTCAAGTGTAGCGGTTTTTACATTCCCTCTCTAAGTGATATCTTATGATAAGTGTCTTTTTCTGTGTGACTTATTTCACTTAGAATCGTCGTACCTAAATCCACTCATCGTGCTGCTACTAGCCTTATGACGTTGATTTCATGGCTGAGTGATATTCCATTGTACATGAGGACCACAACTTCTTTATCCATTTTTCGCTTTCCTAGGATATTTAAGGTGTAATGAAGTGGGGGTTCTTGTCCACAGAGCAGCCCTAAACTTTGGGGTGCCTGTGTCTTGCTGATTTTTAGTTTTCCCAATTTATACGCCCATGAGTGGAAGTGCCCTATGCTCTCCAAGCTGTGTTTTTTAGATGTTTCAGAACACACCGTACACTTCTCCAGAGAGGCTGTTGGCAATTTACATCCCACCCATCAGCGTAGCAAGGCTCCCATTTCTCCATGGCCGGTCCTGCATTTCTGGTTTGGACACTTTTTTCCGCATGGCCCTTTTGCCCGCTGGGAAGCGAGACTTCTTTGGAGCGCTGATTGGCCTTTCCAGGTTGCTTGGTTGGCCAAAAAGGGCGTATGCGTTTTTTCCTGAATATATTCAGGAAAAAACGCATACGCCCTTTTTGGCCAAGGGCATCATTGTCCACGTTTTGCCGCTTTTCATGTGCTTTCAAGGTGATTCGAATCTACCTCCTGAAATCTGTTTCCTGCAATTCTGCCTTGCTTTCAAAGCCTCTTCGTTGCCTTCCCTTAGTATATTTGTGGACGAGAGGTATCATTTAAAACTGTGCAGGTTTGTGAATTGCAGTGCCCCTGAGCTCCATTTTTCAACTCGCTTTTTTGGGAGCTGGCCGCAAAAGCGCAGGATTGCTTCAGGCCCTCTTCTGGTTCTGGGGGGCAGGCTGAGCTTGTGCTTAATTCTTCTTCCTGATGGGAAAATAGAGTGACCTGTGCCTGTCCCAACACCTAGAGCTAGTCTCTCATTGGTTCCCCCTCTTCCCGTTCATCCTCAGGACAAATTGCAACCTGTACGGAACAGGAGGTTAAAGGTGCTGATTCTCCAAGGAGGGAGATGGCTAGTAAATCGGCTGGAATGGCGAACCCGAGCAAAGGAGATGAGAAATGAGGTGCGTTTTAGAAACCTTTCCCGATCACACGGTGTACCATCTTCTGGGTTTCTCATGCCTGTTTTCGACGTAGGAAGATGCCCTTGAACCTGGAGATTTGGGACCCATGGGATGGGTACCATGCAGTATTACTTGAAAGGGTCTGCGTTGGCTCACCCAACCTCACCGAACCTCTCAGCCCCAAGAGTGTCCACCCTTATGTCTCAATCAGCTGTGGGTCTAGATATGGTCAATCCAGGTTGCATCACAGCCCCTGAACGGATTTTGTAAGAATTTCTCTCTCTTTCACTGTCTTTGTTTCACGGGTTTTGAAAAGTAATTTATTTTTATAATGGGGTTTAGCTGCTTTTCACGGCTGTGTTTATGCCGCTTTACACCCCCTTGACTCACTTACGGAGAGATATCAATACATAGGTTTGAAGATTCTTACTAGTCAGATATATTCTTGTGCGGTGAATAGGGGGTGTTGAGTCCAGTTCACTGAAAAAGGAATAGATCTTGTCTCTTACATATTGGGTTTATGGAACGGTATCGGAGCTAATTTGAAACCCTTGTTTTATGCATCACCCCACCTCACCTTTCCCGTTCAGCAGCCATAGTGTGTTTCCTAAACGTGTGACTCTGTTCTGTTTTGTAATTCAGTTCAAGTGTAGCGGTTTTTACATTCCCTCTCTAAGTGATATCTTATGATAAGTGTCTTTTTCTGTGTGACTTATTTCACTTAGAATCGTCGTACCTAAATCCACTCATCGTGCTGCTACTAGCCTTATGACGTTGATTTCATGGCTGAGTGATATTCCATTGTACATGAGGACCACAACTTCTTTATCCATTTTTCGCGTTCCTAGGATATTTAAGGTGTAATGAAGTGGGGGTTCTTGTCAACAGAGCAGCCCTAAACTTTGGGGTGCCTGTGTCTTGCTGATTTTTAGTTTTCCCAATTTATACGCCCATGAGTGGAAGTGCCCTATGCTCTCCAAGCTGTGTTTTTTAGATGTTTCAGAACACACCGTACACTTCTCCAGAGTGGCTGTTGGCAATTTACATCCCACCCATCAGCGTAGCAAGGCTCCCATTTCTCCATGGCCGGTCCTGCATTTCTGGTTTGGACACTTTTTTCCGCATGGCCCTTTTGCCCGCTGGGAAGCGAGACTTCTTTGGAGCGCTGATTGGCCTTTCCAGGTTGCTTGGTTGGCCAAAAAGGGCGTATGCGTTTTTTCCTGAATATATTCAGGAAAAAACGCATACGCCCTTTTTGGCCAAGGGCATCATTGTCCACGTTTTGCCGCTTTTCATGTGCTTTCAAGGCGATTCGAATCTACCTCCTGAAATCTGTTTCCTGCAATTCTGCCTTGCTTTCAAAGCCTCTTCGTTGCCTTCCCTTAGTATATTTGTGGACGAGAGGTATCATTTAAAACTGTGCAGGTTTGTGAATTGCAGTGCCCCTGAGCTCCATTTTTCAACTCGCTTTTTTGGGAGCTGGCCGCAAAAGCGCAGGATTGCTTCAGGCCCTCTTCTGGTTCTGGGGGGCAGGCTGAGCTTGTGCTTAATTCTTCTTCCTGATGGGAAAATAGAGTGACCTGTGCCTGTCCCAACACCTAGAGCTAGTCTCTCATTGGTTCCCCCTCTTCCCGTTCATCCTCAGGACAAATTGCAACCTGTACGGAACAGGAGGTTAAAGGTGCTGATTCTCCAAGGAGGGAGATGGCTAGTAAATCGGCTGGAATGGCGAACCCGAGCAAAGGAGATGAGAAATGAGGTGCGTTTTAGAAACCTTTCCCGATCACACGGTGTACCATCTTCTGGGTTTCTCATGCCTGTTTTCGACGTAGGAAGATGCCCTTGAACCTGGAGATTTGGGACCCATGGGATGGGTACCATGCAGTATTACTTGAAAGGGTCTGCGTTGGCTCACCCAACCTCACCGAACCTCTCAGCCCCAAGAGTGTCCACCCTTATGTCTCAATCAGCTGTGGGTCTAGATATGGTCAATCCAGGTTGCATCACAGCCCCTGAACGAATTTTGTAAGAATTTCTCTCTCTTTCACTGTCTTTGTTTCACGGGTTTTGAAAAGTAATTTATTTTTATATTGGGGTTTATCTGCTTTTCACGGCTGTGTTTATGCCGCTTTACACCCCCTTGACTCACTTACGGAGAGATATCAATACATAGGTTTGAAGATTCTTACTAGTCAGATATATTCTTGTGCGGTGAATAGGGGGTGTTGAGTCCAGTTCACTGAAAAAGGAATAGGTCTTGTCTCTTACATATTGGGTTTATGGAACGGTATCGGAGCTAATTTGAAACCCTTGTTTTATGCATCACCCCACCTCACCTTGCCCGTTCAGCAGCCATAGTGTGTTTTCTAAACGTGTGACTCTGTTCTGTTTTGTAATTCAGGTCAAGTGTAGCGGTTTTTACATTCCCTCTCTAAGTGATATCTTATGATAAGTGTCTTTTTCTCTGTGACTTATTTCACTTAGAATCGTCGTACCTAAATCCACTCATCGTGCTGCTACTAGCCTTATGACGTTGATTTCATGGCTGAGTGATATTCCATTGTACATGAGGACCACAACTTCTTTATCCATTTTTCGCTTTCCTAGGATATTTAAGGTGTAATGAAGTGGGGGTTCTTGTCCACAGAGCAGCCCTAAACTTTGGGGTGCCTGTGTCTTGCTGATTTTTAGTTTTCCCAATTTATACGCCCATGAGTGGAAGTGCCCTATGCTCTCCAAGCTGTGTTTTTTAGATGTTTCAGAACACACCGTACACTTCTCCAGAGAGGCTGTTGGCAATTTACATCCCACCCATCAGCGTAGCAAGGCTCCCATTTCTCCATGGCCGGTCCTGCATTTCTGGTTTGGACACTTTTTTCCGCATGGCCCTTTTGCCCGCTGGGAAGCGAGACTTCTTTGGAGCGCTGATTGGCCTTTCCAGGTTGCTTGGTTGGCCAAAAAGGGCGTATGCGTTTTTTCCTGAATATATTCAGGAAAAAACGCATACGCCCTTTTTGGCCAAGGGCATCATTGTCCACGTTTTGCCGCTTTTCATGTGCTTTCAAGGCGATTCGAATCTACCTCCTGAAATCTGTTTCCTGCAATTCTGCCTTGCTTTCAAAGCCTCTTCGTTGCCTTCCCTTAGTATATTTGTGGACGAGAGGTATCATTTAAAACTGTGCAGGTTTGTGAATTGCAGTGCCCCTGAGCTCCATTTTTCAACTCGCTTTTTTGGGAGCTGGCCGCAAAAGCGCAGGATTGCTTCAGGCCCTCTTCTGGTTCTGGGGGGCAGGCTGAGCTTGTGCTTAATTCTTCTTCCTGATGGGAAAATAGAGTGACCTGTGCCTGTCCCAACACCTAGAGCTAGTCTCTCATTGGTTCCCCCTCTTCCCGTTCATCCTCAGGACAAATTGCAACCTGTACGGAACAGGAGGTTAAAGGTGCTGATTCTCCAAGGAGGGAGATGGCTAGTAAATCGGCTGGAATGGCGAACCCGAGCAAAGGAGATGAGAAATGAGGTGCGTTTTAGAAACCTTTCCCGATCACACGGTGTACCATCTTCTGGGTTTCTCATGCCTGTTTTCGACGTAGGAAGATGCCCTTGAACCTGGAGATTTGGGACCCATGGGATGGGTACCATGCAGTATTACTTGAAAGGGTCTGCGTTGGCTCACCCAACCTCACCGAACCTCTCAGCCCCAAGAGTGTCCACCCTTATGTCTCAATCAGCTGTGGGTCTAGATATGGTCAATCCAGGTTGCATCACAGCCCCTGAACGGATTTTGTAAGAATTTCTCTCTCTTTCACTGTCTTTGTTTCACGGGTTTTGAAAAGTAATTTATTTTTATAATGGGGTTTAGCTGCTTTTCACGGCTGTGTTTATGCCGCTTTACACCCCCTTGACTCACTTACGGAGAGATATCAATACATAGGTTTGAAGATTCTTACTAGTCAGATATATTCTTGTGCGGTGAATAGGGGGTGTTGAGTCCAGTTCACTGAAAAAGGAATAGGTCTTGTCTCTTACATATTGGGTTTATGGAACGGTATCGGAGCTAATTTGAAACCCTTGTTTTATGCATCACCCCACCTCACCTTTCCCGTTCAGCAGCCATAGTGTGTTTCCTAAACGTGTGACTCTGTTCTGTTTTGTAATTCAGTTCAAGTGTAGCGGTTTTTACATTCCCTCTCTAAGTGATATCTTATGATAAGTGTCTTTTTCTGTGTGACTTATTTCACTTAGAATCGTCGTACCTAAATCCACTCATCGTGCTGCTACTAGCCTTATGACGTTGATTTCATGGCTGAGTGATATTCCATTGTACATGAGGACCACAACTTCTTTATCCATTTTTCGCGTTCCTAGGATATTTAAGGTGTAATGAAGTGGGGGTTCTTGTCAACAGAGCAGCCCTAAACTTTGGGGTGCCTGTGTCTTGCTGATTTTTAGTTTTCCCAATTTATACGCCCATGAGTGGAAGTGCCCTATGCTCTCCAAGCTGTGTTTTTTAGATGTTTCAGAACACACCGTACACTTCTCCAGAGTGGCTGTTGGCAATTTACATCCCACCCATCAGCGTAGCAAGGCTCCCATTTCTCCATGGCCGGTCCTGCATTTCTGGTTTGGACACTTTTTTCCGCATGGCCCTTTTGCCCGCTGGGAAGCGAGACTTCTTTGGAGCGCTGATTGGCATTTCCAGGTTGCTTGGTTGGCCAAAAAGGGCGTATGCGTTTTTTCCTGAATATATTCAGGAAAAAACGCATACGCCCTTTTTGGCCAAGGGCATCATTGTCCACGTTTTGCCGCTTTTCATGTGCTTTCAAGGCGATTCGAATCTACCTCCTGAAATCTGTTTCCTGCAATTCTGCCTTGCTTTCAAAGCCTCTTCGTTGCCTTCCCTTAGTATATTTGTGGACGAGAGGTATCATTTAAAACTCTGCAGGTTTGTGAATTGCAGTGCCCCTGAGCTCCATTTTTCAACTCGCTTTTTTGGGAGCTGGCCGCAAAAGCGCAGGATTGCTTCAGGCCCTCTTCTGGTTCTGGGGGGCAGGCTGAGCTTGTGCTTAATTCTTCTTCCTGATGGGAAAATAGAGTGACCTGTGCCTGTCCCAACACCTAGAGCTAGTCTCTCATTGGTTCCCCCTCTTCCCGTTCATCCTCAGGACAAATTGCAACCTGTACGGAACAGGAGGTTAAAGGTGCTGATTCTCCAAGGAGGGAGATGGCAAGTAAATCGGCTGGAATGGCGAACCCGAGCAAAGGAGATGAGAAATGAGGTGCGTTTTAGAAACCTTTCCCGATCACACGGTGTACCATCTTCTGGGTTTCTTACGCCTGTTTTCGACGTAGGAAGATGCCCTTGAACCTGGAGATTTGGGACCCATGGGATGGGTACCATGCAGTATTACTTGAAAGGGTCTGCGTTGGCTCACCCAACCTCACCGAACCTCTCAGCCCCAAGAGTGTCCACCCTTATGTCTCAATCAGCTGTGGGTCTAGATATGGTCAATCCAGGTTGCATCACAGCCCCTGAACGAATTTTGTAAGAATTTCTCTCTCTTTCACTGTCTTTGTTTCACGGGTTTTGAAAAGTAATTTATTTTTATATTGGGGTTTATCTGCTTTTCACGGCTGTGTTTATGCCGCTTTACACCCCCTTGACTCACTTACGGAGAGATATCAATACATAGGTTTGAAGATTCTTACTAGTCAGATATATTCTTGTGCGGTGAATAGGGGGTGTTGAGTCCAGTTCACTGAAAAAGGAATAGGTCTTGTCTCTTACATATTGGGTTTATGGAACGGTATCGGAGCTAATTTGAAACCCTTGTTTTATGCATCACCCCACCTCACCTTTCCCGTTCAGCAGCCATAGTGTGTTTCCTAAACGTGTGACTCTGTTCTGTTTTGTAATTCAGTTCAAGTGTAGCGGTTTTTACATTCCCTCTCTAAGTGATATCTTATGATAAGTGTCTTTTTCTGTGTGACTTATTTCACTTTGAATCGTCGTACCTAAATCCACTCATCATGCTGCTACTAGCCTTATGACGTTGATTTCATGGCTGAGTGATATTCCATTGTACATGAGGACCACAACTTCTTTATCCATTTTTCGCTTTCCTAGGATATTTAAGGTGTAATGAAGTGGGGGTTCTTGTCAACAGAGCAGCCCTAAACTTTGGGGTGCCTGTGTCTTGGTGATTTTTAGTTTTCCCAATTTATACGCCCATGAGTGGAAGTGCCCTATGCTCTCCAAGCTGTGTTTTTTAGATGTTTCAGAACACACCGTACACTTCTCCAGAGTGGCTGTTGGCAATTTACATCCCACCCATCAGCGTAGCAAGGCTCCCATTTCTCCATGGCCGGTCCTGCATTTCTGGTTTGGACACTTTTTTCCGCATGGCCCTTTTGCCCGCTGGGAAGCGAGACTTCTTTGGAGCGCTGATTGGCCTTTCCAGGTTGCTTGGTTGGCCAAAAAGGGCGTATGCGTTTTTTCCTGAATATATTCAGGAAAAAACGCATACGCCCTTTTTGGCCAAGGGCATCATTGTCCACGTTTTGCCGCTTTTCATGTGCTTTCAAGGCGATTCGAATCTACCTCCTGAAATCTGTTTCCTGCAATTCTGCCTTGCTTTCAAAGCCTCTTCGTTGCCTTCCCTTAGTATATTTGTGGACGAGAGGTATCATTTAAAACTGTGCAGGTTTGTGAATTGCAGTGCCCCTGAGCTCCATTTTTCAACTCGCTTTTTTGGGAGCTGGCCGCAAAAGCGCAGGATTGCTTCAGGCCCTCTTCTGGTTCTGGGGGGCAGGCTGAGCTTGTGCTTAATTCTTCTTCCTGATGGGAAAATAGAGTGACCTGTGCCTGTCCCAACACCTAGAGCTAGTCTCTCATTGGTTCCCCCTCTTCCCGTTCATCCTCAGGACAAATTGCAACCTGTACGGAACAGGAGGTTAAAGGTGCTGATTCTCCAAGGAGGGAGATGGCTAGTAAATCGGCTGGAATGGCGAACCCGAGCAAAGGAGATGAGAAATGAGGTGCGTTTTAGAAACCTTTCCCGATCACACGGTGTACCATCTTCTGGGTTTCTCATGCCTGTTTTCGACGTAGGAAGATGCCCTTGAACCTGGAGATTTGGGACCCATGGGATGGGTACCATGCAGTATTACTTGAAAGGGTCTGCGTTGGCTCACCCAACCTCACCGAACCTCTCAGCCCCAAGAGTGTCCACCCTTATGTCTCAATCAGCTGTGGGTCTAGATATGGTCAATCCAGGTTGCATCACAGCCCCTGAACGGATTTTGTAAGAATTTCTCTCTCTTTCACTGTCTTTGTTTCACGGGTTTTGAAAAGTAATTTATTTTTATAATGGGGTTTAGCTGCTTTTCACGGCTGTGTTTATGCCGCTTTACACCCCCTTGACTCACTTACGGAGAGATATCAATACATAGGTTTGAAGATTCTTACTAGTCAGATATATTCTTGTGCGGTGAATAGGGGGTGTTGAGTCCAGTTCACTGAAAAAGGAATAGGTCTTGTCTCTTACATATTGGGTTTATGGAACGGTATCGGAGCTAATTTGAAACCCTTGTTTTATGCATCACCCCACCTCACCTTTCCCGTTCAGCAGCCATAGTGTGTTTCCTAAACGTGTGACTCTGTTCTGTTTTGTAATTCAGTTCAAGTGTAGCGGTTTTTACATTCCCTCTCTAAGTGATATCTTATGATAAGTGTCTTTTTCTGTGTGACTTATTTCACTTAGAATCGTCGTACCTAAATCCACTCATCGTGCTGCTACTAGCCTTATGACGTTGATTTCATGGCTGAGTGATATTCCATTGTACATGAGGACCACAACTTCTTTATCCATTTTTCGCGTTCCTAGGATATTTAAGGTGTAATGAAGTGGGGGTTCTTGTCAACAGAGCAGCCCTAAACTTTGGGGTGCCTGTGTCTTGCTGATTTTTAGTTTTCCCAATTTATACGCCCATGAGTGGAAGTGCCCTATGCTCTCCAAGCTGTGTTTTTTAGATGTTTCAGAACACACCGTACACTTCTCCAGAGTGGCTGTTGGCAATTTACATCCCACCTATCAGCGTAGCAAGGCTCCCATTTCTCCATGGCCGGTCCTGCATTTCTGGTTTGGACACTTTTTTCCGCATGGCCCTTTTGCCCGCTGGGAAGCGAGACTTCTTTGGAGCGCTGATTGGCCTTTCCAGGTTGCTTGGTTGGCCAAAAAGGGCGTATGCGTTTTTTCCTGAATATATTCAGGAAAAAACGCATACGCCCTTTTTGGCCAAGGGCATCATTGTCCACGTTTTGCCGCTTTTCATGTGCTTTCAAGGCGATTCGAATCTACCTCCTGAAATCTGTTTCCTGCAATTCTGCCTTGCTTTCAAAGCCTCTTCGTTGCCTTCCCTTAGTATATTTGTGGACGAGAGGTATCATTTAAAACTCTGCAGGTTTGTGAATTGCAGTGCCCCTGAGCTCCATTTTTCAACTCGCTTTTTTGGGAGCTGGCCGCAAAAGCGCAGGATTGCTTCAGGCCCTCTTCTGGTTCTGGGGGGCAGGCTGAGCTTGTGCTTAATTCTTCTTCCTGATGGGAAAATAGAGTGACCTGTGCCTGTCCCAACACCTAGAGCTAGTCTCTCATTGGTTCCCCCTCTTCCCGTTCATCCTCAGGACAAATTGCAACCTGTACGGAACAGGAGGTTAAAGGTGCTGATTCTCCAAGGAGGGAGATGGCTAGTAAATCGGCTGGAATGGCGAACCCGAGCAAAGGAGATGAGAAATGAGGTGCGTTTTAGAAACCTTTCCCGATCACACGGTGTACCATCTTCTGGGTTTCTCATGCCTGTTTTCGACGTAGGAAGATGCCCTTGAACCTGGAGATTTGGGACCCATGGGATGGGTACCATGCAGTATTACTTGAAAGGGTCTGCGTTGGCTCACCCAACCTCACCGAACCTCTCAGCCCCAAGAGTGTCCACCCTTATGTCTCAATCAGCTGTGGGTCTAGATATGGTCAATCCAGGTTGCATCACAGCCCCTGAACGAATTTTGTAAGAATTTCTCTCTCTTTCACTGTCTTTGTTTCACGGGTTTTGAAAAGTAATTTATTTTTATATTGGGGTTTATCTGCTTTTCACGGCTGTGTTTATGCCGCTTTACACCCCCTTGACTCACTTACGGAGAGATATCAATACATAGGTTTGAAGATTCTTACTAGTCAGATATATTCTTGTGCGGTGAATAGGGGGTGTTGAGTCCAGTTCACTGAAAAAGGAATAGGTCTTGTCTCTTACATATTGGGTTTATGGAACGGTATCGGAGCTAATTTGAAACCCTTGTTTTATGCATCACCCCACCTCACCTTGCCCGTTCAGCAGCCATAGTGTGTTTTCTAAACGTGTGACTCTGTTCTGTTTTGTAATTCAGTTCAAGTGTAGCGGTTTTTACATTCCCTCTCTAAGTGATATCTTATGATAAGTGTCTTTTTCTGTGTGACTTATTTCACTTAGAATCGTCGTACCTAAATCCACTCATCGTGCTGCTACTAGCCTTATGACGTTGATTTCATGGCTGAGTGATATTCCATTGTACATGAGGACCACAACTTCTTTATCCATTTTTCGCTTTCCTAGGATATTTAAGGTGTAATGAAGTGGGGGTTCTTGTCCACAGAGCAGCCCTAAACTTTGGGGTGCCTGTGTCTTGCTGATTTTTAGTTTTCCCAATTTATACGCCCATGAGTGGAAGTGCCCTATGCTCTCCAAGCTGTGTTTTTTAGATGTTTCAGAACACACCGTACACTTCTCCAGAGAGGCTGTTGGCAATTTACATCCCACCCATCAGCGTAGCAAGGCTCCCATTTCTCCATGGCCGGTCCTGCATTTCTGGTTTGGACACTTTTTTCCGCATGGCCCTTTTGCCCGCTGGGAAGCGAGACTTCTTTGGAGCGCTGATTGGCCTTTCCAGGTTGCTTGGTTGGCCAAAAAGGGCGTATGCGTTTTTTCCTGAATATATTCAGGAAAAAACGCATACGCCCTTTTTGGCCAAGGGCATCATTGTCCACGTTTTGCCGCTTTTCATGTGCTTTCAAGGCGATTCGAATCTACCTCCTGAAATCTGTTTCCTGCAATTCTGCCTTGCTTTCAAAGCCTCTTCGTTGCCTTCCCTTAGTATATTTGTGGACGAGAGGTATCATTTAAAACTCTGCAGGTTTGTGAATTGCAGTGCCCCTGAGCTCCATTTTTCAACTCGCTTTTTTGGGAGCTGGCCGCAAAAGCGCAGGATTGCTTCAGGCCCTCTTCTGGTTCTGGGGGGCAGGCTGAGCTTGTGCTTAATTCTTCTTCCTGATGGGAAAATAGAGTGACCTGTGCCTGTCCCAACACCTAGAGCTAGTCTCTCATTGGTTCCCCCTCTTCCCGTTCATCCTCAGGACAAATTGCAACCTGTACGGAACAGGAGGTTAAAGGTGCTGATTCTCCAAGGAGGGAGATGGCTAGTAAATCGGCTGGAATGGCGAACCCGAGCAAAGGAGATGAGAAATGAGGTGCGTTTTAGAAACCTTTCCCGATCACACGGTGTACCATCTTCTGGGTTTCTCATGCCTGTTTTCGACGTAGGAAGATGCCCTTGAACCTGGACATTTGGGACCCATGGGATGGGTACCATGCAGGATTACTTGAAAGGGTCTGCGTTGGCTCACCCAACCTCACCGAACCTCTCAGCCCCAAGAGTGTCCACCCTTATGTCTCAATCAGCTGTGGGTCTAGATATGGTCAATCCAGGTTGCATCACAGCCCCTGAACGAATTTTGTAAGAATTTCTCTCTCTTTCACTGTCTTTGTTTCACGGGTTTTGAAAAGTAATTTATTTTTATAATGGGGTTTAGCTGCTTTTCACGGCTGTGTTTATGCCGCTTTACACCCCCTTGACTCACTTACAGAGAGATATCAATACATAGGTTTGAAGATTCTTCCTAGTCAGATATATTCTTGTGCGGTGAATAGGGGGTGTTGAGTCCAGTTCACTGAAAAAGGAATAGGTCTTGTCTCTTACATATTGGGTTTATGGAACGGTATCGGAGCTAATTTGAAACCCTTGTTTTATGCATCACCCCACCTCACCTTGCCCGTTCAGCAGCCATAGTGTGTTTTCTAAACGTGTGACTCTGTTCTGTTTTGTAATTCAGTTCAAGTGTAGCGGTTTTTACATTCCCTCTCTAAGTGATATCTTATGATAAGTGTCTTTTTCTGTGTGACTTATTTCACTTAGAATCGTCGTACCTAAATCCACTCATCGTGCTGCTACTAGCCTTATGACGTTGATTTCATGGCTGAGTGATATTCCATTGTACATGAGGACCACAACTTCTTTATCCATTTTTCGCTTTCCTAGGATATTTAAGGTGTAATGAAGTGGGGGTTCTTGTCCACAGAGCAGCCCTAAACTTTGGGGTGCCTGTGTCTTGCTGATTTTTAGTTTTCCCAATTTATACGCCCATGAGTGGAAGTGCCCTATGCTCTCCAAGCTGTGTTTTTTAGATGTTTCAGAACACACCGTACACTTCTCCAGAGAGGCTGTTGGCAATTTACATCCCACCCATCAGCGTAGCAAGGCTCCCATTTCTCCATGGCCGGTCCTGCATTTCTGGTTTGGACACTTTTTTCCGCATGGCCCTTTTGCCCGCTGGGAAGCGAGACTTCTTTGGAGCGCTGATTGGCCTTTCCAGGTTGCTTGGTTGGCCAAAAAGGGCGTATGCGTTTTTTCCTGAATATATTCAGGAAAAAACGCATACGCCCTTTTTGGCCAAGGGCATCATTGTCCACGTTTTGCCGCTTTTCATGTGCTTTCAAGGCGATTCGAATCTACCTCCTGAAATCTGTTTCCTGCAATTCTGCCTTGCTTTCAAAGCCTCTTCGTTGCCTTCCCTTAGTATATTTGTGGACGAGAGGTATCATTTAAAACTGTGCAGGTTTGTGAATTGCAGTGCCCCTGAGCTCCATTTTTCAACTCGCTTTTTTGGGAGCTGGCCGCAAAAGCGCAGGATTGCTTCAGGCCCTCTTCTGGTTCTGGGGGGCAGGCTGAGCTTGTGCTTAATTCTTCTTCCTGATGGGAAAATAGAGTGACCTGTGCCTGTCCCAACACCTAGAGCTAGTCTCTCATTGGTTCCCCCTCTTCCCGTTCATCCTCAGGACAAATTGCAACCTGTACGGAACAGGAGGTTAAAGGTGCTGATTCTCCAAGGAGGGAGATGGCTAGTAAATCGGCTGGAATGGCGAACCCGAGCAAAGGAGATGAGAAATGAGGTGCGTTTTAGAAACCTTTCCCGATCACACGGTGTACCATCTTCTGGGTTTCTCATGCCTGTTTTCGACGTAGGAAGATGCCCTTGAACCTGGAGATTTGGGACCCATGGGATGGGTACCATGCAGTATTACTTGAAAGGGTCTGCGTTGGCTCACCCAACCTCACCGAACCTCTCAGCCCCAAGAGTGTCCACCCTTATGTCTCAATCAGCTGTGGGTCTAGATATGGTCAATCCAGGTTGCATCACAGCCCCTGAACGGATTTTGTAAGAATTTCTCTCTCTTTCACTGTCTTTGTTTCACGGGTTTTGAAAAGTAATTTATTTTTATAATGGGGTTTAGCTGCTTTTCACGGCTGTGTTTATGCCGCTTTACACCCCCTTGACTCACTTACGGAGAGATATCAATACATAGGTTTGAAGATTCTTACTAGTCAGATATATTCTTGTGCGGTGAATAGGGGGTGTTGAGTCCAGTTCACTGAAAAAGGAATAGGTCTTGTCTCTTACATATTGGGTTTATGGAACGGTATCGGAGCTAATTTGAAACCCTTGTTTTATGCATCACCCCACCTCACCTTTCCCGTTCAGCAGCCATAGTGTGTTTCCTAAACGTGTGACTCTGTTCTGTTTTGTAATTCAGTTCAAGTGTAGCGGTTTTTACATTCCCTCTCTAAGTGATATCTTATGATAAGTGTCTTTTTCTGTGTGACTTATTTCACTTAGAATCGTCGTACCTAAATCCACTCATCGTGCTGCTACTAGCCTTATGACGTTGATTTCATGGCTGAGTGATATTCCATTGTACATGAGGACCACAACTTCTTTATCCATTTTTCGCGTTCCTAGGATATTTAAGGTGTAATGAAGTGGGGGTTCTTGTCAACAGAGCAGCCCTAAACTTTGGGGTGCCTGTGTCTTGCTGATTTTTAGTTTTCCCAATTTATACGCCCATGAGTGGAAGTGCCCTATGCTCTCCAAGCTGTGTTTTTTAGATGTTTCAGAACACACCGTACACTTCTCCAGAGTGGCTGTTGGCAATTTACATCCCACCCATCAGCGTAGCAAGGCTCCCATTTCTCCATGGCCGGTCCTGCATTTCTGGTTTGGACACTTTTTTCCGCATGGCCCTTTTGCCCGCTGGGAAGCGAGACTTCTTTGGAGCGCTGATTGGCCTTTCCAGGTTGCTTGGTTGGCCAAAAAGGGCGTATGCGTTTTTTCCTGAATATATTCAGGAAAAAACGCATACGCCCTTTTTGGCCAAGGGCATCATTGTCCACGTTTTGCCGCTTTTCATGTGCTTTCAAGGCGATTCGAATCTACCTCCTGAAATCTGTTTCCTGCAATTCTGCCTTGCTTTCAAAGCCTCTTCGTTGCCTTCCCTTAGTATATTTGTGGACGAGAGGTATCATTTAAAACTGTGCAGGTTTGTGAATTGCAGTGCCCCTGAGCTCCATTTTTCAACTCGCTTTTTTGGGAGCTGGCCGCAAAAGCGCAGGATTGCTTCAGGCCCTCTTCTGGTTCTGGGGGGCAGGCTGAGCTTGTGCTTAATTCTTCTTCCTGATGGGAAAATAGAGTGACCTGTGCCTGTCCCAACACCTAGAGCTAGTCTCTCATTGGTTCCCCCTCTTCCCGTTCATCCTCAGGACAAATTGCAACCTGTACGGAACAGGAGGTTAAAGGTGCTGATTCTCCAAGGAGGGAGATGGCTAGTAAATCGGCTGGAATGGCGAACCCGAGCAAAGGAGATGAGAAATGAGGTGCGTTTTAGAAACCTTTCCCGATCACACGGTGTACCATCTTCTGGGTTTCTCATGCCTGTTTTCGACGTAGGAAGATGCCCTTGAACCTGGAGATTTGGGACCCATGGGATGGGTACCATGCAGTATTACTTGAAAGGGTCTGCGTTGGCTCACCCAACCTCACCGAACCTCTCAGCCCCAAGAGTGTCCACCCTTATGTCTCAATCAGCTGTGGGTCTAGATATGGTCAATCCAGGTTGCATCACAGCCCCTGAACGAATTTTGTAAGAATTTCTCTCTCTTTCACTGTCTTTGTTTCACGGGTTTTGAAAAGTAATTTATTTTTATATTGGGGTTTATCTGCTTTTCACGGCTGTGTTTATGCCGCTTTACACCCCCTTGACTCACTTACGGAGAGATATCAATACATAGGTTTGAAGATTCTTACTAGTCAGATATATTCTTGTGCGGTGAATAGGGGGTGTTGAGTCCAGTTCACTGAAAAAGGAATAGGTCTTGTCTCTTACATATTGGGTTTATGGAACGGTATCGGAGCTAATTTGAAACCCTTGTTTTATGCATCACCCCACCTCACCTTGCCCGTTCAGCAGCCATAGTGTGTTTTCTAAACGTGTGACTCTGTTCTGTTTTGTAATTCAGTTCAAGTGTAGCGGTTTTTACATTCCCTCTCTAAGTGATATCTTATGATAAGTGTCTTTTTCTCTGTGACTTATTTCACTTAGAATCGTCGTACCTAAATCCACTCATCGTGCTGCTACTAGCCTTATGACGTTGATTTCATGGCTGAGTGATATTCCATTGTACATGAGGACCACAACTTCTTTATCCATTTTTCGCTTTCCTAGGATATTTAAGGTGTAATGAAGTGGGGGTTCTTGTCCACAGAGCAGCCCTAAACTTTGGGGTGCCTGTGTCTTGCTGATTTTTAGTTTTCCCAATTTATACGCCCATGAGTGGAAGTGCCCTATGCTCTCCAAGCTGTGTTTTTTAGATGTTTCAGAACACACCGTACACTTCTCCAGAGAGGCTGTTGGCAATTTACATCCCACCCATCAGCGTAGCAAGGCTCCCATTTCTCCATGGCCGGTCCTGCATTTCTGGTTTGGACACTTTTTTCCGCATGGCCCTTTTGCCCGCTGGGAAGCGAGACTTCTTTGGAGCGCTGATTGGCCTTTCCAGGTTGCTTGGTTGGCCAAAAAGGGCGTATGCGTTTTTTCCTGAATATATTCAGGAAAAAACGCATACGCCCTTTTTGGCCAAGGGCATCATTGTCCACGTTTTGCCGCTTTTCATGTGCTTTCAAGGCGATTCGAATCTACCTCCTGAAATCTGTTTCCTGCAATTCTGCCTTGCTTTCAAAGCCTCTTCGTTGCCTTCCCTTAGTATATTTGTGGACGAGAGGTATCATTTAAAACTGTGCAGGTTTGTGAATTGCAGTGCCCCTGAGCTCCATTTTTCAACTCGCTTTTTTGGGAGCTGGCCGCAAAAGCGCAGGATTGCTTCAGGCCCTCTTCTGGTTCTGGGGGGCAGGCTGAGCTTGTGCTTAATTCTTCTTCCTGATGGGAAAATAGAGTGACCTGTGCCTGTCCCAACACCTAGAGCTAGTCTCTCATTGGTTCCCCCTCTTCCCGTTCATCCTCAGGACAAATTGCAACCTGTACGGAACAGGAGGTTAAAGGTGCTGATTCTCCAAGGAGGGAGATGGCTAGTAAATCGGCTGGAATGGCGAACCCGAGCAAAGGAGATGAGAAATGAGGTGCGTTTTAGAAACCTTTCCCGATCACACGGTGTACCATCTTCTGGGTTTCTCATGCCTGTTTTCGACGTAGGAAGATGCCCTTGAACCTGGAGATTTGGGACCCATGGGATGGGTACCATGCAGTATTACTTGAAAGGGTCTGCGTTGGCTCACCCAACCTCACCGAACCTCTCAGCCCCAAGAGTGTCCACCCTTATGTCTCAATCAGCTGTGGGTCTAGATATGGTCAATCCAGGTTGCATCACAGCCCCTGAACGGATTTTGTAAGAATTTCTCTCTCTTTCACTGTCTTTGTTTCACGGGTTTTGAAAAGTAATTTATTTTTATAATGGGGTTTAGCTGCTTTTCACGGCTGTGTTTATGCCGCTTTACACCCCCTTGACTCACTTACGGAGAGATATCAATACATAGGTTTGAAGATTCTTACTAGTCAGATATATTCTTGTGCGGTGAATAGGGGGTGTTGAGTCCAGTTCACTGAAAAAGGAATAGGTCTTGTCTCTTACATATTGGGTTTATGGAACGGTATCGGAGCTAATTTGAAACCCTTGTTTTATGCATCACCCCACCTCACCTTTCCCGTTCAGCAGCCATAGTGTGTTTCCTAAACGTGTGACTCTGTTCTGTTTTGTAATTCAGTTCAAGTGTAGCGGTTTTTACATTCCCTCTCTAAGTGATATCTTATGATAAGTGTCTTTTTCTGTGTGACTTATTTCACTTAGAATCGTCGTACCTAAATCCACTCATCGTGCTGCTACTAGCCTTATGACGTGGATTTCATGGCTGAGTGATATTCCATTGTACATGAGGACCACAACTTCTTTATCCATTTTTCGCGTTCCTAGGATATTTAAGGTGTAATGAAGTGGGGGTTCTTGTCAACAGAGCAGCCCTAAACTTTGGGGTGCCTGTGTCTTGCTGATTTTTAGTTTTCCCAATTTATACGCCCATGAGTGGAAGTGCCCTATGCTCTCCAAGCTGTGTTTTTTAGATGTTTCAGAACACACCGTACACTTCTCCAGAGTGGCTGTTGGCAATTTACATCCCACCCATCAGCGTAGCAAGGCTCCCATTTCTCCATGGCCGGTCCTGCATTTCTGGTTTGGACACTTTTTTCCGCATGGCCCTTTTGCCCGCTGGGAAGCGAGACTTCTTTGGAGCGCTGATTGGCCTTTCCAGGTTGCTTGGTTGGCCAAAAAGGGCGTATGCGTTTTTTCCTGAATATATTCAGGAAAAAACGCATACGCCCTTTTTGGCCAAGGGCATCATTGTCCACGTTTTGCCGCTTTTCATGTGCTTTCAAGGCGATTCGAATCTACCTCCTGAAATCTGTTTCCTGCAATTCTGCCTTGCTTTCAAAGCCTCTTCGTTGCCTTCCCTTAGTATATTTGTGGACGAGAGGTATCATTTAAAACTGTGCAGGTTTGTGAATTGCAGTGCCCCTGAGCTCCATTTTTCAACTCGCTTTTTTGGGAGCTGGCCGCAAAAGCGCAGGATTGCTTCAGGCCCTCTTCTGGTTCTGGGGGGCAGGCTGAGCTTGTGCTTAATTCTTCTTCCTGATGGGAAAATAGAGTGACCTGTGCCTGTCCCAACACCTAGAGCTAGTCTCTCATTGGTTCCCCCTCTTCCCGTTCATCCTCAGGACAAATTGCAACCTGTACGGAACAGGAGGTTAAAGGTGCTGATTCTCCAAGGAGGGAGATGGCTAGTAAATCGGCTGGAATGGCGAACCCGAGCAAAGGAGATGAGAAATGAGGTGCGTTTTAGAAACCTTTCCCGATCACACGGTGTACCATCTTCTGGGTTTCTCATGCCTGTTTTCGACGTAGGAAGATGCCCTTGAACCTGGAGATTTGGGACCCATGGGATGGGTACCATGCAGTATTACTTGAAAGGGTCTGCGTTGGCTCACCCAACCTCACCGAACCTCTCAGCCCCAAGAGTGTCCACCCTTATGTCTCAATCAGCTGTGGGTCTAGATATGGTCAATCCAGGTTGCATCACAGCCCCTGAACGAATTTTGTAAGAATTTCTCTCTCTTTCACTGTCTTTGTTTCACGGGTTTTGAAAAGTAATTTATTTTTATATTGGGGTTTATCTGCTTTTCACGGCTGTGTTTATGCCGCTTTACACCCCCTTGACTCACTTACGGAGAGATATCAATACATAGGTTTGAAGATTCTTACTAGTCAGATATATTCTTGTGCGGTGAATAGGGGGTGTTGAGTCCAGTTCACTGAAAAAGGAATAGGTCTTGTCTCTTACATATTGGGTTTATGGAACGGTATCGGAGCTAATTTGAAACCCTTGTTTTATGCATCACCCCACCTCACCTTTCCCGTTCAGCAGCCATAGTGTGTTTCCTAAACGTGTGACTCTGTTCTGTTTTGTAATTCAGTTCAAGTGTAGCGGTTTTTACATTCCCTCTCTAAGTGATATCTTATGATAAGTGTCTTTTTCTGTGTGACTTATTTCACTTTGAATCGTCGTACCTAAATCCACTCATCGTGCTGCTACTAGCCTTATGACGTTGATTTCATGGCTGAGTGATATTCCATTGTACATGAGGACCACAACTTCTTTATCCATTTTTCGCTTTCATAGGATATTTAAGGTGTAATGAAGTGGGGGTTCTTGTCAACAGAGCAGCCCTAAACTTTGGGGTGCCTGTGTCTTGGTGATTTTTAGTTTTCCCAATTTATACGCCCATGAGTGGAAGTGCCCTATGCTCTCCAAGCTGTGTTTTTTAGATGTTTCAGAACACACCGTACACTTCTCCAGAGTGGCTGTTGGCAATTTACATCCCACCCATCAGCGTAGCAAGGCTCCCATTTCTCCATGGCCGGTCCTGCATTTCTGGTTTGGACACTTTTTTCCGCATGGCCCTTTTGCCCGCTGGGAAGCGAGACTTCTTTGGAGCACTGATTGGCCTTTCCAGGTTGCTTGGTTGGCCAAAAAGGGCGTATGCGTTTTTTCCTGAATATATTCAGGAAAAAACGCATACGCCCTTTTTGGCCAAGGGCATCATTGTCCACGTTTTGCCGCTTTTCATGTGCTTTCAAGGCGATTCGAATCTACCTCCTGAAATCTGTTTCCTGCAATTCTGCCTTGCTTTCAAAGCCTCTTCGTTGCCTTCCCTTAGTATATTTGTGGACGAGAGGTATCATTTAAAACTGTGCAGGTTTGTGAATTGCAGTGCCCCTGAGCTCCATTTTTCAACTCGCTTTTTTGGGAGCTGGCCGCAAAAGCACAGGATTGCTTCAGGCCCTCTTCTGGTTCTGGGGGGCAGGCTGAGCTTGTGCTTAATTCTTCTTCCTGATGGGAAAATAGAGTGACCTGTGCCTGTCCCAACACCTAGAGCTAGTCTCTCATTGGTTCCCCCTCTTCCCGTTCATCCTCAGGACAAATTGCAACCTGTACGGAACAGGAGGTTAAAGGTGCTGATTCTCCAAGGAGGGAGATGGCTAGTAAATCGGCTGGAATGGCGAACCCGAGCAAAGGAGATGAGAAATGAGGTGCGTTTTAGAAACCTTTCCCGATCACACGGTGTACCATCTTCTGGGTTTCTCATGCCTGTTTTCGACGTAGGAAGATGCCCTTGAACCTGGAGATTTGGGACCCATGGGATGGGTACCATGCAGTATTACTTGAAAGGGTCTGCGTTGGCTCACCCAACCTCACCGAACCTCTCAGCCCCAAGAGTGTCCACCCTTATGTCTCAATCAGCTGTGGGTCTAGATATGGTCAATCCAGGTTGCATCACAGCCCCTGAACGGATTTTGTAAGAATTTCTCTCTCTTTCACTGTCTTTGTTTCACGGGTTTTGAAAAGTAATTTATTTTTATAATGGGGTTTAGCTGCTTTTCACGGCTGTGTTTATGCCGCTTTACACCCCCTTGACTCACTTACGGAGAGATATCAGTACATAGGTTTGAAGATTCTTACTAGTCAGATATATTCTTGTGCGGTGAATAGGGGGTGTTGAGTCCAGTTCACTGAAAAAGGAATAGGTCTTGTCTCTTACATATTGGGTTTATGGAACGGTATCGGAGCTAATTTGAAACCCTTGTTTTATGCATCACCCCACCTCACCTTTCCCGTTCAGCAGCCATAGTGTGTTTCCTAAACGTGTGACTCTGTTCTGTTTTGTAATTCAGTTCAAGTGTAGCGGTTTTTACATTCCCTCTCTAAGTGATATCTTATGATAAGTGTCTTTTTCTGTGTGACTTATTTCACTTAGAATCGTCGTACCTAAATCCACTCATCGTGCTGCTACTAGCCTTATGACGTTGATTTCATGGCTGAGTGATATTCCATTGTACATGAGGACCACAACTTCTTTATCCATTTTTCGCGTTCCTAGGATATTTAAGGTGTAATGAAGTGGGGGTTCTTGTCAACAGAGCAGCCCTAAACTTTGGGGTGCCTGTGTCTTGCTGATTTTTAGTTTTCCCAATTTATACGCCCATGAGTGGAAGTGCCCTATGCTCTCCAAGCTGTGTTTTTTAGATGTTTCAGAACACACCGTACACTTCTCCAGAGTGGCTGTTGGCAATTTACATCCCACCCATCAGCGTAGCAAGGCTCCCATTTCTCCATGGCCGGTCCTGCATTTCTGGTTTGGACACTTTTTTCCGCATGGCCCTTTTGCCCGCTGGGAAGCGAGACTTCTTTGGAGCGCTGATTGGCCTTTCCAGGTTGCTTGGTTGGCCAAAAAGGGCGTATGCGTTTTTTCCTGAATATATTCAGGAAAAAACGCATACGCCCTTTTTGGCCAAGGGCATCATTGTCCACGTTTTGCCGCTTTTCATGTGCTTTCAAGGCGATTCGAATCTACCTCCTGAAATCTGTTTCCTGCAATTCTGCCTTGCTTTCAAAGCCTCTTCGTTGCCTTCCCTTAGTATATTTGTGGACGAGAGGTATCATTTAAAACTCTGCAGGTTTGTGAATTGCAGTGCCCCTGAGCTCCATTTTTCAACTCGCTTTTTTGGGAGCTGGCCGCAAAAGCGCAGGATTGCTTCAGGCCCTCTTCTGGTTCTGGGGGGCAGGCTGAGCTTGTGCTTAATTCTTCTTCCTGATGGGAAAATAGAGTGACCTGTGCCTGTCCCAACACCTAGAGCTAGTCTCTCATTGGTTCCCCCTCTTCCCGTTCATCCTCAGGACAAATTGCAACCTGTACGGAACAGGAGGTTAAAGGTGCTGATTCTCCAAGGAGGGAGATGGCAAGTAAATCGGCTGGAATGGCGAACCCGAGCAAAGGAGATGAGAAATGAGGTGCGTTTTAGAAACCTTTCCCGATCACACGGTGTACCATCTTCTGGGTTTCTTACGCCTGTTTTCGACGTAGGAAGATGCCCTTGAACCTGGAGATTTGGGACCCATGGGATGGGTACCATGCAGTATTACTTGAAAGGGTCTGCGTTGGCTCACCCAACCTCACCGAACCTCTCAGCCCCAAGAGTGTCCACCCTTATGTCTCAATCAGCTGTGGGTCTAGATATGGTCAATCCAGGTTGCATCACAGCCCCTGAACGAATTTTGTAAGAATTTCTCTCTCTTTCACTGTCTTTGTTTCACGGGTTTTGAAAAGTAATTTATTTTTATATTGGGGTTTATCTGCTTTTCACGGCTGTGTTTATGCCGCTTTACACCCCCTTGACTCACTTACGGAGAGATATCAATACATAGGTTTGAAGATTCTTACTAGTCAGATATATTCTTGTGCGGTGAATAGGGGGTGTTGAGTCCAGTTCACTGAAAAAGGAATAGGTCTTGTCTCTTACATATTGGGTTTATGGAACGGTATCGGAGCTAATTTGAAACCCTTGTTTTATGCATCACCCCACCTCACCTTTCCCGTTCAGCAGCCATAGTGTGTTTCCTAAACGTGTGACTCTGTTCTGTTTTGTAATTCAGTTCAAGTGTAGCGGTTTTTACATTCCCTCTCTAAGTGATATCTTATGATAAGTGTCTTTTTCTGTGTGACTTATTTCACTTTGAATCGTCGTACCTAAATCCACTCATCATGCTGCTACTAGCCTTATGACGTTGATTTCATGGCTGAGTGATATTCCATTGTACATGAGGACCACAACTTCTTTATCCATTTTTCGCTTTCCTAGGATATTTAAGGTGTAATGAAGTGGGGGTTCTTGTCAACAGAGCAGCCCTAAACTTTGGGGTGCCTGTGTCTTGGTGATTTTTAGTTTTCCCAATTTATACGCCCATGAGTGGAAGTGCCCTATGCTCTCCAAGCTGTGTTTTTTAGATGTTTCAGAACACACCGTACACTTCTCCAGAGTGGCTGTTGGCAATTTACATCCCACCCATCAGCGTAGCAAGGCTCCCATTTCTCCATGGCCGGTCCTGCATTTCTGGTTTGGACACTTTTTTCCGCATGGCCCTTTTGCCCGCTGGGAAGCGAGACTTCTTTGGAGCGCTGATTGGCCTTTCCAGGTTGCTTGGTTGGCCAAAAAGGGCGTATGCGTTTTTTCCTGAATATATTCAGGAAAAAACGCATACGCCCTTTTTGGCCAAGGGCATCATTGTCCACGTTTTGCCGCTTTTCATGTGCTTTCAAGGCGATTCGAATCTACCTCCTGAAATCTGTTTCCTGCAATTCTGCCTTGCTTTCAAAGCCTCTTCGTTGCCTTCCCTTAGTATATTTGTGGACGAGAGGTATCATTTAAAACTGTGCAGGTTTGTGAATTGCAGTGCCCCTGAGCTCCATTTTTCAACTCGCTTTTTTGGGAGCTGGCCGCAAAAGCGCAGGATTGCTTCAGGCCCTCTTCTGGTTCTGGGGGGCAGGCTGAGCTTGTGCTTAATTCTTCTTCCTGATGGGAAAATAGAGTGACCTGTGCCTGTCCCAACACCTAGAGCTAGTCTCTCATTGGTTCCCCCTCTTCCCGTTCATCCTCAGGACAAATTGCAACCTGTACGGAACAGGAGGTTAAAGGTGCTGATTCTCCAAGGAGGGAGATGGCTAGTAAATCGGCTGGAATGGCGAACCCGAGCAAAGGAGATGAGAAATGAGGTGCGTTTTAGAAACCTTTCCCGATCACACGGTGTACCATCTTCTGGGTTTCTCATGCCTGTTTTCGACGTAGGAAGATGCCCTTGAACCTGGAGATTTGGGACCCATGGGATGGGTACCATGCAGTATTACTTGAAAGGGTCTGCGTTGGCTCACCCAACCTCACCGAACCTCTCAGCCCCAAGAGTGTCCACCCTTATGTCTCAATCAGCTGTGGGTCTAGATATGGTCAATCCAGGTTGCATCACAGCCCCTGAACGGATTTTGTAAGAATTTCTCTCTCTTTCACTGTCTTTGTTTCACGGGTTTTGAAAAGTAATTTATTTTTATAATGGGGTTTAGCTGCTTTTCACGGCTGTGTTTATGCCGCTTTACACCCCCTTGACTCACTTACGGAGAGATATCAATACATAGGTTTGAAGATTCTTACTAGTCAGATATATTCTTGTGCGGTGAATAGGGGGTGTTGAGTCCAGTTCACTGAAAAAGGAATAGGTCTTGTCTCTTACATATTGGGTTTATGGAACGGTATCGGAGCTAATTTGAAACCCTTGTTTTATGCATCACCCCACCTCACCTTTCCCGTTCAGCAGCCATAGTGTGTTTCCTAAACGTGTGACTCTGTTCTGTTTTGTAATTCAGTTCAAGTGTAGCGGTTTTTACATTCCCTCTCTAAGTGATATCTTATGATAAGTGTCTTTTTCTGTGTGACTTATTTCACTTAGAATCGTCGTACCTAAATCCACTCATCGTGCTGCTACTAGCCTTATGACGTTGATTTCATGGCTGAGTGATATTCCATTGTACATGAGGACCACAACTTCTTTATCCATTTTTCGCGTTCCTAGGATATTTAAGGTGTAATGAAGTGGGGGTTCTTGTCAACAGAGCAGCCCTAAACTTTGGGGTGCCTGTGTCTTGCTGATTTTTAGTTTTCCCAATTTATACGCCCATGAGTGGAAGTGCCCTATGCTCTCCAAGCTGTGTTTTTTAGATGTTTCAGAACACACCGTACACTTCTCCAGAGTGGCTGTTGGCAATTTACATCCCACCTATCAGCGTAGCAAGGCTCCCATTTCTCCATGGCCGGTCCTGCATTTCTGGTTTGGACACTTTTTTCCGCATGGCCCTTTTGCCCGCTGGGAAGCGAGACTTCTTTGGAGCGCTGATTGGCCTTTCCAGGTTGCTTGGTTGGCCAAAAAGGGCGTATGCGTTTTTTCCTGAATATATTCAGGAAAAAACGCATACGCCCTTTTTGGCCAAGGGCATCATTGTCCACGTTTTGCCGCTTTTCATGTGCTTTCAAGGCGATTCGAATCTACCTCCTGAAATCTGTTTCCTGCAATTCTGCCTTGCTTTCAAAGCCTCTTCGTTGCCTTCCCTTAGTATATTTGTGGACGAGAGGTATCATTTAAAACTCTGCAGGTTTGTGAATTGCAGTGCCCCTGAGCTCCATTTTTCAACTCGCTTTTTTGGGAGCTGGCCGCAAAAGCGCAGGATTGCTTCAGGCCCTCTTCTGGTTCTGGGGGGCAGGCTGAGCTTGTGCTTAATTCTTCTTCCTGATGGGAAAATAGAGTGACCTGTGCCTGTCCCAACACCTAGAGCTAGTCTCTCATTGGTTCCCCCTCTTCCCGTTCATCCTCAGGACAAATTGCAACCTGTACGGAACAGGAGGTTAAAGGTGCTGATTCTCCAAGGAGGGAGATGGCTAGTAAATCGGCTGGAATGGCGAACCCGAGCAAAGGAGATGAGAAATGAGGTGCGTTTTAGAAACCTTTCCCGATCACACGGTGTACCATCTTCTGGGTTTCTCATGCCTGTTTTCGACGTAGGAAGATGCCCTTGAACCTGGAGATTTGGGACCCATGGGATGGGTACCATGCAGTATTACTTGAAAGGGTCTGCGTTGGCTCACCCAACCTCACCGAACCTCTCAGCCCCAAGAGTGTCCACCCTTATGTCTCAATCAGCTGTGGGTCTAGATATGGTCAATCCAGGTTGCATCACAGCCCCTGAACGAATTTTGTAAGAATTTCTCTCTCTTTCACTGTCTTTGTTTCACGGGTTTTGAAAAGTAATTTATTTTTATATTGGGGTTTATCTGCTTTTCACGGCTGTGTTTATGCCGCTTTACACCCCCTTGACTCACTTACGGAGAGATATCAATACATAGGTTTGAAGATTCTTACTAGTCAGATATATTCTTGTGCGGTGAATAGGGGGTGTTGAGTCCAGTTCACTGAAAAAGGAATAGGTCTTGTCTCTTACATATTGGGTTTATGGAACGGTATCGGAGCTAATTTGAAACCCTTGTTTTATGCATCACCCCACCTCACCTTGCCCGTTCAGCAGCCATAGTGTGTTTTCTAAACGTGTGACTCTGTTCTGTTTTGTAATTCAGTTCAAGTGTAGCGGTTTTTACATTCCCTCTCTAAGTGATATCTTATGATAAGTGTCTTTTTCTGTGTGACTTATTTCACTTAGAATCGTCGTACCTAAATCCACTCATCGTGCTGCTACTAGCCTTATGACGTTGATTTCATGGCTGAGTGATATTCCATTGTACATGAGGACCACAACTTCTTTATCCATTTTTCGCTTTCCTAGGATATTTAAGGTGTAATGAAGTGGGGGTTCTTGTCCACAGAGCAGCCCTAAACTTTGGGGTGCCTGTGTCTTGCTGATTTTTAGTTTTCCCAATTTATACGCCCATGAGTGGAAGTGCCCTATGCTCTCCAAGCTGTGTTTTTTAGATGTTTCAGAACACACCGTACACTTCTCCAGAGAGGCTGTTGGCAATTTACATCCCACCCATCAGCGTAGCAAGGCTCCCATTTCTCCATGGCCGGTCCTGCATTTCTGGTTTGGACACTTTTTTCCGCATGGCCCTTTTGCCCGCTGGGAAGCGAGACTTCTTTGGAGCGCTGATTGGCCTTTCCAGGTTGCTTGGTTGGCCAAAAAGGGCGTATGCGTTTTTTCCTGAATATATTCAGGAAAAAACGCATACGCCCTTTTTGGCCAAGGGCATCATTGTCCACGTTTTGCCGCTTTTCATGTGCTTTCAAGGCGATTCGAATCTACCTCCTGAAATCTGTTTCCTGCAATTCTGCCTTGCTTTCAAAGCCTCTTCGTTGCCTTCCCTTAGTATATTTGTGGACGAGAGGTATCATTTAAAACTCTGCAGGTTTGTGAATTGCAGTGCCCCTGAGCTCCATTTTTCAACTCGCTTTTTTGGGAGCTGGCCGCAAAAGCGCAGGATTGCTTCAGGCCCTCTTCTGGTTCTGGGGGGCAGGCTGAGCTTGTGCTTAATTCTTCTTCCTGATGGGAAAATAGAGTGACCTGTGCCTGTCCCAACACCTAGAGCTAGTCTCTCATTGGTTCCCCCTCTTCCCGTTCATCCTCAGGACAAATTGCAACCTGTACGGAACAGGAGGTTAAAGGTGCTGATTCTCCAAGGAGGGAGATGGCTAGTAAATCGGCTGGAATGGCGAACCCGAGCAAAGGAGATGAGAAATGAGGTGCGTTTTAGAAACCTTTCCCGATCACACGGTGTACCATCTTCTGGGTTTCTCATGCCTGTTTTCGACGTAGGAAGATGCCCTTGAACCTGGAGATTTGGGACCCATGGGATGGGTACCATGCAGTATTACTTGAAAGGGTCTGCGTTGGCTCACCCAACCTCACCGAACCTCTCAGCCCCAAGAGTGTCCACCCTTATGTCTCAATCAGCTGTGGGTCTAGATATGGTCAATCCAGGTTGCATCACAGCCCCTGAACGAATTTTGTAAGAATTTCTCTCTCTTTCACTGTCTTTGTTTCACGGGTTTTGAAAAGTAATTTATTTTTATATTGGGGTTTATCTGCTTTTCACGGCTGTGTTTATGCCGCTTTACACCCCCTTGACTCACTTACGGAGAGATATCAATACATAGGTTTGAAGATTCTTACTAGTCAGATATATTCTTGTGCGGTGAATAGGGGGTGTTGAGTCCAGTTCACTGAAAAAGGAATAGGTCTTGTCTCTTACATATTGGGTTTATGGAACGGTATCGGAGCTAATTTGAAACCCTTGTTTTATGCATCACCCCACCTCACCTTGCCCGTTCAGCAGCCATAGTGTGTTTTCTAAACGTGTGACTCTGTTCTGTTTTGTAATTCAGTTCAAGTGTAGCGGTTTTTACATTCCCTCTCTAAGTGATATCTTATGATAAGTGTCTTTTTCTCTGTGACTTATTTCACTTAGAATCGTCGTACCTAAATCCACTCATCGTGCTGCTACTAGCCTTATGACGTTGATTTCATGGCTGAGTGATATTCCATTGTACATGAGGACCACAACTTCTTTATCCATTTTTCGCTTTCCTAGGATATTTAAGGTGTAATGAAGTGGGGGTTCTTGTCCACAGAGCAGCCCTAAACTTTGGGGTGCCTGTGTCTTGCTGATTTTTAGTTTTCCCAATTTATACGCCCATGAGTGGAAGTGCCCTATGCTCTCCAAGCTGTGTTTTTTAGATGTTTCAGAACACACCGTACACTTCTCCAGAGAGGCTGTTGGCAATTTACATCCCACCCATCAGCGTAGCAAGGCTCCCATTTCTCCATGGCCGGTCCTGCATTTCTGGTTTGGACACTTTTTTCCGCATGGCCCTTTTGCCCGCTGGGAAGCGAGACTTCTTTGGAGCGCTGATTGGCCTTTCCAGGTTGCTTGGTTGGCCAAAAAGGGCGTATGCGTTTTTTCCTGAATATATTCAGGAAAAAACGCATACGCCCTTTTTGGCCAAGGGCATCATTGTCCACGTTTTGCCGCTTTTCATGTGCTTTCAAGGCGATTCGAATCTACCTCCTGAAATCTGTTTCCTGCAATTCTGCCTTGCTTTCAAAGCCTCTTCGTTGCCTTCCCTTAGTATATTTGTGGACGAGAGGTATCATTTAAAACTGTGCAGGTTTGTGAATTGCAGTGCCCCTGAGCTCCATTTTTCAACTCGCTTTTTTGGGAGCTGGCCGCAAAAGCGCAGGATTGCTTCAGGCCCTCTTCTGGTTCTGGGGGGCAGGCTGAGCTTGTGCTTAATTCTTCTTCCTGATGGGAAAATAGAGTGACCTGTGCCTGTCCCAACACCTAGAGCTAGTCTCTCATTGGTTCCCCCTCTTCCCGTTCATCCTCAGGACAAATTGCAACCTGTACGGAACAGGAGGTTAAAGGTGCTGATTCTCCAAGGAGGGAGATGGCTAGTAAATCGGCTGGAATGGCGAACCCGAGCAAAGGAGATGAGAAATGAGGTGCGTTTTAGAAACCTTTCCCGATCACACGGTGTACCATCTTCTGGGTTTCTCATGCCTGTTTTCGACGTAGGAAGATGCCCTTGAACCTGGAGATTTGGGACCCATGGGATGGGTACCATGCAGTATTACTTGAAAGGGTCTGCGTTGGCTCACCCAACCTCACCGAACCTCTCAGCCCCAAGAGTGTCCACCCTTATGTCTCAATCAGCTGTGGGTCTAGATATGGTCAATCCAGGTTGCATCACAGCCCCTGAACGGATTTTGTAAGAATTTCTCTCTCTTTCACTGTCTTTGTTTCACGGGTTTTGAAAAGTAATTTATTTTTATAATGGGGTTTAGCTGCTTTTCACGGCTGTGTTTATGCCGCTTTACACCCCCTTGACTCACTTACGGAGAGATATCAATACATAGGTTTGAAGATTCTTACTAGTCAGATATATTCTTGTGCGGTGAATAGGGGGTGTTGAGTCCAGTTCACTGAAAAAGGAATAGGTCTTGTCTCTTACATATTGGGTTTATGGAACGGTATCGGAGCTAATTTGAAACCCTTGTTTTATGCATCACCCCACCTCACCTTTCCCGTTCAGCAGCCATAGTGTGTTTCCTAAACGTGTGACTCTGTTCTGTTTTGTAATTCAGTTCAAGTGTAGCGGTTTTTACATTCCCTCTCTAAGTGATATCTTATGATAAGTGTCTTTTTCTGTGTGACTTATTTCACTTAGAATCGTCGTACCTAAATCCACTCATCGTGCTGCTACTAGCCTTATGACGTTGATTTCATGGCTGAGTGATATTCCATTGTACATGAGGACCACAACTTCTTTATCCATTTTTTCGCGTTCCTAGGATATTTAAGGTGTAATGAAGTGGGGGTTCTTGTCAACAGAGCAGCCCCTAAACTTTGGGGTGCCTGTGTCTTGCTGATTTTTAGTTTTCCCAATTTATACGCCCATGAGTGGAAGTGCCCTATGCTCTCCAAGCTGTGTTTTTTAGATGTTTCAGAACACACCGTACACTTCTCCAGAGTGGCTGTTGGCAATTTACATCCCACCCATCAGCGTAGCAAGGCTCCCATTTCTCCATGGCCGGTCCTGCATTTCTGGTTTGGACACTTTTTTCCGCATGGCCCTTTTGCCCGCTGGGAAGCGAGACTTCTTTGGAGCGCTGATTGGCCTTTCCAGGTTGCTTGGTTGGCCAAAAAGGGCGTATGCGTTTTTTTCCTGAATATATTCAGGAAAAAACGCATACGCCCTTTTTGGCCAAGGGCATCATTGTCCACGTTTTGCCGCTTTTCATGTGCTTTCAAGGCGATTCGAATCTACCTCCTGAAATCTGTTTCCTGCAATTCTGCCTTGCTTTCAAAGCCTCTTCGTTGCCTTCCCTTAGTATATTTGTGGACGAGAGGTATCATTTAAAACTGTGCAGGTTTGTGAATTGCAGTGCCCCTGAGCTCCATTTTTCAACTCGCTTTTTTGGGAGCTGGCCGCAAAAGCGCAGGATTGCTTCAGGCCCTCTTCTGGTTCTGGGGGGCAGGCTGAGCTTGTGCTTAATTCTTCTTCCTGATGGGAAAATAGAGTGACCTGTGCCTGTCCCAACACCTAGAGCTAGTCTCTCATTGGTTCCCCCTCTTCCCGTTCATCCTCAGGACAAATTGCAACCTGTACGGAACAGGAGGTTAAAGGTGCTGATTCTCCAAGGAGGGAGATGGCTAGTAAATCGGCTGGAATGGCGAACCCGAGCAAAGGAGATGAGAAATGAGGTGCGTTTTAGAAACCTTTCCCGATCACACGGTGTACCATCTTCTGGGTTTCTCATGCCTGTTTTCGACGTAGGAAGATGCCCTTGAACCTGGAGATTTGGGACCCATGGGATGGGTACCATGCAGTATTACTTGAAAGGGTCTGCGTTGGCTCACCCAACCTCACCGAACCTCTCAGCCCCAAGAGTGTCCACCCTTATGTCTCAATCAGCTGTGGGTCTAGATATGGTCAATCCAGGTTGCATCACAGCCCCTGAACGAATTTTGTAAGAATTTCTCTCTCTTTCACTGTCTTTGTTTCACGGGTTTTGAAAAGTAATTTATTTTTATATTGGGGTTTATCTGCTTTTCACGGCTGTGTTTATGCCGCTTTACACCCCCTTGACTCACTTACGGAGAGATATCAATACATAGGTTTGAAGATTCTTACTAGTCAGATATATTCTTGTGCGGTGAATAGGGGGTGTTGAGTCCAGTTCACTGAAAAAGGAATAGGTCTTGTCTCTTACATATTGGGTTTATGGAACGGTATCGGAGCTAATTTGAAACCCTTGTTTTATGCATCACCCCACCTCACCTTGCCCGTTCAGCAGCCATAGTGTGTTTTCTAAACGTGTGACTCTGTTCTGTTTTGTAATTCAGTTCAAGTGTAGCGGTTTTTACATTCCCTCTCTAAGTGATATCTTATGATAAGTGTCTTTTTCTCTGTGACTTATTTCACTTAGAATCGTCGTACCTAAATCCACTCATCGTGCTGCTACTAGCCTTATGACGTTGATTTCATGGCTGAGTGATATTCCATTGTACATGAGGACCACAACTTCTTTATCCATTTTTCGCTTTCCTAGGATATTTAAGGTGTAATGAAGTGGGGGTTCTTGTCCACAGAGCAGCCCTAAACTTTGGGGTGCCTGTGTCTTGCTGATTTTTAGTTTTCCCAATTTATACGCCCATGAGTGGAAGTGCCCTATGCTCTCCAAGCTGTGTTTTTTAGATGTTTCAGAACACACCGTACACTTCTCCAGAGAGGCTGTTGGCAATTTACATCCCACCCATCAGCGTAGCAAGGCTCCCATTTCTCCATGGCCGGTCCTGCATTTCTGGTTTGGACACTTTTTTCCGCATGGCCCTTTTGCCCGCTGGGAAGCGAGACTTCTTTGGAGCGCTGATTGGCCTTTCCAGGTTGCTTGGTTGGCCAAAAAGGGCGTATGCGTTTTTTCCTGAATATATTCAGGAAAAAACGCATACGCCCTTTTTGGCCAAGGGCATCATTGTCCACGTTTTGCCGCTTTTCATGTGCTTTCAAGGCGATTCGAATCTACCTCCTGAAATCTGTTTCCTGCAATTCTGCCTTGCTTTCAAAGCCTCTTCGTTGCCTTCCCTTAGTATATTTGTGGACGAGAGGTATCATTTAAAACTGTGCAGGTTTGTGAATTGCAGTGCCCCTGAGCTCCATTTTTCAACTCGCTTTTTTGGGAGCTGGCCGCAAAAGCGCAGGATTGCTTCAGGCCCTCTTCTGGTTCTGGGGGGCAGGCTGAGCTTGTGCTTAATTCTTCTTCCTGATGGGAAAATAGAGTGACCTGTGCCTGTCCCAACACCTAGAGCTAGTCTCTCATTGGTCCCTCTTCCCGTTCATCCTCAGGACAAATTGCAACCTGTACGGAACAGGAGGTTAAAGGTGCTGATTCTCCAAGGAGGGAGATGGCTAGTAAATCGGCTGGAATGGCGAACCCGAGCAAAGGAGATGAGAAATGAGGTGCGTTTTAGAAACCTTTCCCGATCACACGGTGTACCATCTTCTGGGTTTCTCATGCCTGTTTTCGACGTAGGAAGATGCCCTTGAACCTGGAGATTTGGGACCCATGGGATGGGTACCATGCAGTATTACTTGAAAGGGTCTGCGTTGGCTCACCCAACCTCACCGAACCTCTCAGCCCCAAGAGTGTCCACCCTTATGTCTCAATCAGCTGTGGGTCTAGATATGGTCAATCCAGGTTGCATCACAGCCCCTGAACGAATTTTGTAAGAATTTCTCTCTCTTTCACTGTCTTTGTTTCACGGGTTTTGAAAAGTAATTTATTTTTATATTGGGGTTTATCTGCTTTTCACGGCTGTGTTTATGCCGCTTTACACCCCCTTGACTCACTTACGGAGAGATATCAATACATAGGTTTGAAGATTCTTACTAGTCAGATATATTCTTGTGCGGTGAATAGGGGGTGTTGAGTCCAGTTCACTGAAAAAGGAATAGGTCTTGTCTCTTACATATTGGGTTTATGGAACGGTATCGGAGCTAATTTGAAACCCTTGTTTTATGCATCACCCCACCTCACCTTTCCCGTTCAGCAGCCATAGTGTGTTTCCTAAACGTGTGACTCTGTTCTGTTTTGTAATTCAGTTCAAGTGTAGCGGTTTTTACATTCCCTCTCTAAGTGATATCTTATGATAAGTGTCTTTTTCTGTGTGACTTATTTCACTTTGAATCGTCGTACCTAAATCCACTCATCGTGCTGCTACTAGCCTTATGACGTTGATTTCATGGCTGAGTGATATTCCATTGTACATGAGGACCACAACTTCTTTATCCATTTTTCGCTTTCATAGGATATTTAAGGTGTAATGAAGTGGGGGTTCTTGTCAACAGAGCAGCCCTAAACTTTGGGGTGCCTGTGTCTTGGTGATTTTTAGTTTTCCCAATTTATACGCCCATGAGTGGAAGTGCCCTATGCTCTCCAAGCTGTGTTTTTTAGATGTTTCAGAACACACCGTACACTTCTCCAGAGTGGCTGTTGGCAATTTACATCCCACCCATCAGCGTAGCAAGGCTCCCATTTCTCCATGGCCGGTCCTGCATTTCTGGTTTGGACACTTTTTTCCGCATGGCCCTTTTGCCCGCTGGGAAGCGAGACTTCTTTGGAGCACTGATTGGCCTTTCCAGGTTGCTTGGTTGGCCAAAAAGGGCGTATGCGTTTTTTCCTGAATATATTCAGGAAAAAACGCATACGCCCTTTTTGGCCAAGGGCATCATTGTCCACGTTTTGCCGCTTTTCATGTGCTTTCAAGGCGATTCGAATCTACCTCCTGAAATCTGTTTCCTGCAATTCTGCCTTGCTTTCAAAGCCTCTTCGTTGCCTTCCCTTAGTATATTTGTGGACGAGAGGTATCATTTAAAACTGTGCAGGTTTGTGAATTGCAGTGCCCCTGAGCTCCATTTTTCAACTCGCTTTTTTGGGAGCTGGCCGCAAAAGCGCAGGATTGCTTCAGGCCCTCTTCTGGTTCTGGGGGGCAGGCTGAGCTTGTGCTTAATTCTTCTTCCTGATGGGAAAATAGAGTGACCTGTGCCTGTCCCAACACCTAGAGCTAGTCTCTCATTGGTTCCCCCTCTTCCCGTTCATCCTCAGGACAAATTGCAACCTGTACGGAACAGGAGGTTAAAGGTGCTGATTCTCCAAGGAGGGAGATGGCTAGTAAATCGGCTGGAATGGCGAACCCGAGCAAAGGAGATGAGAAATGAGGTGCGTTTTAGAAACCTTTCCCGATCACACGGTGTACCATCTTCTGGGTTTCTCATGCCTGTTTTCGACGTAGGAAGATGCCCTTGAACCTGGAGATTTGGGACCCATGGGATGGGTACCATGCAGTATTACTTGAAAGGGTCTGCGTTGGCTCACCCAACCTCACCGAACCTCTCAGCCCCAAGAGTGTCCACCCTTATGTCTCAATCAGCTGTGGGTCTAGATATGGTCAATCCAGGTTGCATCACAGCCCCTGAACGGATTTTGTAAGAATTTCTCTCTCTTTCACTGTCTTTGTTTCACGGGTTTTGAAAAGTAATTTATTTTTATAATGGGGTTTAGCTGCTTTTCACGGCTGTGTTTATGCCGCTTTACACCCCCTTGACTCACTTACGGAGAGATATCAGTACATAGGTTTATAGATTCTTACTAGTCAGATATATTCTTGTGCGGTGAATAGGGGGTGTTGAGTCCAGTTCACTGAAAAAGGAATAGGTCTTGTCTCTTACATATTGGGTTTATGGAACGGTATCGGAGCTAATTTGAAACCCTTGTTTTATGCATCACCCCACCTCACCTTTCCCGTTCAGCAGCCATAGTGTGTTTCCTAAACGTGTGACTCTGTTCTGTTTTGTAATTCAGTTCAAGTGTAGCGGTTTTTACATTCCCTCTCTAAGTGATATCTTATGATAAGTGTCTTTTTCTGTGTGACTTATTTCACTTAGAATCGTCGTACCTAAATCCACTCATCGTGCTGCTACTAGCCTTATGACGTTGATTTCATGGCTGAGTGATATTCCATTGTACATGAGGACCACAACTTCTTTATCCATTTTTCGCGTTCCTAGGATATTTAAGGTGTAATGAAGTGGGGGTTCTTGTCAACAGAGCAGCCCTAAACTTTGGGGTGCCTGTGTCTTGCTGATTTTTAGTTTTCCCAATTTATACGCCCATGAGTGGAAGTGCCCTATGCTCTCCAAGCTGTGTTTTTTAGATGTTTCAGAACACACCGTACACTTCTCCAGAGTGGCTGTTGGCAATTTACATCCCACCTATCAGCGTAGCAAGGCTCCCATTTCTCCATGGCCGGTCCTGCATTTCTGGTTTGGACACTTTTTTCCGCATGGCCCTTTTGCCCGCTGGGAAGCGAGACTTCTTTGGAGCGCTGATTGGCCTTTCCAGGTTGCTTGGTTGGCCAAAAAGGGCGTATGCGTTTTTTCCTGAATATATTCAGGAAAAAACGCATACGCCCTTTTTGGCCAAGGGCATCATTGTCCACGTTTTGCCGCTTTTCATGTGCTTTCAAGGCGATTCGAATCTACCTCCTGAAATCTGTTTCCTGCAATTCTGCCTTGCTTTCAAAGCCTCTTCGTTGCCTTCCCTTAGTATATTTGTGGACGAGAGGTATCATTTAAAACTCTGCAGGTTTGTGAATTGCAGTGCCCCTGAGCTCCATTTTTCAACTCGCTTTTTTGGGAGCTGGCCGCAAAAGCGCAGGATTGCTTCAGGCCCTCTTCTGGTTCTGGGGGGCAGGCTGAGCTTGTGCTTAATTCTTCTTCCTGATGGGAAAATAGAGTGACCTGTGCCTGTCCCAACACCTAGAGCTAGTCTCTCATTGGTTCCCCCTCTTCCCGTTCATCCTCAGGACAAATTGCAACCTGTACGGAACAGGAGGTTAAAGGTGCTGATTCTCCAAGGAGGGAGATGGCAAGTAAATCGGCTGGAATGGCGAACCCGAGCAAAGGAGATGAGAAATGAGGTGCGTTTTAGAAACCTTTCCCGATCACACGGTGTACCATCTTCTGGGTTTCTCATGCCTGTTTTCGACGTAGGAAGATGCCCTTGAACCTGGAGATTTGGGACCCATGGGATGGGTACCATGCAGTATTACTTGAAAGGGTCTGCGTTGGCTCACCCAACCTCACCGAACCTCTCAGCCCCAAGAGTGTCCACCCTTATGTCTCAATCAGCTGTGGGTCTAGATATGGTCAATCCAGGTTGCATCACAGCCCCTGAACGAATTTTGTAAGAATTTCTCTCTCTTTCACTGTCTTTTTTTCACGGGTTTTGAAAAGTAATTTATTTTTATAATGGGGTTTAGCTGCTTTTCACGGCTGTGTTTATGCCGCTTTACACACCCTTGACTCACTTACGGAGAGATATCAATACATAGGTTTGAAGATTCTTCCTAGTCAGATATATTCTTGTGCGGTGAATAGGGGGTGTTGAGTCCAGTTCACTGAGCAAGGAGTAGGTCTTGTCAATTACATATTGGGTTTATGGAACGGTATCTGAGCTAATTTGAAACCCTTGTTTTATGCATCACCCCACCTCACCTTGCCCGTTCAGCAGCCATAGTGTGTTTTCTAAACGTGTGACTCTGTTCTGTTTTGTAATTCAGTTCAAGTGTAGCGGTTTTTACATTCCCTCTCTAAGTGATATCTTATGATAAGTGTCTTTTTCTGTGTGACTTATTTCACTTAGAATCGTCGTACCTAAATCCACTCATCGTGCTGCTACTAGCCTTATGACGTTGATTTCATGGCTGAGTGATATTCCATTGTACATGAGGACCACAACTTCTTTATCCATTTTTCGCGTTCCTAGGATATTTAAGGTGTAATGAAGTGGGGGTTCTTGTCCACAGAGCAGCCCTAAACTTTGGGGTGCCTGTGTCTTGCTGATTTTTAGTTTTCCCAATTTATACGCCCATGAGTGGAAGTGCCCTATGCTCTCCAAGCTGTGTTTTTTAGATGTTTCAGAACACACCGTACACTTCTCCAGAGAGGCTGTTGGCAATTTACATCCCACCCATCAGCGTAGCAAGGCTCCCATTTCTCCATGGCCGGTCCTGCATTTCTGGTTTGGACACTTTTTTCCGCATGGCCCTTTTGCCCGCTGGGAAGCGAGACTTCTTTGGAGCGCTGATTGGCCTTTCCAGGTTGCTTGGTTGGCCAAAAAGGGCGTATGCGTTTTTTCCTGAATATATTCAGGAAAAAACGCATACGCCCTTTTTGGCCAAGGGCATCATTGTCCACGTTTTGCCGCTTTTCATGTGCTTTCAAGGCGATTCGAATCTACCTCCTGAAATCTGTTTCCTGCAATTCTGCCTTGCTTTCAAAGCCTCTTCGTTGCCTTCCCTTAATATATTTGTGGACGAGAGGTATCATTTAAAACTCTGCAGGTTTGTGAATTGCAGTGCCCCTGAGCTCCATTTTTCAACTCGCTTTTTTGGGAGCTGGCCGCAAAAGCGCAGGATTGCTTCCGGCCCTCTTCTGGTTCTGGGGGGCAGGCTGAGCTTGTGCTTAATTCTTCTTCCTGATGGGAAAATAGAGTGACCTGTGCCTGTCCCAACACCTAGAGCTAGTCTCTCATTGGTTCCCCCTCTTCCCGTTCATCCTCAGGACAAATTGCAACCTGTACGGAACAGGAGGTTAAAGGTGCTGATTCTCCAAGGAGGGAGATGGCAAGTAAATCGGCTGGAATGGCGAACCCGAGCAAAGGAGATGAGAAATGAGGTGCGTTTTAGAAACCTTTCCCGATCACACGGTGTACCATCTTCTGGGTTTCTCATGCCTGTTTTCGACGTAGGAAGATGCCCTTGAACCTGGAGATTTGGGACCCATGGGATGGGTACCATGCAGTATTACTTGAAAGGGTCTGCGTTGGCTCACCCAACCTCACCGAACCTCTCAGCCCCAAGAGTGTCCACCCTTATGTCTCAATCAGCTGTGGGTCTAGATATGGTCAATCCAGGTTGCATCACAGCCCCTGAACGAATTTTGTAAGAATTTCTCTCTCTTTCACTGTCTTTTTTTCACGGGTTTTGAAAAGTAATTTATTTTTATAATGGGGTTTAGCTGCTTTTCACGGCTGTGTTTATGCCGCTTTACACACCCTTGACTCACTTACGGAGAGATATCAATACATAGGTTTGAAGATTCTTCCTAGTCAGATATATTCTTGTGCGGTGAATAGGGGGTGTTGAGTCCAGTTCACTGAGCAAGGAGTAGGTCTTGTCAATTACATATTGGGTTTATGGAACGGTATCTGAGCTAATTTGAAACCCTTGTTTTATGCATCACCCCACCTCACCTTGCCCGTTCAGCAGCCATAGTGTGTTTTCTAAACGTGTGACTCTGTTCTGTTTTGTAATTCAGTTCAAGTGTAGCGGTTTTTACATTCCCTCTCTAAGTGATATCTTATGATAAGTGTCTTTTTCTGTGTGACTTATTTCACTTAGAATCGTCGTACCTAAATCCACTCATCGTGCTGCTACTAGCCTTATGACGTTGATTTCATGGCTGAGTGATATTCCATTGTACATGAGGACCACAACTTCTTTATCCATTTTTCGCTTTCCTAGGATATTTAAGGTGTAATGAAGTGGGGGTTCTTGTCCACAGAGCAGCCCTAAACTTTGGGGTGCCTGTGTCTTGCTGATTTTTAGTTTTCCCAATTTATACGCCCATGAGTGGAAGTGCCCTATGCTCTCCAAGCTGTGTTTTTTAGATGTTTCAGAACACACCGTACACTTCTCCAGAGAGGCTGTTGGCAATTTACATCCCACCCATCAGCGTAGCAAGGCTCCCATTTCTCCATGGCCGGTCCTGCATTTCTGGTTTGGACACTTTTTTCCGCATGGCCCTTTTGCCCGCTGGGAAGCGAGACTTCTTTGGAGCGCTGATTGGCCTTTCCAGGTTGCTTGGTTGGCCAAAAAGGGCGTATGCGTTTTTTCCTGAATATATTCAGGAAAAAACGCATACGCCCTTTTTGGCCAAGGGCATCATTGTCCACGTTTTGCCGCTTTTCATGTGCTTTCAAGGCGATTCGAATCTACCTCCTGAAATCTGTTTCCTGCAATTCTGCCTTGCTTTCAAAGCCTCTTCGTTGCCTTCCCTTAATATATTTGTGGACGAGAGGTATCATTTAAAACTCTGCAGGTTTGTGAATTGCAGTGCCCCTGAGCTCCATTTTTCAACTCGCTTTTTTGGGAGCTGGCCGCAAAAGCGCAGGATTGCTTCCGGCCCTCTTCTGGTTCTGGGGGGCAGGCTGAGCTTGTGCTTAATTCTTCTTCCTGATGGGAAAATAGAGTGACCTGTGCCTGTCCCAACACCTAGAGCTAGTCTCTCATTGGTTCCCCCTCTTCCCGTTCATCCTCAGGACAAATTGCAACCTGTACGGAACAGGAGGTTAAAGGTGCTGATTCTCCAAGGAGGGAGATGGCTAGTAAATCGGCTGGAATGGCGAACCCGAGCAAAGGAGATGAGAAATGAGGTGCGTTTTAGAAACCTTTCCCGATCACACGGTGTACCATCTTCTGGGTTTCTCATGCCTGTTTTCGACGTAGGAAGATGCCCTTGAACCTGGAGATTTGGGACCCATGGGATGGGTACCATGCAGTATTACTTGAAAGGGTCTGCGTTGGCTCACCCAACCTCACCGAACCTCTCAGCCCCAAGAGTGTCCACCCTTATGTCTCAATCAGCTGTGGGTCTAGATATGGTCAATCCAGGTTGCATCACAGCCCCTGAACGAATTTTGTAAGAATTTCTCTCTCTTTCACTGTCTTTGTTTCACGGGTTTTGAAAAGTAATTTATTTTTATAATGGGGTTTAGCTGCTTTTCACGGCTGTGTTTATGCCGCTTTACACCCCCTTGACTCACTTACAGAGAGATATCAATACATAGGTTTGAAGATTCTTACTAGTCAGATATATTCTTGTGCGGTGAATAGGGGGTGTTGAGTCCAGTTCACTGAAAAAAGAATAGGTCTTGTCTCTTACATATTGGGTTTATGGAACGGTATCTGAGCTAATTTGAAACCCTTGTTTTATGCATCACCCCACCTCACCTTTCCCGTTCAGCAGCCATAGTGTGTTTCCTAAACGTGTGACTCTGTTCTGTTTTGTAATTCAGTTCAAGTGTAGCGGTTCTACATTCCCTCTAGAAGTGATATCTTATGATAAGTGTCTTTTTCTGTGTGACTTATTTCACTTAGAATCGTCGTACCTAAATCCACTCATCGTGCTGCTACTAGCCTTATGACGTTGATTTCCTGGCTGAGTGATATTCCATTGTACATGAGGACCACAACTTCTTTATCCATTTTTCTCTTTCCTAGGATATTTAAGGTGTGATGAAGTGGGGGTTTTTGTCAACAGAGCAGCCCTAAACTTTGGGGTGCCTGTGTCTTGCTGATTTTTAGTTTTCCCAATTTATACGCCCATGAGTGGAAGTGCCCTATGCTCTCCAAGCTGTGTTTTTTAGATGTTTCAGAACACACCGTACACTTCTCCAGAGTGGCTGTTGGCAATTTACATCCCACCCATCAGCGTAGCAAGGCTCCCATTTCTCCATGGCCGGTCCTGCATTTCTGGTTTGGACACTTTTTTCCGCATGGCCCTTTTGCCCGCTGGGAAGCGAGACTCCTTTGGAGCGCTGATTGGCCTTTCCAGGTTGCTTGGTTGGCCAAAAAGGGCGTATGCGTTTTTTCCTGAATATATTCAGGAAAAAACGCATACGCCCTTTTTGGCCAAGGGCATCATTGTCCACGTTTTGCCGCTTTTCATGTGCTTTCAAGGCGATTCGAATCTACCTCCTGAAATCTGTTTCCTGCAATTCTGCCTTGCTTTCAAAGCCTCTTCGTTGCCTTCCCTTAATATATTTGTGGACGAGAGGTATCATTTAAAACTCTGCAGGTTTGTGAATTGCAGTGCCCCTGAGCTCCATTTTTCAACTCGCTTTTTTGGGAGCTGGCCGCCAAAGCGCAGGATTGCTTCAGGCCCTCTTCTGGTTCTGGGGGGCAGGCTGAGCTTGTGCTTAATTCTTCTTCCTGATGGGAAAATAGAGTGACCTGTGCCTGTCCCAACACCTAGAGCTAGTCTCTCATTGGTTCCCCCTCTTCCCGTTCATCCTCAGGACAAATTGCAACCTGTACGGAACAGGAGGTTAAAGGTGCTGATTCTCCAAGGAGGGAGATGGCTAGTAAATCGGCTGGAATGGCGAACCCGAGCAAAGGAGATGAGAAATGAGGTGCGTTTTAGAAACCTTTCCCGATCACACGGTGTACCATCTTCTGGGTTTCTCATGCCTGTTTTCGACGTAGGAAGATGCCCTTGAACCTGGAGATTTGGGACCCATGGGATGGGTACCATGCAGTATTACTTGAAAGGGTCTGCGTTGGCTCACCCAACCTCACCGAACCTCTCAGCCCCAAGAGTGTCCACCCTTATGTCTCAATCAGCTGTGGGTCTAGATATGGTCAATCCAGGTTGCATCACAGCCCCTGAACGAATTTTGTAAGAATTTCTCTCTCTTTCACTGTCTTTGTTTCACGGGTTTTGAAAAGTAATTTATTTTTATAATGGGGTTTAGCTGCTTCTCACAGCTGTGTTTATGCCGCTTTACACCCCCTTGACTCACTTACGGAGAGGTATCAATACATAGGTTTGAAGATTCTTCCTAGTCAGATATATTCTTGTGCGGTGAATAGGGGGTGTTGAGTCCAGTTCACTGAAAAAGGAATAGGTCTTGTCTCTTACATATTGGGTTTATGGAACGGTATCTGAGCTAATTTGAAACCCTTGTTTTATGCATCACCCCACCTCGCCTTTCCCTTTTCAGCAGCCATAGTGTGTTTCCTAAACGTGTGACTCTGTTCTGTTTTGCAATTCAGTTCAAGTGTAGCGGTTTTTACATTCCCTCTCTAAGTGATATCTTATGATAAGTGTCTTTTTCTGTGTGACTTATTTCACTTAGAATCGTCGTACCTAAATCCACTCATCGTGCTGCTACTAGCCTTATGACGTTGATTTCATGGCTGAGTGATATTCCATTGTACATGAGGACCCCAACTTCTTTATCCATTTTTCTCTTTCCTAGGATATTTAAGGTGTAATGAAGTGGGGGTTCTTGTCAACAGAGCAGCCCTAAACTTTGGGGTGCCTTTGTCTTGCTGATTTTTAGTTTTCCCAATTTATACGCCCATGAGTGGAAGTGCCCTATGCTCTCCAAGCTGTGTTTTTAGATGTTTCAGAACACACCGTACACTTCTCCGGAGTGCCTGTTGGCAATTTACATCCCACCCATCAGCGTAGCAAGGCTCCCATTTCTCCATGGCCGGTCCTGCATTTCTGGTTTGGACACTTTTTTCCGCATGGCCCTTTTGCCCGCTGGGAAGCGAGACTTCTTTGGAGCGCTGATTGGCCTTTCCAGGTTGCTTGGTTGGCCAAAAAGGGCGTATGCGTTTTTTCCTGAATATATTCAGGAAAAAACGCATACGCCCTTTTTGGCCAAGGGCATCATTGTCCACGTTTTGCCGCTTTTCATGTGCTTTCAAGGCGATTCGAATCTACCTCCTGAAATCTGTTTCCTGCAATTCTGCCTTGCTTTCAAAGCCTCTTCGTTGCCTTCCCTTAGTATATTTGTGGACGAGAGGTATCATTTAAAACTCTGCAGGTTTGTGAATTGCAGTGCCCCTGAGCTCCATTTTTCAACTCGCTTTTTTGGGAGCTGGCCGCAAAAGCGCAGGATTGCTTCCGGCCCTCTTCTGGTTCTGGGGGGCAGGCTGAGCTTGTGCTTAATTCTTCTTCCTGATGGGAAAATAGAGTGACCTGTGCCTGTCCCAACACCTAGAGCTAGTCTCTCATTGGTTCCCCCTCTTCCCGTTCATCCTCAGGACAAATTGCAACCTGTACGGAACAGGAGGTTAAAGGTGCTGATTCTCCAAGGAGGGAGATGGCTAGTAAATCGGCTGGAATGGCGAACCCGAGCAAAGGAGATGAGAAATGAGGTGCGTTTTAGAAACCTTTCCCGATCACACGGTGTACCATCTTCTGGGTTTCTCATGCCTGTTTTCGACGTAGGAAGATGCCCTTGAACCTGGAGATTTGGGACCCATGGGATGGGTACCATGCAGTATTACTTGAAAGGGTCTGCGTTGGCTCACCCAACCTCACCGAACCTCTCAGCCCCAAGAGTGTCCACCCTTATGTCTCAATCAGCTGTGGGTCTAGATATGGTCAATCCAGGTTGCATCACAGCCCCTGAACGAATTTTGTAAGAATTTCTCTCTCTTTCACTGTCTTTGTTTCACGGGTTTTGAAAAGTAATTTATTTTTATAATGGGGTTTAGCTGCTTCTCACAGCTGTGTTTATGCCGCTTTACACCCCCTTGACTCACTTACGGAGAGGTATCAATACATAGGTTTGAAGATTCTTCCTAGTCAGATATATTCTTGTGCGGTGAATAGGGGGTGTTGAGTCCAGTTCACTGAAAAAGGAATAGGTCTTGTCTCTTACATATTGGGTTTATGGAACGGTATCTGAGCTAATTTGAAACCCTTGTTTTATGCATCACCCCACCTCGCCTTTCCCTTTTCAGCAGCCATAGTGTGTTTCCTAAACGTGTGACTCTGTTCTGTTTTGCAATTCAGTTCAAGTGTAGCGGTTTTTACATTCCCTCTCTAAGTGATATCTTATGATAAGTGTCTTTTTCTGTGTGACTTATTTCACTTAGAATCGTCGTACCTAAATCCACTCATCGTGCTGCTACTAGCCTTATGACGTTGATTTCATGGCTGAGTGATATTCCATTGTACATGAGGACCCCAACTTCTTTATCCATTTTTCTCTTTCCTAGGATATTTAAGGTGTAATGAAGTGGGGGTTCTTGTCAACAGAGCAGCCCTAAACTTTGGGGTGCCTTTGTCTTGCTGATTTTTAGTTTTCCCAATTTATACGCCCATGAGTGGAAGTGCCCTATGCTCTCCAAGCTGTGTTTTTAGATGTTTCAGAACACACCGTACACTTCTCCGGAGTGCCTGTTGGCAATTTACATCCCACCCATCAGCGTAGCAAGGCTCCCATTTCTCCATGGCCGGTCCTGCATTTCTGGTTTGGACACTTTTTTCCGCATGGCCCTTTTGCCCGCTGGGAAGCGAGACTTCTTTGGAGCGCTGATTGGCCTTTCCAGGTTGCTTGGTTGGCCAAAAAGGGCGTATGCGTTTTTTCCTGAATATATTCAGGAAAAAACGCATACGCCCTTTTTGGCCAAGGGCATCATTGTCCACGTTTTGCCGCTTTTCATGTGCTTTCAAGGCGATTCGAATCTACCTCCTGAAATCTGTTTCCTGCAATTCTGCCTTGCTTTCAAAGCCTCTTCGTTGCCTTCCCTTAGTATATTTGTGGACGAGAGGTATCATTTAAAACTCTGCAGGTTTGTGAATTGCAGTGCCCCTGAGCTCCATTTTTCAACTCGCTTTTTTGGGAGCTGGCCGCAAAAGCGCAGGATTGCTTCAGGCCCTCTTCTGGTTCTGGGGGGCAGGCTGAGCTTGTGCTTAATTCTTCTTCCTGATGGGAAAATAGAGTGACCTGTGCCTGTCCCAACACCTAGAGCTAGTCTCTCATTGGTTCCCCCTCTTCCCGTTCATCCTCAGGACAAATTGCAACCTGTACGGAACAGGAGGTTAAAGGTGCTGATTCTCCAAGGAGGGAGATGGCAAGTAAATCGGCTGGAATGGCGAACCCGAGCAAAGGAGATGAGAAATGAGGTGCGTTTTAGAAACCTTTCCCGATCACACGGTGTACCATCTTCTGGGTTTCTCATGCCTGTTTTCGACGTAGGAAGATGCCCTTGAACCTGGAGATTTGGGACCCATGGGATGGGTACCATGCAGTATTACTTGAAAGGGTCTGCGTTGGCTCACCCAACCTCACCGAACCTCTCAGCCCCAAGAGTGTCCACCCTTATGTCTCAATCAGCTGTGGGTCTAGATATGGTCAATCCAGGTTGCATCACAGCCCCTGAACGAATTTTGTAAGAATTTCTCTCTCTTTCACTGTCTTTTTTTCACGGGTTTTGAAAAGTAATTTATTTTTATAATGGGGTTTAGCTGCTTTTCACGGCTGTGTTTATGCCGCTTTACACACCCTTGACTCACTTACGGAGAGATATCAATACATAGGTTTGAAGATTCTTCCTAGTCAGATATATTCTTGTGCGGTGAATAGGGGGTGTTGAGTCCAGTTCACTGAGCAAGGAGTAGGTCTTGTCAATTACATATTGGGTTTATGGAACGGTATCTGAGCTAATTTGAAACCCTTGTTTTATGCATCACCCCACCTCACCTTGCCCGTTCAGCAGCCATAGTGTGTTTTCTAAACGTGTGACTCTGTTCTGTTTTGTAATTCAGTTCAAGTGTAGCGGTTTTTACATTCCCTCTCTAAGTGATATCTTATGATAAGTGTCTTTTTCTGTGTGACTTATTTCACTTAGAATCGTCGTACCTAAATCCACTCATCGTGCTGCTACAAGCCTTATGACGTTGATTTCATGGCTGAGTTATATTCCATTGTACATGAGGACCACAACTTCTTTATCCATTTTTCGCTTTCCTAGGATATTTAAGGTGTAATGAAGTGGGGGTTCTTGTCCACAGAGCAGCCCTAAACTTTGGGGTGCCTGTGTCTTGCTGATTTTTAGTTTTCCCAATTTATACGCCCATGAGTGGAAGTGCCCTATGCTCTCCAAGCTGTGTTTTTTAGATGTTTCAGAACACACCGTACACTTCTCCAGAGAGGCTGTTGGCAATTTACATCCCACCCATCAGCGTAGCAAGGCTCCCATTTCTCCATGGCCGGTCCTGCATTTCTGGTTTGGACACTTTTTTCCGCATGGCCCTTTTGCCCGCTGGGAAGCGAGACTTCTTTGGAGCGCTGATTGGCCTTTCCAGGTTGCTTGGTTGGCCAAAAAGGGCGTATGCGTTTTTTCCTGAATATATTCAGGAAAAAACGCATACGCCCTTTTTGGCCAAGGGCATCATTGTCCACGTTTTGCCGCTTTTCATGTGCTTTCAAGGCGATTCGAATCTACCTCCTGAAATCTGTTTCCTGCAATTCTGCCTTGCTTTCAAAGCCTCTTCGTTGCCTTCCCTTAATATATTTGTGGACGAGAGGTATCATTTAAAACTCTGCAGGTTTGTGAATTGCAGTGCCCCTGAGCTCCATTTTTCAACTCGCTTTTTTGGGAGCTGGCCGCAAAAGCGCAGGATTGCTTCCGGCCCTCTTCTGGTTCTGGGGGGCAGGCTGAGCTTGTGCTTAATTCTTCTTCCTGATGGGAAAATAGAGTGACCTGTGCCTGTCCCAACACCTAGAGCTAGTCTCTCATTGGTTCCCCCTCTTCCCGTTCATCCTCAGGACAAATTGCAACCTGTACGGAACAGGAGGTTAAAGGTGCTGATTCTCCAAGGAGGGAGATGGCTAGTAAATCGGCTGGAATGGCGAACCCGAGCAAAGGAGATGAGAAATGAGGTGCGTTTTAGAAACCTTTCCCGATCACACGGTGTACCATCTTCTGGGTTTCTCATGCCTGTTTTCGACGTAGGAAGATGCCCTTGAACCTGGAGATTTGGGACCCATGGGATGGGTACCATGCAGTATTACTTGAAAGGGTCTGCGTTGGCTCACCCAACCTCACCGAACCTCTCAGCCCCAAGAGTGTCCACCCTTATGTCTCAATCAGCTGTGGGTCTAGATATGGTCAATCCAGGTTGCATCACAGCCCCTGAACGAATTTTGTAAGAATTTCTCTCTCTTTCACTGTCTTTGTTTCACGGGTTTTGAAAAGTAATTTATTTTTATAATGGGGTTTAGCTGCTTTTCACGGCTGTGTTTATGCCGCTTTACACCCCCTTGACTCACTTACAGAGAGATATCAATACATAGGTTTGAAGATTCTTACTAGTCAGATATATTCTTGTGCGGTGAATAGGGGGTGTTGAGTCCAGTTCACTGAAAAAAGAATAGGTCTTGTCTCTTACATATTGGGTTTATGGAACGGTATCTGAGCTAATTTGAAACCCTTGTTTTATGCATCACCCCACCTCACCTTTCCCGTTCAGCAGCCATAGTGTGTTTCCTAAACGTGTGACTCTGTTCTGTTTTGTAATTCAGTTCAAGTGTAGCGGTTCTACATTCCCTCTAGAAGTGATATCTTATGATAAGTGTCTTTTTCTGTGTGACTTATTTCACTTAGAATCGTCGTACCTAAATCCACTCATCGTGCTGCTACTAGCCTTATGACGTTGATTTCCTGGCTGAGTGATATTCCATTGTACATGAGGACCACAACTTCTTTATCCATTTTTCTCTTTCCTAGGATATTTAAGGTGTGATGAAGTGGGGGTTTTTGTCAACAGAGCAGCCCTAAACTTTGGGGTGCCTGTGTCTTGCTGATTTTTAGTTTTCCCAATTTATACGCCCATGAGTGGAAGTGCCCTATGCTCTCCAAGCTGTGTTTTTTAGATGTTTCAGAACACACCGTACACTTCTCCAGAGTGGCTGTTGGCAATTTACATCCCACCCATCAGCGTAGCAAGGCTCCCATTTCTCCATGGCCGGTCCTGCATTTCTTGTTTGGACACTTTTTTCCGCATGGCCCTTTTGCCCGCTGGGAAGCGAGACTCCTTTGGAGCGCTGATTGGCCTTTCCAGGTTGCTTGGTTGGCCAAAAAGGGCGTATGCGTTTTTTCCTGAATATATTCAGGAAAAAACGCATACGCCCTTTTTGGCCAAGGGCATCATTGTCCACGTTTTGCCGCTTTTCATGTGCTTTCAAGGCGATTCGAATCTACCTCCTGAAATCTGTTTCCTGCAATTCTGCCTTGCTTTCAAAGCCTCTTCGTTGCCTTCCCTTAATATATTTGTGGACGAGAGGTATCATTTAAAACTCTGCAGGTTTGTGAATTGCAGTGCCCCTGAGCTCCATTTTTCAACTCGCTTTTTTGGGAGCTGGCCGCCAAAGCGCAGGATTGCTTCAGGCCCTCTTCTGGTTCTGGGGGGCAGGCTGAGCTTGTGCTTAATTCTTCTTCCTGATGGGAAAATAGAGTGACCTGTGCCTGTCCCAACACCTAGAGCTAGTCTCTCATTGGTTCCCCCTCTTCCCGTTCATCCTCAGGACAAATTGCAACCTGTACGGAACAGGAGGTTAAAGGTGCTGATTCTCCAAGGAGGGAGATGGCTAGTAAATCGGCTGGAATGGCGAACCCGAGCAAAGGAGATGAGAAATGAGGTGCGTTTTAGAAACCTTTCCCGATCACACGGTGTACCATCTTCTGGGTTTCTCATGCCTGTTTTCGACGTAGGAAGATGCCCTTGAACCTGGAGATTTGGGACCCATGGGATGGGTACCATGCAGTATTACTTGAAAGGGTCTGCGTTGGCTCACCCAACCTCACCGAACCTCTCAGCCCCAAGAGTGTCCACCCTTATGTCTCAATCAGCTGTGGGTCTAGATATGGTCAATCCAGGTTGCATCACAGCCCCTGAACGAATTTTGTAAGAATTTCTCTCTCTTTCACTGCCTTTGTTTCACGGGTTTTGAAAAGTAATTTATTTTTATAATGGGGTTTAGCTGCTTTTCACGGCTGTGTTTATGCCGCTTTACACCCCCTTGACTCACTTACGGAGAGATATCAATACATAGGTTTGAAGATTCTTACTAGTCAGATATATTCTTGTGCGGTGAATAGGGGGTGTTGAGTCCAGTTCACTGAAAAAGGAATAGGTCTTGTCTCTTACATATTGGGTTTATGGAACGGTATCGGAGCTAATTTGAAACCCTTGTTTTATGCATCACCCCACCTCACCTTTCCCGTTCAGCAGCCATAGTGTGTTTCCTAAACGTGTGACTCTGTTCTGTTTTGTAATTCAGTTCAAGTGTAGCGGTTTTTACATTCCCTCTCTAAGTGATATCTTATGATAAGTGTCTTTTTCTGTGTGACTTATTTCACTTAGAATCGTCGTACCTAAATCCACTCATCGTGCTGCTACTAGCCTTATGACGTTGATTTCATGGCTGCGTGATATTCCATTGTACATGAGGACCACAACTTCTTTATACATTTTTCGCGTTCCTAGGATATTTAAGGTGTAATGAAGTGGGGGTTCTTGTCAACAGAGCAGCCCTAAACTTTGGGGTGCCTGTGTCTTGCTGATTTTTAGTTTTCCCAATTTATACGCCCATGAGTGGAAGTGCCCTATGCTCTCCAAGCTGTGTTTTTTAGATGTTTCAGAACACACCGTACACTTCTCCAGAGTGGCTGTTGGCAATTTACATCCCACCCATCAGCGTAGCAAGGCTCCCATTTCTCCATGGCCGGTCCTGCATTTCTGGTTTGGACACTTTTTTCCGCATGGCCCTTTTGCCCGCTGGGAAGCGAGACTTCTTTGGAGCGCTGATTGGCCTTTCCAGGTTGCTTGGTTGGCCAAAAAGGGCGTATGCGTTTTTTCCTGAATATATTCAGGAAAAAACGCATACGCCCTTTTTGGCCAAGGGCATCATTGTCCACGTTTTGCCGCTTTTCATGTGCTTTCAAGGCGATTCGAATCTACCTCCTGAAATCTGTTTCCTGCAATTCTGCCTTGCTTTCAAAGCCTCTTCGTTGCCTTCCCTTAGTATATTTGTGGACGAGAGGTATCATTTAAAACTGTGCAGGTTTGTGAATTGCAGTGCCCCTGAGCTCCATTTTTCAACTCGCTTTTTTGGGAGCTGGCCGCAAAAGCGCAGGATTGCTTCAGGCCCTCTTCTGGTTCTGGGGGGCAGGCTGAGCTTGTGCTTAATTCTTCTTCCTGATGGGAAAATAGAGTGACCTGTGCCTGTCCCAACACCTAGAGCTAGTCTCTCATTGGTTCCCCCTCTTCCCGTTCATCCTCAGGACAAATTGCAACCTGTACGGAACAGGAGGTTAAAGGTGCTGATTCTCCAAGGAGGGAGATGGCTAGTAAATCGGCTGGAATGGCGAACCCGAGCAAAGGAGATGAGAAATGAGGTGCGTTTTAGAAACCTTTCCCGATCACACGGTGTACCATCTTCTGGGTTTCTCATGCCTGTTTTCGACGTAGGAAGATGCCCTTGAACCTGGAGATTTGGGACCCATGGGATGGGTACCATGCAGTATTACTTGAAAGGGTCTGCGTTGGCTCACCCAACCTCACCGAACCTCTCAGCCCCAAGAGTGTCCACCCTTATGTCTCAATCAGCTGTGGGTCTAGATATGGTCAATCCAGGTTGCATCACAGCCCCTGAACGAATTTTGTAAGAATTTCTCTCTCTTTCACTGTCTTTTTTTCACGGGTTTTGAAAAGTAATTTATTTTTATAATGGGGTTTAGCTGCTTTTCACGGCTGTGTTTATGCCGCTTTACACACCCTTGACTCACTTACGGAGAGATATCAATACATAGGTTTGAAGATTCTTCCTAGTCAGATATATTCTTGTGCGGTGAATAGGGGGTGTTGAGTCCAGTTCACTGAGCAAGGAGTAGGTCTTGTCAATTACATATTGGGTTTATGGAACGGTATCTGAGCTAATTTGAAACCCTTGTTTTATGCATCACCCCACCTCACCTTGCCCGTTCAGCAGCCATAGTGTGTTTTCTAAACGTGTGACTCTGTTCTGTTTTGTAATTCAGTTCAAGTGTAGCGGTTTTTACATTCCCTCTCTAAGTGATATCTTATGATAAGTGTCTTTTTCTGTGTGACTTATTTCACTTAGAATCGTCGTACCTAAATCCACTCATCGTGCTGCTACAAGCCTTATGACGTTGATTTCATGGCTGAGTTATATTCCATTGTACATGAGGACCACAACTTCTTTATCCATTTTTCGCTTTCCTAGGATATTTAAGGTGTAATGAAGTGGGGGTTCTTGTCCACAGAGCAGCCCTAAACTTTGGGGTGCCTGTGTCTTGCTGATTTTTAGTTTTCCCAATTTATACGCCCATGAGTGGAAGTGCCCTATGCTCTCCAAGCTGTGTTTTTTAGATGTTTCAGAACACACCGTACACTTCTCCAGAGAGGCTGTTGGCAATTTACATCCCACCCATCAGCGTAGCAAGGCTCCCATTTCTCCATGGCCGGTCCTGCATTTCTGGTTTGGACACTTTTTTCCGCATGGCCCTTTTGCCCGCTGGGAAGCGAGACTTCTTTGGAGCGCTGATTGGCCTTTCCAGGTTGCTTGGTTGGCCAAAAAGGGCGTATGCGTTTTTTCCTGAATATATTCAGGAAAAAACGCATACGCCCTTTTTGGCCAAGGGCATCATTGTCCACGTTTTGCCGCTTTTCATGTGCTTTCAAGGCGATTCGAATCTACCTCCTGAAATCTGTTTCCTGCAATTCTGCCTTGCTTTCAAAGCCTCTTCGTTGCCTTCCCTTAATATATTTGTGGACGAGAGGTATCATTTAAAACTCTGCAGGTTTGTGAATTGCAGTGCCCCTGAGCTCCATTTTTCAACTCGCTTTTTTGGGAGCTGGCCGCAAAAGCGCAGGATTGCTTCCGGCCCTCTTCTGGTTCTGGGGGGCAGGCTGAGCTTGTGCTTAATTCTTCTTCCTGATGGGAAAATAGAGTGACCTGTGCCTGTCCCAACACCTAGAGCTAGTCTCTCATTGGTTCCCCCTCTTCCCGTTCATCCTCAGGACAAATTGCAACCTGTACGGAACAGGAGGTTAAAGGTGCTGATTCTCCAAGGAGGGAGATGGCTAGTAAATCGGCTGGAATGGCGAACCCGAGCAAAGGAGATGAGAAATGAGGTGCGTTTTAGAAACCTTTCCCGATCACACGGTGTACCATCTTCTGGGTTTCTCATGCCTGTTTTCGACGTAGGAAGATGCCCTTGAACCTGGAGATTTGGGACCCATGGGATGGGTACCATGCAGTATTACTTGAAAGGGTCTGCGTTGGCTCACCCAACCTCACCGAACCTCTCAGCCCCAAGAGTGTCCACCCTTATGTCTCAATCAGCTGTGGGTCTAGATATGGTCAATCCAGGTTGCATCACAGCCCCTGAACGAATTTTGTAAGAATTTCTCTCTCTTTCACTGTCTTTGTTTCACGGGTTTTGAAAAGTAATTTATTTTTATAATGGGGTTTAGCTGCTTTTCACGGCTGTGTTTATGCCGCTTTACACCCCCTTGACTCACTTACAGAGAGATATCAATACATAGGTTTGAAGATTCTTACTAGTCAGATATATTCTTGTGCGGTGAATAGGGGGTGTTGAGTCCAGTTCACTGAAAAAAGAATAGGTCTTGTCTCTTACATATTGGGTTTATGCAACGGTATCTGAGCTAATTTGAAACCCTTGTTTTATGCATCACCCCACCTCACCTTTCCCGTTCAGCAGCCATAGTGTGTTTCCTAAACGTGTGACTCTGTTCTGTTTTGTAATTCAGTTCAAGTGTAGCGGTTCTACATTCCCTCTAGAAGTGATATCTTATGATAAGTGTCTTTTTCTGTGTGACTTATTTCACTTAGAATCGTCGTACCTAAATCCACTCATCGTGCTGCTACTAGCCTTATGACGTTGATTTCCTGGCTGAGTGATATTCCATTGTACATGAGGACCACAACTTCTTTATCCATTTTTCTCTTTCCTAGGATATTTAAGGTGTGATGAAGTGGGGGTTTTTGTCAACAGAGCAGCCCTAAACTTTGGGGTGCCTGTGTCTTGCTGATTTTTAGTTTTCCCAATTTATACGCCCATGAGTGGAAGTGCCCTATGCTCTCCAAGCTGTGTTTTTTAGATGTTTCAGAACACACCGTACACTTCTCCAGAGTGGCTGTTGGCAATTTACATCCCACCCATCAGCGTAGCAAGGCTCCCATTTCTCCATGGCCGGTCCTGCATTTCTTGTTTGGACACTTTTTTCCGCATGGCCCTTTTGCCCGCTGGGAAGCGAGACTCCTTTGGAGCGCTGATTGGCCTTTCCAGGTTGCTTGGTTGGCCAAAAAGGGCGTATGCGTTTTTTCCTGAATATATTCAGGAAAAAACGCATACGCCCTTTTTGGCCAAGGGCATCATTGTCCACGTTTTGCCGCTTTTCATGTGCTTTCAAGGCGATTCGAATCTACCTCCTGAAATCTGTTTCCTGCAATTCTGCCTTGCTTTCAAAGCCTCTTCGTTGCCTTCCCTTAATATATTTGTGGACGAGAGGTATCATTTAAAACTCTGCAGGTTTGTGAATTGCAGTGCCCCTGAGCTCCATTTTTCAACTCGCTTTTTTGGGAGCTGGCCGCCAAAGCGCAGGATTGCTTCAGGCCCTCTTCTGGTTCTGGGGGGCAGGCTGAGCTTGTGCTTAATTCTTCTTCCTGATGGGAAAATAGAGTGACCTGTGCCTGTCCCAACACCTAGAGCTAGTCTCTCATTGGTTCCCCCTCTTCCCGTTCATCCTCAGGACAAATTGCAACCTGTACGGAACAGGAGGTTAAAGGTGCTGATTCTCCAAGGAGGGAGATGGCTAGTAAATCGGCTGGAATGGCGAACCCGAGCAAAGGAGATGAGAAATGAGGTGCGTTTTAGAAACCTTTCCCGATCACACGGTGTACCATCTTCTGGGTTTCTCATGCCTGTTTTCGACGTAGGAAGATGCCCTTGAACCTGGAGATTTGGGACCCATGGGATGGGTACCATGCAGTATTACTTGAAAGGGTCTGCGTTGGCTCACCCAACCTCACCGAACCTCTCAGCCCCAAGAGTGTCCACCCTTATGTCTCAATCAGCTGTGGGTCTAGATATGGTCAATCCAGGTTGCATCACAGCCCCTGAACGAATTTTGTAAGAATTTCTCTCTCTTTCACTGTCTTTGTTTCACGGGTTTTGAAAAGTAATTTATTTTTATAATGGGGTTTAGCTGCTTCTCACAGCTGTGTTTATGCCGCTTTACACCCCCTTGACTCACTTACGGAGAGGTATCAATACATAGGTTTGAAGATTCTTCCTACTCAGATATATTCTTGTGCGGTGAATAGGGGGTGTTGAGTCCAGTTCACTGAAAAAGGAATAGGTCTTGTCTCTTACATATTGGGTTTATGGAACGGTATCTGAGCTAATTTGAAACCCTTGTTTTATGCATCACCCCACCTCGCCTTTCCCTTTTCAGCAGCCATAGTGTGTTTCCTAAACGTGTGACTCTGTTCTGTTTTGCAATTCAGTTCAAGTGTAGCGGTTTTTACATTCCCTCTCTAAGTGATATCTTATGATAAGTGTCTTTTTCTGTGTGACTTATTTCACTTAGAATCGTCGTACCTAAATCCACTCATCGTGCTGCTACTAGCCTTATGACGTTGATTTCATGGCTGAGTGATATTCCATTGTACATGAGGACCACAACTTCTTTATCCATTTTTCTCTTTCCTAGGATATTTAAGGTGTAATGAAGTGGGGGTTCTTGTCAACAGAGCAGCCCTAAACTTTGGGGTGCCTTTGTCTTGCTGATTTTTAGTTTTCCCAATTTATACGCCCATGAGTGGAAGTGCCCTATGCTCTCCAAGCTGTGTTTTTAGATGTTTCAGAACACACCGTACACTTCTCCGGAGTGCCTGTTGGCAATTTACATCCCACCCATCAGCGTAGCAAGGCTCCCATTTCTCCATGGCCGGTCCTGCATTTCTGGTTTGGACACTTTTTTCCGCATGGCCCTTTTGCCCGCTGGGAAGCGAGACTTTTTTGGAGCGCTGATTTGCCTTTCCAGGTTGCTTGGTTGGCCAAAAAGGGCGTATGCGTTTTTTTCTGAATATATTCAGGAAAAAACGCATACGCCCTTTTTGGCCAAGGGCATCATTGTCCACGTTTTGCCGCTTTTCATGTGCTTTCAAGGCGATTCGAATCTACCTCCTGAAATCTGTTTCCTGCAATTCTGCCTTGCTTTCAAAGCCTCTTCGTTGCCTTCCCTTAATATATTTGTGCACGAGAGGTATCATTTAAAACTCTGCAGGTTTGTGAATTGCAGTGCCCCTGAGCTCCATTTTTCAACTCGGTTTTTTGGGAGCTGGCCGCAAAAGCGCAGGATTGCTTCAGGCCCTCTTCTGGTTCTGGGGGGCAGGCTGAGCTTGTGCTTAATTCTTCTTCCTGATGGGAAAATAGAGTGACCTGTGCCTGTCCCAACACCTAGAGCTAGTCTCTCATTGGTTCCCCCTCTTCCCGTTCATCCTCAGGACAAATTGCAACCTGTACGGAACAGGAGGTTAAAGGTGCTGATTCTCCAAGGAGGGAGATGGCTAGTAAATCGGCTGGAATGGCGAACCCGAGCAAAGGAGATGAGAAATGAGGTGCGTTTTAGAAACCTTTCCCGATCACACGGTGTACCATCTTCTGGGTTTCTCATGCCTGTTTTCGACGTAGGAAGATGCCCTTGAACCTGGACATTTGGGACCCATGGGATGGGTACCATGCAGGATTACTTGAAAGGGTCTGCGTTGGCTCACCCAACCTCACCGAACCTCTCAGCCCCAAGAGTGTCCACCCTTATGTCTCAATCAGCTGTGGGTCTAGATATGGTCAATCCAGGTTGCATCACAGCCCCTGAACGAATTTTGTAAGAATTTCTCTCTCTTTCACTGTCTTTGTTTCACGGGTTTTGAAAAGTAATTTATTTTTATAATGGGGTTTAGCTGCTTTTCACGGCTGTGTTTATGCCGCTTTACACCCCCTTGACTCACTTACAGAGAGATATCAATACATAGGTTTGAAGATTCTTCCTAGTCAGATATATTCTTGTGCGGTGAATAGGGGGTGTTGAGTCCAGTTCACTGAAAAAGGAATAGGTCTTGTCTCTTACATATTGGGTTTATGGAACGGTATCTGAGCTAATTTGAAACCCTTGTTTTATGCATCACCCCACCTCACCTTTCCCGTTCAGCAGCCATAGTGTGTTTCCTAAACCTGTGACTCTGTTCTGTTTTGTAATTCAGTTCAAGTGTAGCGGTTCTACATTCCCTCTAGAAGTGATATCTTATGATAAGTGTCTTTTTCTGTGTGACTTATTTCACTTAGAATCGTCGTACCTAAATCCACTCATCGTGCTGCTACTAGCCTTATGACGTTGATTTCCTGGCTGAGTGATATTCCATTGTACATGAGGACCACAACTTCTTTATCCATTTTTCTCTTTCCTAGGATATTTAAGGTGTAATGAAGTGGGGGTTTTTGTCAACAGAGCAGCCCTAAACTTTGGGGTGCCTGTGTCTTGCTGATTTTTAGTTTTCCCAATTTATACGCCCATGAGTGGAAGTGCCCTATACTCTCCAAGCTGTGTTTTTTAGATGTTTCAGAACACACCGTACACTTCTCCAGAGTGGCTGTTGGCAATTTACATCCCACCCATCAGCGTAGCAAGGCTCCCATTTCTCCATGGCCGGTCCTGCATTTCTTGTTTGGACACTTTTTTCCGCATGGCCCTTTTGCCCGCTGGGAAGCGAGACTCCTTTGGAGCGCTGATTGGCCTTTCCAGGTTGCTTGGTTGGCCAAAAAGGGCGTATGCGTTTTTTCCTGAATATATTCAGGAAAAAACGCATACGCCCTTTTTGGCCAAGGGCATCATTGTCCACGTTTTGCCGCTTTTCATGTGCTTTCAAGGCGATTCGAATCTACCTCCTGAAATCTGTTTCCTGCAATTCTGCCTTGCTTTCAAAGCCTCTTCGTTGCCTTCCCTTAATATATTTGTGGACGAGAGGTATCATTTAAAACTCTGCAGGTTTGTGAATTGCAGTGCCCCTGAGCTCCATTTTTCAACTCGCTTTTTTGGGAGCTGGCCGCAAAAGCGCAGGATTGCTTCAGGCCCTCTTCTGGTTCTGGGGGGCAGGCTGAGCTTGTGCTTAATTCTTCTTCCTGATGGGAAAATAGAGTGACCTGTGCCTGTCCCAACACCTAGAGCTAGTCTCTCATTGGTTCCCCCTCTTCCCGTTCATCCTCAGGACAAATTGCAACCTGTACGGAACAGGAGGTTAAAGGTGCTGATTCTCCAAGGAGGGAGATGGCTAGTAAATCGGCTGGAATGGCGAACCCGAGCAAAGGAGATGAGAAATGAGGTGCGTTTTAGAAACCTTTCCCGATCACACGGTGTACCATCTTCTGGGTTTCTCATGCCTGTTTTCGACGTAGGAAGATGCCCTTGAACCTGGAGATTTGGGACCCATGGGATGGGTACCATGCAGTATTACTTGAAAGGGTCTGCGTTGGCTCACCCAACCTCACCGAACCTCTCAGCCCCAAGAGTGTCCACCCTTATGTCTCAATCAGCTGTGGGTCTAGATATGGTCAATCCAGGTTGCATCACAGCCCCTGAACGAATTTTGTAAGAATTTCTCTCTCTTTCACTGTCTTTTTTTCACGGGTTTTGAAAAGTAATTTATTTTTATAATGGGGTTTAGCTGCTTTTCACGGCTGTGTTTATGCCGCTTTACACACCCTTGACTCACTTACGGAGAGATATCAATACATAGGTTTGAAGATTCTTCCTAGTCAGATATATTCTTGTGCGGTGAATAGGGGGTGTTGAGTCCAGTTCACTGAGCAAGGAGTAGGTCTTGTCAATTACATATTGGGTTTATGGAACGGTATCTGAGCTAATTTGAAACCCTTGTTTTATGCATCACCCCACCTCACCTTGCCCGTTCAGCAGCCATAGTGTGTTTTCTAAACGTGTGACTCTGTTCTGTTTTGTAATTCAGTTCAAGTGTAGCGGTTTTTACATTCCCTCTCTAAGTGATATCTTATGATAAGTGTCTTTTTCTGTGTGACTTATTTCACTTAGAATCGTCGTACCTAAATCCACTCATCGTGCTGCTACTAGCCTTATGACGTTGATTTCATGGCTGAGTGATATTCCATTGTACATGAGGACCACAACTTCTTTATCCATTTTTCGCTTTCCTAGGATATTTAAGGTGTAATGAAGTGGGGGTTCTTGTCCACAGAGCAGCCCTAAACTTTGGGGTGCCTGTGTCTTGCTGATTTTTAGTTTTCCCAATTTATACGCCCATGAGTGGAAGTGCCCTATGCTCTCCAAGCTGTGTTTTTTAGATGTTTCAGAACACACCGTACACTTCTCCAGAGAGGCTGTTGGCAATTTACATCCCACCCATCAGCGTAGCAAGGCTCCCATTTCTCCATGGCCGGTCCTGCATTTCTGGTTTGGACACTTTTTTCCGCATGGCCCTTTTGCCCGCTGGGAAGCGAGACTTCTTTGGAGCGCTGATTGGCCTTTCCAGGTTGCTTGGTTGGCCAAAAAGGGCGTATGCGTTTTTTCCTGAATATATTCAGGAAAAAACGCATACGCCCTTTTTGGCCAAGGGCATCATTGTCCACGTTTTGCCGCTTTTCATGTGCTTTCAAGGCGATTCGAATCTACCTCCTGAAATCTGTTTCCTGCAATTCTGCCTTGCTTTCAAAGCCTCTTCGTTGCCTTCCCTTAATATATTTGTGGACGAGAGGTATCATTTAAAACTCTGCAGGTTTGTGAATTGCAGTGCCCCTGAGCTCCATTTTTCAACTCGCTTTTTTGGGAGCTGGCCGCAAAAGCGCAGGATTGCTTCCGGCCCTCTTCTGGTTCTGGGGGGCAGGCTGAGCTTGTGCTTAATTCTTCTTCCTGATGGGAAAATAGAGTGACCTGTGCCTGTCCCAACACCTAGAGCTAGTCTCTCATTGGTTCCCCCTCTTCCCGTTCATCCTCAGGACAAATTGCAACCTGTACGGAACAGGAGGTTAAAGGTGCTGATTCTCCAAGGAGGGAGATGGCTAGTAAATCGGCTGGAATGGCGAACCCGAGCAAAGGAGATGAGAAATGAGGTGCGTTTTAGAAACCTTTCCCGATCACACGGTGTACCATCTTCTGGGTTTCTCATGCCTGTTTTCGACGTAGGAAGATGCCCTTGAACCTGGAGATTTGGGACCCATGGGATGGGTACCATGCAGTATTACTTGAAAGGGTCTGCGTTGGCTCACCCAACCTCACCGAACCTCTCAGCCCCAAGAGTGTCCACCCTTATGTCTCAATCAGCTGTGGGTCTAGATATGGTCAATCCAGGTTGCATCACAGCCCCTGAACGAATTTTGTAAGAATTTCTCTCTCTTTCACTGTCTTTGTTTCACGGGTTTTGAAAAGTAATTTATTTTTATAATGGGGTTTAGCTGCTTTTCACGGCTGTGTTTATGCCGCTTTACACCCCCTTGACTCACTTACAGAGAGATATCAATACATAGGTTTGAAGATTCTTACTAGTCAGATATATTCTTGTGCGGTGAATAGGGGGTGTTGAGTCCAGTTCACTGAAAAAAGAATAGGTCTTGTCTCTTACATATTGGGTTTATGGAACGGTATCTGAGCTAATTTGAAACCCTTGTTTTATGCATCACCCCACCTCACCTTTCCCGTTCAGCAGCCATAGTGTGTTTCCTAAACGTGTGACTCTGTTCTGTTTTGTAATTCAGTTCAAGTGTAGCGGTTCTACATTCCCTCTAGAAGTGATATCTTATGATAAGTGTCTTTTTCTGTGTGACTTATTTCACTTAGAATCGTCGTACCTAAATCCACTCATCGTGCTGCTACTAGCCTTATGACGTTGATTTCCTGGCTGAGTGATATTCCATTGTACATGAGGACCACAACTTCTTTATCCATTTTTCTCTTTCCTAGGATATTTAAGGTGTGATGAAGTGGGGGTTTTTGTCAACAGAGCAGCCCTAAACTTTGGGGTGCCTGTGTCTTGCTGATTTTTAGTTTTCCCAATTTATACGCCCATGAGTGGAAGTGCCCTATGCTCTCCAAGCTGTGTTTTTTAGATGTTTCAGAACACACCGTACACTTCTCCAGAGTGGCTGTTGGCAATTTACATCCCACCCATCAGCGTAGCAAGGCTCCCATTTCTCCATGGCCGGTCCTGCATTTCTGGTTTGGACACTTTTTTCCGCATGGCCCTTTTGCCCGCTGGGAAGCGAGACTCCTTTGGAGCGCTGATTGGCCTTTCCAGGTTGCTTGGTTGGCCAAAAAGGGCGTATGCGTTTTTTCCTGAATATATTCAGGAAAAAACGCATACGCCCTTTTTGGCCAAGGGCATCATTGTCCACGTTTTGCCGCTTTTCATGTGCTTTCAAGGCGATTCGAATCTACCTCCTGAAATCTGTTTCCTGCAATTCTGCCTTGCTTTCAAAGCCTCTTCGTTGCCTTCCCTTAATATATTTGTGGACGAGAGGTATCATTTAAAACTCTGCAGGTTTGTGAATTGCAGTGCCCCTGAGCTC